>NC_086320.1:145121309-145481391 GCF_036172605.1 Pelobates fuscus
CGTTGCATCCATACTCGTGTGGGATATTGCTATAGAGCGCAGAAACATCGCTTGTAACTAAAAAACACTTAGAATTCCAATTGCAATTTTTTAAAAAGTTTAAAACCGCTATAGTGTCCTTTATGTGTGAGGTAGTTTTTTTCACTAGGGGTTGTAAATGTATGTCCACATAATGGGATAATCTGCTAGAAATTGAGTCTATCCCTGCCACTATCGGTCTCCCTGGGGGGTTGAGGGTATCCTTGTGGACTTTAGGGAGGAAATAAAATACAGGTATTTTGGGGTATTTAATATTCAGATAATTGTACTCTTTTTCATTCAGTATATTTTGTTCTAGACCTTTATTTAAAAAATTTAAAAAGACCTGATTCATATCATTACTGGGATTCGAATTCAATTTCTTATATGTATGCTCATCTCCTAAAATCCTCTCTGCTTCTTTGTGGTAAAAATCTTTAGACATTAAAACTATCCCTCCCCCTTTGTCGGCTGGTTTAATGACAAGATTGGTATCCATTTTTAGATCTTTCAGGGCTTTTTTCTCTTGAAGTGTTAAGTTGTGGTTAAAATTATTCCCCTTTTCTAATTTCCTTATTTCCGTCATCACCATGGTCTCAAAGGTAGTCATTTTATCAGAGACCATGTGTTTTGGAAAGAACAAGGATTTATCTTTTAGTTTAGTATACCTTGCTTCTTCCTCTAGATTATACTGTGATTCTATAGGGTTTTTTATAAAATATTTTTTTAGACATATATTTCTCTTAAATTTATTCAGGTCTACATAGAAGTCAAACTGGTTAAGCGGTTTATTAGGGGCAAATTTTAGTCCCTTCATTAAAACTTTTTTGTGAGATTCTGTAAGTGTCTTTTGACTTAAATTAAAAATGCCTTTAAGGAGAGTTAGATCCTCTGTATCCTCTCTCGTCTTTCTTTCTTTGGCGTGTTTTCTTCCTCTTGTACCTCTAGGCTTGAATTCCTTCTCCTTTTGTAAGGTGTTGTATTTTCTTGTATTTCTTCTCTCTTGTACCTTCCCTTTCCTTTGTTCCTCCAAAAATCCTGTTCTTCAAGGTCTTCCAAAACTTGGAATCTATTGCTGGTTTGTATTGATTCTTCTTTCTTTTGTTGGTGGGTAGTATGCCTCTGATTCGGAATCTCCCTCATTTCTCCTCTGGTTCTTGTCCCTTCTTTTGGTCTTGCTCCTTCATGTCTATATCTTTTCCTATACTCTTCTTATTGTGTTTCTTCATATGTAGGTCTTCTCCTCTCTCTAGGGGCTTCTTCATGTACTCGCTTCCTATCATTGTATTCTTGTGCGTGGTATTTCATGTTATACCCATATCTATCTCTATTGTATGCATGTTGTGTTCTTGGTCTGGTATTAACCCAATTATTCCAGGGCTGTTGGTCCTGGTCGTTTCTATATCTAAGGGGTCTATATTCTCTATATTTTGGATAGATTTTATTCTGTGTGTCCTCTCTGTACTGAGGTTTTTGATATTTTGGTTGATTTTCCCGGGCTTCTTTATTTGCTACTTCTTTATTTTTTAAGTTGTATTTAGAGAATGTTCTAACCTGTTTGGTTTTATAATCATTAATATCCCTAAGGTATTTGCTCTTCTTTACCTCTATTACCTCTTTCTCTAGTTTATCCAGATTTCCTTTTATGTCTTGTGTCATTTGGTCAAATTGTTCTTGATTTAATGTGTTCAAAATGGCGTTTTGGTTTTTGCTAATTTCTAAGTCTAGTTCTTTTAGATATTCCTTTCTTCTTTTTACTATCAAGTTCATGGAGGTTATAGAAAAATTCTCTAACATAGAATTCCATTCCTCCATGAAGCTCATGACATCTTTGTCAAATGTAGGGGTTTTGAAATATCTTAGGCCTCTGGGAGTGATGCCTTCTTTTAGATATTTTTCTAATGTGGCTATTTCCCATTTTATTTTTAGCTCTTTTTGTAGTAGTTTTTCCAAATGCTCCCCATCGTTATTATATTCTATTTTATGTCTTGCTACTTGGGGTTCTGTCCAATTCGCTATCTCTGTTTCCATATCCATATAACTTTTGTTTCTTCTATCAAATAAAGACATTTTATTTCCTAAGCTGCCAAGTACGACTGGTATATAAGATAAGCAAAAATACCAAAAATAGAAATATGAAGAAGTAGGAGTGTACTGGCGCTATTTTAGGAAGGGTGGATAATTGTTGTATAACACCGCAAAATATAGCTGCTATAACACCAAAAACTTATCTTAAGGCAAAGTATAAAAGGGTGACGGTGAAGCGCTAATATATACAGTTTGTGATGTACAGTGCGGAATATATAGCAATACCTCTACCTTGGAATATTTTATACAGGTGTCCTAATTGAGGTATGCTGTACCTTAAAAACAAAAGGCAAAATAACCACACATAGTGTATACCATAAATATAAGTACGTGGTGTATAAAAGAAGGGGAAATATGCCCACTCACACTTTCAGGAGCTAACGATTATAGCTCACTGTGATCGCCTGTAGGGTCTGTAAAGGCGACCCTATCCCTTCTTGGCAGTCGTTCCTTTGTTGCTGGTTTCTCTAAATTAAAACACAGACATCTATGGTGCAGTATTGTAGGTTCCAGTGGTGATGTAAAACAAATAAAATTTGTACTTACAAACCCAGAGCCTTCCACATCGGCTCTGGTCTTAGGGCGTATGTAGTTAAGGACTACAAACCTTCTTTGTAAAAATAGCAGGAGATGCCACAAGTGGTATGAAAAATATTAAGAAATTTATTGTATCACATGAATAAAAAAGAATAATAATATAAAATATATCTATACATAAAATACCACTCGTGGGTTAAAAAGTCCAATGTATGAGTCTCTTTTCTCACAAGGTCCCCAGGACGCGTTTCGCCGATCTGGCTTCTTCAACTGGTGTTTTGGAGAAAGAAAATCTTTGTTCCTTCCTTGGACCGGCTCCTGCTATAAATACCTCTTCTTGAGTGCTGTAATTGATTTCCGGCTTGTTGACTCGCGGGCGTTCACCATGGAAACGGTGACGCCCTGCGTTCCAAGCCTCACTTTCAGTTCGTTTCCTAAACCACTTGTTACTTCCGGTTTCCGTCTGCGTGCCGATACGTCATCATTCTGCGCTCGGCACTCGCGGTCTCTGTGTATATCGGTTGGCATAGCAACGGAAAAATGGGTACACATAATAATATATGATTACTTCCTCGTATTTAAACTACTTTTTAGAAGAGAAACTCCTTTGAATACAAGGTCGATCTTTCTCTTCTAACTCACATATATTCACTTAAACTTTTATGTTATTTTTATATATTGCACATTCGTGTTGGGAAGGGATTAAAGTTTCTTATAGAGGGTGAGATCTATTACAACATTTTTATGTATAGTTAAAACGTGTATTACGACCCTTACTTCAATTATATTGCAACATTACTATGGGCAATCAATAATAAAAAAAAAAAAAAAATAAATAAAAAAAAAAAAAAAAAAAAAAAAAAGAAATTTTTGTATTACAGGTCCTACTTAAAATCGACCAAACAATAATAAAACCATCTTCTACACATTTCGTGGTATTGGTATATTATGTTAAAAGAAGGCGTGAAGTGATTGGTATATTATGTTAAAAAAAAGGCGGGAGGTGATTAAACAAATTTTCCATAAAGGCTATAAGTATAATAACATTATCCATTAAAACCTATCATCCTAAAATCTTTATTTTAAAAAATGACACATTTCAAAGTCTGCGTTAAGACCATAGGGGATTAAGGTGTTTAGTTTAAAAATCCATTCCATTTCATTTTGGCTCATCTTTGTATTAAAATCCCCTCCTCTCCAATCCCTTTCTAGTTTTTTTATACCTAAAAACTTGGAGTTCTTTGTTTCACAATTATGATATCTTTTGTAATGAGCGGACACACTGTGGTTCTCAAAACCCTTCGTAATGTTTCTGCCATGCTCTTCTATACGGATATGTAATGCCCTTGTGGTTTTGCCAATATAGTATAATCCACAAGGGCATATCATTAAATAAATTAAATTATTGGAATAGCAGGTTAAAAGATCTTTTATTTGGTATTCTGTTCCGTCTTTGTTATTAAAACTTTTTATGTGTCTTTTTTTATTTGTAGTCCTCCTGCATGCTAAACAGCTCCCACACCCATAAAACCCTTTTTCTGTGTTTAGGAATGTTCTATTGATCTTTTTTTCTTTTATAAAACTGGATGTCAAGGTGCTACGGAGATTGTTAACTCCTCTGTGGATAAAATGAGGTTTTTCTGGGAGGAATTCTTTTACTGTAGGATCTTGCAGAAGGATGGGCCAGAACTTCGATACTATCTTCCTAACCTTATAATTATCTGTGCTATAATTGCATATAAAGGGTATTTCTTTTAACTCATTCTCTTTTTTCTCTTTATATTTCAAAAGGCCTTCTCTTTCTATTTTCTCCACTTCTTTTCTAGTGGTTTCTAGTTTGGGTTCCTCGTAACCCTTCTCCACAAAATCCTGTTTGATTCTATCGGATTGCTCTTCAAAGGTTGAGAGGTCAGTACAATTTCGACGTATACGGAGGAATTGGCCTCTAGGGGCATTCTCCAGCCACGGGGAGAAATGGCAGCTTTCCCTCCCTATGTAACTGTTGGCTTCTACTACTTTAAAGTAGTTCTTGGTTTTGATCTCATTTTCTTCTATGTATATTTCCAGATCCAAAAAGATTACTTGGGACTTGCTCCAATCACTTGTGAGCTTTATCCCCCATGTATTGTTGTTGAGATGTTCCAGAAATTGGATCAGATCCTTCTCCTCTCCTTCCCAGATAAAAAAAATATCGTCGATGTAACGGCCATAGGTGACCAAGTTCTGCCTCCAGCTATGCGGGCCATATACAAAAACATTTTCCCAATGGGCCATAAATAGATTCGCATAGCTGGGGGCGAACTTGGTCCCCATGGCCGTCCCATTCACCTGCAGAAAAAATTCCTCCCCATACCAAAAGAAGTTATTCTTGAGGATAATTTCTATACCCTCCATGATGAAATCTATTTTAGCTTCTGTCATAGCTGAAAAGTTGTTGAGGAAATATTTCACTGCGTTGCATCCATACTCGTGTGGGATATTGCTATAGAGCGCAGAAACATCGCTTGTAACTAAAAAACACTTAGAATTCCAATTGCAATTTTTTAAAAAGTTTAAAACCGCTATAGTGTCCTTTATGTGTGAGGTAGTTTTTTTCACTAGGGGTTGTAAATGTATGTCCACATAATGGGATAATCTGCTAGAAATTGAGTCTATCCCTGCCACTATCGGTCTCCCTGGGGGGTTGAGGGTATCCTTGTGGACTTTAGGGAGGAAATAAAATACAGGTATTTTGGGGTATTTAATATTCAGATAATTGTACTCTTTTTCATTCAGTATATTTTGTTCTAGACCTTTATTTAAAAAATTTAAAAAGACCTGATTCATATCATTACTGGGATTCGAATTCAATTTCTTATATGTATGCTCATCTCCTAAAATCCTCTCTGCTTCTTTGTGGTAAAAATCTTTAGACATTAAAACTATCCCTCCCCCTTTGTCGGCTGGTTTAATGACAAGATTGGTATCCATTTTTAGATCTTTCAGGGCTTTTTTCTCTTGAAGTGTTAAGTTGTGGTTAAAATTATTCCCCTTTTCTAATTTCCTTATTTCCGTCATCACCATGGTCTCAAAGGTAGTCATTTTATCAGAGACCATGTGTTTTGGAAAGAACAAGGATTTATCTTTTAGTTTAGTATACCTTGCTTCTTCCTCTAGATTATACTGTGATTCTATAGGGTTTTTTATAAAATATTTTTTTAGACATATATTTCTCTTAAATTTATTCAGGTCTACATAGAAGTCAAACTGGTTAAGCGGTTTATTAGGGGCAAATTTTAGTCCCTTCATTAAAACTTTTTTGTGAGATTCTGTAAGTGTCTTTTGACTTAAATTAAAAATGCCTTTAAGGAGAGTTAGATCCTCTGTATCCTCTCTCGTCTTTCTTTCTTTGGCGTGTTTTCTTCCTCTTGTACCTCTAGGCTTGAATTCCTTCTCCTTTTGTAAGGTGTTGTATTTTCTTGTATTTCTTCTCTCTTGTACCTTCCCTTTCCTTTGTTCCTCCAAAAATCCTGTTCTTCAAGGTCTTCCAAAACTTGGAATCTATTGCTGGTTTGTATTGATTCTTCTTTCTTTTGTTGGTGGGTAGTATGCCTCTGATTCGGAATCTCCCTCATTTCTCCTCTGGTTCTTGTCCCTTCTTTTGGTCTTGCTCCTTCATGTCTATATCTTTTCCTATACTCTTCTTGTTGTGTTTCTTCATATGTAGGTCTTCTCCTCTCTCTAGGGGCTTCTTCATGTACTCGCTTCCTATCATTGTATTCTTGTGCGTGGTATTTCATGTTATACCCATATCTATCTCTATTGTATGCATGTTGTGTTCTTGGTCTGGTATTAACCCAATTATTCCAGGGCTGTTGGTCCTGGTCGTTTCTATATCTAAGGGGTCTATATTCTCTATATTTTGGATAGATTTTATTCTGTGTGTCCTCTCTGTACTGAGGTTTTTGATATTTTGGTTGATTTTCCCGGGCTTCTTTATTTGCTACTTCTTTATTTTTTAAGTTGTATTTAGAGAATGTTCTAACCTGTTTGGTTTTATAATCATTAATATCCCTAAGGTATTTGCTCTTCTTTACCTCTATTACCTCTTTCTCTAGTTTATCCAGATTTCCTTTTATGTCTTGTGTCATTTGGTCAAATTGTTCTTGATTTAATGTGTTCAAAATGGCGTTTTGGTTTTTGCTAATTTCTAAGTCTAGTTCTTTTAGATATTCCTTTCTTCTTTTTACTATCAAGTTCATGGAGGTTATAGAAAAATTCTCTAACATAGAATTCCATTCCTCCATGAAGCTCATGACATCTTTGTCAAATGTAGGGGTTTTGAAATATCTTAGGCCTCTGGGAGTGATGCCTTCTTTTAGATATTTTTCTAATGTGGCTATTTCCCATTTTATTTTTAGCTCTTTTTGTAGTAGTTTTTCCAAATGCTCCCCATCGTTATTATATTCTATTTTATGTCTTGCTACTTGGGGTTCTGTCCAATTCGCTATCTCTGTTTCCATATCCATATAACTTTTGTTTCTTCTATCAAATAAAGACATTTTATTTCCTAAGCTGCCAAGTACGACTGGTATATAAGATAAGCAAAAATACCAAAAATAGAAATATGAAGAAGTAGGAGTGTACTGGCGCTATTTTAGGAAGGGTGGATAATTGTTGTATAACACCGCAAAATATAGCTGCTATAACACCAAAAACTTATCTTAAGGCAAAGTATAAAAGGGTGACGGTGAAGCGCTAATATATACAGTTTGTGATGTACAGTGCGGAATATATAGCAATACCTCTACCTTGGAATATTTTATACAGGTGTCCTAATTGAGGTATGCTGTACCTTAAAAACAAAAGGCAAAATAACCACACATAGTGTATACCATAAATATAAGTACGTGGTGTATAAAAGAAGGGGAAATATGCCCACTCACACTTTCAGGAGCTAACGATTATAGCTCACTGTGATCGCCTGTAGGGTCTGTAAAGGCGACCCTATCCCTTCTTGGCAGTCGTTCCTTTGTTGCTGGTTTCTCTAAATTAAAACACAGACATCTATGGTGCAGTATTGTAGGTTCCAGTGGTGATGTAAAACAAATAAAATTTGTACTTACAAACCCAGAGCCTTCCACATCGGCTCTGGTCTTAGGGCGTATGTAGTTAAGGACTACAAACCTTCTTTGTAAAAATAGCAGGAGATGCCACAAGTGGTATGAAAAATATTAAGAAATTTATTGTATCACATGAATAAAAAAGAATAATAATATAAAATATATCTATACATAAAATACCACTCGTGGGTTAAAAAGTCCAATGTATGAGTCTCTTTTCTCACAAGGTCCCCAGGACGCGTTTCGCCGATCTGGCTTCTTCAACTGGTGTTTTGGAGAAAGAAAATCTTTGTTCCTTCCTTGGACCGGCTCCTGCTATAAATACCTCTTCTTGAGTGCTGTAATTGATTTCCGGCTTGTTGACTCGCGGGCGTTCACCATGGAAACGGTGACGCCCTGCGTTCCAAGCCTCACTTTCAGTTCGTTTCCTAAACCACTTGTTACTTCCGGTTTCCGTCTGCGTGCCGATACGTCATCATTCTGCGCTCGGCACTCGCGGTCTCTGTGTATATCGGTTGGCATAGCAACGGAAAAATGGGTACACATAATAATATATGATTACTTCCTCGTATTTAAACTACTTTTTAGAAGAGAAACTCCTTTGAATACAAGGTCGATCTTTCTCTTCTAACTCACATATATTCACTTAAACTTTTATGTTATTTTTATATATTGCACATTCGTGTTGGGAAGGGATTAAAGTTTCTTATAGAGGGTGAGATCTATTACAACATTTTTATGTATAGTTAAAACGTGTATTACGACCCTTACTTCAATTATATTGCAACATTACTATGGGCAATCAATAATAAAAAAAAAAAAAAAAAAAAAAAAGAAATTTTTGTATTACAGGTCCTACTTAAAATCGACCAAACAATAATAAAACCATCTTCTACACATTTCGTGGTATTGGTATATTATGTTAAAAGAAGGCGTGAAGTGATTGGTATATTATGTTAAAAAAAAAGGCGGGAGGTGATTAAACAAATTTTCCATAAAGGCTATAAGTATAATAACATTATCCATTAAAACCTATCATCCTAAAATCTTTATTTTAAAAAATGACACATTTCAAAGTCTGCGTTAAGACCATAGGGGATTAAGGTGTTTAGTTTAAAAATCCATTCCATTTCATTTTGGCTCATCTTTGTATTAAAATCCCCTCCTCTCCAATCCCTTTCTAGTTTTTTTATACCTAAAAACTTGGAGTTCTTTGTTTCACAATTATGATATCTTTTGTAATGAGCGGACACACTGTGGTTCTCAAAACCCTTCGTAATGTTTCTGCCATGCTCTTCTATACGGATATGTAATGCCCTTGTGGTTTTGCCAATATAGTATAATCCACAAGGGCATATCATTAAATAAATTAAATTATTGGAATAGCAGGTTAAAAGATCTTTTATTTGGTATTCTGTTCCGTCTTTATGTTGTAATAGATCTCACCCTCTATAAGAAACTTTAATCCCTTCCCAACACGAATGTGCAATATATAAAAATAACATAAAAGTTTAAGTGAATATATGTGAGTTAGAAGAGAAAGATCGACCTTGTATTCAAAGGAGTTTCTCTTCTAAAAAGTAGTTTAAATACGAGGAAGTAATCATATATTATTATGTGTACCCATTTTTCCGTTGCTATGCCAACCGATATACACAGAGACCGCGAGTGCCGAGCGCAGAATGATGACGTATCGGCACGCAGACGGAAACCGGAAGTAACAAGTGGTTTAGGAAACGAACTGAAAGTGAGGCTTGGAACGCAGGGCGTCACCGTTTCCATGGTGAACGCCCGCGAGTCAACAAGCCGGAAATCAATTACAGCACTCAAGAAGAGGTATTTATAGCAGGAGCCGGTCCAAGGAAGGAACAAAGATTTTCTTTCTCCAAAACACCAGTTGAAGAAGCCAGATCGGCGAAACGCGTCCTGGGGACCTTGTGAGAAAAGAGACTCATACATTGGACTTTTTAACCCACGAGTGGTATTTTATGTATAGATATATTTTATATTATTATTCTTTTTTATTCATGTGATACAATAAATTTCTTAATATTTTTCATACCACTTGTGGCATCTCCTGCTATTTTTACAAAGAAGGTTTGTAGTCCTTAACTACATACGCCCTAAGACCAGAGCCGATGTGGAAGGCTCTGGGTTTGTAAGTACAAATTTTATTTGTTTTACATCACCACTGGAACCTACAATACTGCACCATAGATGTCTGTGTTTTAATTTAGAGAAACCAGCAACAAAGGAACGACTGCCAAGAAGGGATAGGGTCGCCTTTACAGACCCTACAGGCGATCACAGTGAGCTATAATCGTTAGCTCCTGAAAGTGTGAGTGGGCATATTTCCCCTTCTTTTATACACCACGTACTTATATTTATGGTATACACTATGTGTGGTTATTTTGCCTTTTGTTTTTAAGGTACAGCATACCTCAATTAGGACACCTGTATAAAATATTCCAAGGTAGAGGTATTGCTATATATTCCGCACTGTACATCACAAACTGTATATATTAGCGCTTCACCGTCACCCTTTTATACTTTGCCTTAAGATAAGTTTTTGGTGTTATAGCAGCTATATTTTGCGGTGTTATACAACAATTATCCACCCTTCCTAAAATAGCGCCAGTACACTCCTACTTCTTCATATTTCTATTTTTGGTATTTTTGCTTATCTTATATACCAGTCGTACTTGGCAGCTTAGGAAATAAAATGTCTTTATTTGATAGAAGAAACAAAAGTTATATGGATATGGAAACAGAGATAGCGAATTGGACAGAACCCCAAGTAGCAAGACATAAAATAGAATATAATAACGATGGGGAGCATTTGGAAAAACTACTACAAAAAGAGCTAAAAATAAAATGGGAAATAGCCACATTAGAAAAATATCTAAAAGAAGGCATCACTCCCAGAGGCCTAAGATATTTCAAAACCCCTACATTTGACAAAGATGTCATGAGCTTCATGGAGGAATGGAATTCTATGTTAGAGAATTTTTCTATAACCTCCATGAACTTGATAGTAAAAAGAAGAAAGGAATATCTAAAAGAACTAGACTTAGAAATTAGCAAAAACCAAAACGCCATTTTGAACACATTAAATCAAGAACAATTTGACCAAATGACACAAGACATAAAAGGAAATCTGGATAAACTAGAGAAAGAGGTAATAGAGGTAAAGAAGAGCAAATACCTTAGGGATATTAATGATTATAAAACCAAACAGGTTAGAACATTCTCTAAATACAACTTAAAAAATAAAGAAGTAGCAAATAAAGAAGCCCGGGAAAATCAACCAAAATATCAAAAACCTCAGTACAGAGAGGACACACAGAATAAAATCTATCCAAAATATAGAGAATATAGACCCCTTAGATATAGAAACGACCAGGACCAACAGCCCTGGAATAATTGGGTTAATACCAGACCAAGAACACAACATGCATACAATAGAGATAGATATGGGTATAACATGAAATACCACGCACAAGAATACAATGATAGGAAGCGAGTACATGAAGAAGCCCCTAGAGAGAGGAGAAGACCTACATATGAAGAAACACAACAAGAAGAGTATAGGAAAAGATATAGACATGAAGGAGCAAGACCAAAAGAAGGGACAAGAACCAGAGGAGAAATGAGGGAGATTCCGAATCAGAGGCATACTACCCACCAACAAAAGAAAGAAGAATCAATACAAACCAGCAATAGATTCCAAGTTTTGGAAGACCTTGAAGAACAGGATTTTTGGAGGAACAAAGGAAAGGGAAGGTACAAGAGAGAAGAAATACAAGAAAATACAACACCTTACAAAAGGAGAAGGAATTCAAGCCTAGAGGTACAAGAGGAAGAAAACACGCCAAAGAAAGAAAGACGAGAGAGGATACAGAGGATCTAACTCTCCTTAAAGGCATTTTTAATTTAAGTCAAAAGACACTTACAGAATCTCACAAAAAAGTTTTAATGAAGGGACTAAAATTTGCCCCTAATAAACCGCTTAACCAGTTTGACTTCTATGTAGACCTGAATAAATTTAAGAGAAATATATGTCTAAAAAAATATTTTATAAAAAACCCTATAGAATCACAGTATAATCTAGAGGAAGAAGCAAGGTATACTAAACTAAAAGATAAATCCTTGTTCTTTCCAAAACACATGGTCTCTGATAAAATGACTACCTTTGAGACCATGGTGATGACGGAAATAAGGAAATTAGAAAAGGGGAATAATTTTAACCACAACTTAACACTTCAAGAGAAAAAAGCCCTGAAAGATCTAAAAATGGATACCAATCTTGTCATTAAACCAGCCGACAAAGGGGGGGGGATAGTTTTAATGTCTAAAGATTTTTACCACAAAGAAGCAGAGAGGATTTTAGGAGATGAGCATACATATAAGAAATTGAATTCGAATCCCAGTAATGATATGAATCAGGTCTTTTTAAATTTTTTAAATAAAGGTCTAGAACAAAATATACTGAATGAAAAAGAGTACAATTATCTGAATATTAAATACCCCAAAATACCTGTATTTTATTTCCTCCCTAAAGTCCACAAGGATACCCTCAACCCCCCAGGGAGACCGATAGTGGCAGGGATAGACTCAATTTCTAGCAGATTATCCCATTATGTGGACATACATTTACAACCCCTAGTGAAAAAAACTACCTCACACATAAAGGACACTATAGCGGTTTTAAACTTTTTAAAAAATTGCAATTGGAATTCTAAGTGTTTTTTAGTTACAAGCGATGTTTCTGCGCTCTATAGCAATATCCCACACGAGTATGGATGCAACGCAGTGAAATATTTCCTCAACAACTTTTCAGCTATGACAGAAGCTAAAATAGATTTCATCATGGAGGGTATAGAAATTATCCTCAAGAATAACTTCTTTTGGTATGGGGAGGAATTTTTTCTGCAGGTGAATGGGACGGCCATGGGGACCAAGTTCGCCCCCAGCTATGCGAATCTATTTATGGCCCATTGGGAAAATGTTTTTGTATATGGCCCGCATAGCTGGAGGCAGAACTTGGTCACCTATGGCCGTTACATCGACGATATTTTTTTTATCTGGGAAGGAGAGGAGAAGGATCTGATCCAATTTCTGGAACATCTCAACAACAATACATGGGGGATAAAGCTCACAAGTGATTGGAGCAAGTCCCAAGTAATCTTTTTGGATCTGGAAATATACATAGAAGAAAATGAGATCAAAACCAAGAACTACTTTAAAGTAGTAGAAGCCAACAGTTACATAGGGAGGGAAAGCTGCCATTTCTCCCCGTGGCTGGAGAATGCCCCTAGAGGCCAATTCCTCCGTATACGTCGAAATTGTACTGACCTCTCAACCTTTGAAGAGCAATCCGATAGAATCAAACAGGATTTTGTGGAGAAGGGTTACGAGGAACCCAAACTAGAAACCACTAGAAAAGAAGTGGAGAAAATAGAAAGAGAAGGCCTTTTGAAATATAAAGAGAAAAAAGAGAATGAGTTAAAAGAAATACCCTTTATATGCAATTATAGCACAGATAATTATAAGGTTAGGAAGATAGTATCGAAGTTCTGGCCCATCCTTCTGCAAGATCCTACAGTAAAAGAATTCCTCCCAGAAAAACCTCATTTTATCCACAGAGGAGTTAACAATCTCCGTAGCACCTTGACATCCAGTTTTATAAAAGAAAAAAAGATCAATAGAACATTCCTAAACACAGAAAAAGGGTTTTATGGGTGTGGGAGCTGTTTAGCATGCAGGAGGACTACAAATAAAAAAAGACACATAAAAAGTTTTAATAACAAAGACGGAACAGAATACCAAATAAAAGATCTTTTAACCTGCTATTCCAATAATTTAATTTATTTAATGATATGCCCTTGTGGATTATACTATATTGGCAAAACCACAAGGGCATTACATATCCGTATAGAAGAGCATGGCAGAAACATTACGAAGGGTTTTGAGAACCACAGTGTGTCCGCTCATTACAAAAGATATCATAATTGTGAAACAAAGAACTCCAAGTTTTTAGGTATAAAAAAACTAGAAAGGGATTGGAGAGGAGGGGATTTTAATACAAAGATGAGCCAAAATGAAATGGAATGGATTTTTAAACTAAACACCTTAATCCCCTATGGTCTTAACGCAGACTTTGAAATGTGTCATTTTTTAAAATAAAGATTTTAGGATGATAGGTTTTAATGGATAATGTTATTATACTTATAGCCTTTATGGAAAATTTGTTTAATCACCTCCCGCCTTTTTTTTAACATAATATACCAATCACTTCACGCCTTCTTTTAACATAATATACCAATACCACGAAATGTGTAGAAGATGGTTTTATTATTGTTTGGTCGATTTTAAGTAGGACCTGTAATACAAAAATTTCTTTTTTTTTTTTTTTTTTTTTTTTTTTTATTATTGATTGCCCATAGTAATGTTGCAATATAATTGAAGTAAGGGTCGTAATACACGTTTTAACTATACATAAAAATGTTGTAATAGATCTCACCCTCTATAAGAAACTTTAATCCCTTCCCAACACGAATGTGCAATATATAAAAATAACATAAAAGTTTAAGTGAATATATGTGAGTTAGAAGAGAAAGATCGACCTTGTATTCAAAGGAGTTTCTCTTCTAAAAAGTAGTTTAAATACGAGGAAGTAATCATATATTATTATGTGTACCCATTTTTCCGTTGCTATGCCAACCGATATACACAGAGACCGCGAGTGCCGAGCGCAGAATGATGACGTATCGGCACGCAGACGGAAACCGGAAGTAACAAGTGGTTTAGGAAACGAACTGAAAGTGAGGCTTGGAACGCAGGGCGTCACCGTTTCCATGGTGAACGCCCGCGAGTCAACAAGCCGGAAATCAATTACAGCACTCAAGAAGAGGTATTTATAGCAGGAGCCGGTCCAAGGAAGGAACAAAGATTTTCTTTCTCCAAAACACCAGTTGAAGAAGCCAGATCGGCGAAACGCGTCCTGGGGACCTTGTGAGAAAAGAGACTCATACATTGGACTTTTTAACCCACGAGTGGTATTTTATGTATAGATATATTTTATATTATTATTCTTTTTTATTCATGTGATACAATAAATTTCTTAATATTTTTCATACCACTTGTGGCATCTCCTGCTATTTTTACAAAGAAGGTTTGTAGTCCTTAACTACATACGCCCTAAGACCAGAGCCGATGTGGAAGGCTCTGGGTTTGTAAGTACAAATTTTATTTGTTTTACATCACCACTGGAACCTACAATACTGCACCATAGATGTCTGTGTTTTAATTTAGAGAAACCAGCAACAAAGGAACGACTGCCAAGAAGGGATAGGGTCGCCTTTACAGACCCTACAGGCGATCACAGTGAGCTATAATCGTTAGCTCCTGAAAGTGTGAGTGGGCATATTTCCCCTTCTTTTATACACCACGTACTTATATTTATGGTATACACTATGTGTGGTTATTTTGCCTTTTGTTTTTAAGGTACAGCATACCTCAATTAGGACACCTGTATAAAATATTCCAAGGTAGAGGTATTGCTATATATTCCGCACTGTACATCACAAACTGTATATATTAGCGCTTCACCGTCACCCTTTTATATATATATATATATATATATATATAAAAATACAGAATCCAGCGCACTCGCTTATTCACTAAACAATGATTTCAAATCTTAGAGATTGTAATAGTTTTATTTAAAAACACCTCACCTAGGAAAAAAATAATGGGGGTTTAGTTACATTATATGATCATATATTGCATAAGCCTGCCACATCGTTAATGTACCCCATTCTTGGCAGCTCCTACTCTAACAGCCTAATGCTTGCTCTTATGAGATTAATCCACTTACTTGGGAAATACTTCCTTACTGGGACTCTCTGCAAGTCAAGGCTAAATAGGGTCCGGGAATAAGGCACCTGTGTCTAGGTGAGGTGTTTTTAAATAAAACTATTACCATCTCTAAGATTTTAAATAATTGTTTAGTGAATAAGCGAGTGTGCTGGATTGTGTATTTTGTATTTTGTATATTTTGGCCCCAGCAGCATCCTATAATGTATGCATGTTCAGGTAAGTGTAGCCCTCTTGGTTTTGTTTATATATATATATATATATAATGTCCAAAATGATGGCTGCACTCCTCGGGCTTTGTTTAAAATCCAAATGGTTTATTAAGTATACATTAAAATATAAAATAATTAATTAACTTACCCCAGCTGGTGCGAGAGCCTAACCGGCGTCCTGCTGACCGCTGTACGCATGCCAACTATCGGCCAATGACTAACATCCTGCGGCATGACGCAACACATAGAATGTGACGGCAGATAAGAACCATTCGGCCCATCTAGTCTGCCCAGTTTTCTAAATACTTTCATTAGTCCCTGGCATTATCTTATAGTTAGGATAGCCTTATGCCTATCCCACGCATGCTTAAACTCCTTTACTGTGTTAACCTCTACCACTTCAGCTGGAAGGCTATTCCATGCATCCACTACCCTCTCAGTAAAGTAATACTTCCTGATATTATTTTTAAACCTTTGTCCTTCTAATTTTAGACTATGTCCTCTGGTTGTGGTAGTTTTTCTTCTTTTAAATATAGTCTCCTCTTTTACTGTGTTGATTCCCTTTATGTATTTAAATGTTTCTATCATATCCCCCCTGTCTCGTCTTTCCACCAAGCTATACATGTTAAGATCCTTTAACCTTTCCTGGTAAGTTTTATCCTGCAATCCATGAACCAGTTTAGTAGCCCTTCTTTGAACTCTCTCTAAGGTATCAATATCCTTCTGAAGATATGGTCTCCAGTACTGTGTACAGTACTCCAAGTGAGGTCTCACCAGTGTTCTGTACAATGGCATGAGCACTTCCCTCTTTCTACTGCTAATACCTCTCCCTATACAACCAAGCATTCTGCTAGCATTTCCTGCTGCTCTATTACATTGTCTGCCTACCTTTAAGTCCTCAGAAATAATCACCCCTAAATCCCTTTCCTCAGATGTTGAGGTTAGGACTCTATCAAATATTCTGTACTCTGCCCTTGGGTTTTTACGTCCAAGATGCATTATCTTGCACTTATCCACATTAAATGTCAGTTGCCACAACTCTGACCATTTTTCTAGTTTACCTAAATCATTTGCCATTTGGCTTATCCCTCCTGGAACATCAACCCTGTTACATATCTTAGTATCATCCGCAAAAAGACACACCTTACCATCAAGACCTTCTGCAATATCACTAATAAAAATATTAAAGAGAATGGGTCCAAGTACAGATCCCTGAGGTACCCCACTGGTGACAAGCCCAAGCTTCGAATATACTCCATTGACTACAACCCTCTGTTGCCTGTCACTCAGCCACTGCGTTACCCATTCAACAATATTGGAATCCAAACTCAAAGATTGCAGTTTATTGATAAGTCTTCTATGTGCAACAGTGTCAAAAGCCTTACTGAAATCTAGGTAAGCAATGTCTACTGCACCACCCTGATCTATAATTTTAGTTACCCAATCAAAAAAATCAATAAGATTAGTTTGGCATGATCTCCCTGAAGTAAACCCATGTTGTCTCTGATCTTGAAATCCATGTGTTTTTAGATGTTTAACAATCCTATACTTTAACATGGTTTCCATCACTTTCCCCACTACTGAAGTAAGGCTTACTGGCCTATAGTTGCCCGACTCCTCCCTATTACCTTTCTTGTGAATGGGCACAACATTCGCTAACTTCCAATCTTCTGGGACTACTCCTGTTAACAATGATTGGTTAAATAAATCTGTTAATGGTTTTGCTAGTACACCACTAAGCTCTTTTAATAGCTTTGGGTGTATTCCATCAGGTCCCATTGACTTATTTGTCTTTACTTTTGACAGTTGAAATAGAACCTCTTCCTCTGTAAACTCACGTGTAATAAATGACTCATTTATCCTTTTTTTTAACAGAGGTCCCTTTCCTTCATTTTCAGCTGTAAATACCGAACAAAAATATTCATTGAGGCAGTCAGCTAGACCTTTATCCTCATCTACATACCTTCCTTCTTTTGTTTTTAATCTTTTTTTATATTCGCTCCATAAGACGCACTTTTTTCCCCTCAAAAGTGAGGGGAAATGTCTGTGCGTCTTATGGAGCAAATGTGAAGGTTTACTTACCTGTCTTGAAGCGTGGGCCGGTGTTCAGCGCGCACCGCGGTACTGGAACTTCAATTTCAGGTTCCGGTTTCCGGCGGGACTTGTGCGCACTCAGTGTGCACATAATGTTTATAAGTGCTAGTAAGGATTACAAAGTGCTAAATAAAAGATCCATAATTAAAATACATAAAAGTATCATAATCTATGCATGATAAAAATACTACACAAGCTGGATATATCTTAGAGGAATGAATGGAACAGCAAATTTTCATTGAGTTCTCTGGGTGACAGTATTAAGTTCATGAATCCAATACGCTTCTCTATTTAATAAGATTGTGTCACCTCCTCTCCTCGGTTGTGGTATATGGTCAATGGCTGTAAACTTGAGGGAGGATAAAGGATGCTGCTGGGCTAAAAAATGTTTAGCTACCGGCTTGTCTGAGTATATATAAATATATCAAATGAAGAATAAACATACAACCCAGGAGGGGTGAGAAAAATTATAGATATAGATATAGATATAGATATATATATATATAGAGAGAGAGATAATTTAGTTGTGTATATTTATCTATTTTAACATCATTACTGTTATGGTACTTTTTAAAAGTAAACCAAAATGTTTAAATGTCTATCTGTTCCTGTCCAAATCAATAAAATTAAATTGCGTATATACGCTGAAGTAATTAAGTCTGACACACAAGGTTCAGGTTAAAATAACTTCGAGAAAGTTTATTGGCAAGTGAAGAAAAAGCGGGCGCGCAGGCCCTTTTAAGAGGCATTTTGCGTCATCATTGATTATTAGAATATCAGCAAATAAACACCATCAATTGGATTAATTGTTAAGTGTCGGTGTTAGTGTCTTACCTATTGGTTCAAAAAATAAAGAGGTTAGTCCCGTGCCCACCCATCAGAGGTGGGATTATTCTGGACACGGGTGGGGATAAGGGGGTCCTAAGCGTCATTTTACACGGTCAATGATATCAGGCTTCATGTCCAGGTGCAAGGTCTCTTATGAATAGAACATTTCATTACTACTGTGTTCTGTGGCCTTCAAACTATACTATCTTACAAGTTCTAAGGAGTAGCCAGCAAGTCTTAAGGAGTAACCAGCACCTCCTGGTATTTGTCCTTGTAGGAAAACACAGTCTTTGTCTACTGTACTAATTGGGTTGAGAAGTTCAGTCACGTAATGTAGTTTTAAAATGAACAAGTTAAGTCATGAGGACAAAATGGAGGATTGAAGGAGTCAGGTTAGGGGGACAAAATGGAGGAGGAAGTCACAGTATAAAGTTAAAATGGAGTTAGTACAATAATTCAATACAAGTACAATAGTAATTTTTAATAATTCCACATCAGTCCCCCCTATGAAATGTTAGATTCTAAGAGATAAAACTTTATTATGTTAGTATCAGAAGACGTGTTAACCCAAAGGCACAGAAACCCCGTGGCCGCTAGCTAGGTGTTAATGCAAAGTGCAAGTCTGTCCCTAGAGCTGACCCTAATAGGCTAACTCATCCATCAGTATGGCTCTCGAACACTTCACACCCATGGGTGTCCCATGGCAGCTAACCCACCACTTCTCCACACAGGGCCTTTACCATTCACTGACAGATGCTATCCCTAAGCTAGTCCCTTCCTAGAATTCCTGCACTTTATCAACAAAAGGGAATGTTTGCAGCGGCAGACAGGGTGAATTGATGTCTTGGGATTCTTGGTCATCAACTTCGAGATGGGTGAAAGTGGGTGCCGCTTGGTCAACAGTCTTCATGAGGGATTTTCTCAGACATGGGAGGATACAACAAAAGAGAAGAGCAAAAATAAAAAGGAAAATTAGTATAGCCATACCAATCTGCATTAAAGCCTTTTGCCATCCTGTCATCCAACCAAACCATCTTTCCCAGGGATCTTTAATCCCAGAATTCCTTTTTAACTCTTCAGACAGGTCATTTAATTTTTCTATGGCTAATGTAACTTTACCATTAGGGCCTGTGTTTTCTGGGATGTAGGTACAACATGTCATGGTGTCGGGCAAAATTTTACAAACCCCTCCTTTTTCGGCTAAGATCATATCTAGGGCCATTCTATTCTGGAAGGCCATTTGGGATGTGGCCTGCAACTGTTCGGCCAACCCCTGGAGGGCGTCTCTAGTGTAATTAACAAAACGCTGTTGGTTATAATAAATGTAATTTATCCAATTTAAATTCTTGTTTGCGGTAACTATGGTAAAAATTGATTCAAATCCTGCGGCAACTTCATCCCTGGCTTTAAACTCATTGGGCACCCCCCTAGGCACTCCAATGGCATCAATATACACATGAGGATCAAAACTTCCTTTCACTGGGGCGTCGCGTTTAACCTTAGTGTGTTTGGACCCATGGGTGACGAGGTGTGTGTCAGAGATGATATGTATAGGCATAATAGCTTTAGCTAGAGTACACTCCCCCCACCACTGCTTGTCCATTCTGGATCTGAGCTGTAAATCCCCACACAACCAGTAAATATCCCCTAATGACCTGGTGTGAAACTGCAACAAGTCCATAGAGACGTTTCTGTAGGTAGCACAATACCCCTTAGAGAAGTTACCCAAGAATTTACCTATTCCATCGTAATTAGCAAAACAAGTGTAATTACCTTTATACACGGTAATACCATCTGTGGGTTTGACATCCTGGGTTAGGAGAGGATACTCTTTTGTCCATGCAATACATATGGATCTGTTAAAATTATGGTGATAGGCAAAAAGGCTTAGAACACATTCTTCTATATCTACTGGCAGGATTAAAGGCACAGTACCCAGGTGAGGCCGGGCACCGCCACACACATAACATGCAGTTCTATTATGCTTATTAGCATTATATTTCATCCATTCTAACCATAGATTTACATCATTAAAACCTGTTTCAGCGGCCATGGTATCTTCAAAAGTGGGGTTAGCAATGGCCATCATGTCTTGAAAGGTCTGGATATGAGGTTTTAATGGGTTAGGGACCATATGGGTGGCCCCTTGCCACTCAGAAGAGTTGCACATATCTTTGAGGTAGAAATGCCCTAATTTTTGGTAGGAACCCTTTTTCCAATACATTCCCATCACATACTGGTCCGCATCTGTTGGGCTTGGATGCTCAATGTTAAGAATTAATTTCATTGGTGTACTCCCCCCAGGCTTTCTCAAAGTCATCCTCTGGAGGAGGGATCTACCATGATCATCTACTTTAGATACGGCACTTTTTGGTTTGTAACCCCAGGCAGGCCCGGCATTCCATCCCGCCGCCCCCCAATGGTCACAATTGTGCCCCCATTGCTTGTCAACTACACAAACATATGGGTCTTTCGAATGAGGGATATCTCTATAGATGCTCTGGATTTGTGGTGTGGGAAATGGGCATTCTACAATATCACAGTAGTCAAAGGTATAAGTAGCCACCTGGGTGCACGATGAATTATACCAAAAGGTGTACCCACTAATATCTTTGGTAATGGCTACTTGCTGGGCCTTCATAAGGCTAATTAAGGAGAAGATGTACCAGAGATACATGTTTGTGCGATATTCGCTTCCTCTGGGGCAGGAGATTTCTTGCAGTGGGAAGCGTGGATCCAATTTGGCCTACCGGCCAATTTGACGGAGGTTGCGGTAATCAGGAGAACTTGGAATGGACCGTCAAATCTCGGTTCTAGGGTATTTTTCCGCACAAACTTCTTGACCAGGACCCAATCTCCGGGAAGTAGGTTATGGGAACCTGTATCCAATTCGGGATCTGGAATTGAAGAGAAAACTAGGGCATGTATTTTGTTTAGGACACTTGCAAGTTCAGTTACATAGTCTACTAAAACATCTGATTGGAGTTGCAACTGCTGCGGATAATAACAACCTAGCCTGGGTGCTGTCCCAAATAGAACCTCATATGGGGACAGTGAATGTTTCCCTCTAGGTGTGTGCCTAACACTAAATAAAGCTATTGGTAGGCTTTCTGGCCAGGGCATCTTTGTTTCCTGTGACATTTTTAACATTCTGGTTTTTAGAGTGCCATTCATGCGCTCTACTTTACCACTACTTTGTGGGTGGTAAGGGGTATGGAAGGCTAGAGTCACCCCTAGGGCAGTCCAAATTTCTTTAGTCACAGTTGCTGTAAAGGCTGGGCCTTGATCACTCTCAATGACTTCTGGGAGTCCGAATCTACATACAATATCTGTAAGTAGGCGCCTTGCGGTTGTTTTTGCAGTGATATTGGCCACTGGGTAGGCTTCTGGCCAGCCTGAGAACATGTCCACTATTACTAGTGCATATTCATGGGGCCCACTCTTGGGCATTTGGATGTGGTCAATTTGAATCCGCTGGAAGGGGTACATGGGCTTTGCCAGGTGTTTCGCAGGTACTTTAACTGGTCTTCCTGGATTGCATTTTGCACAAATGACACAGGCCTTGCAGAAGCTATTGATCAATGTTGTGATTCCAGGTGCTTCATAATACTTCTGTATGAGGGCGGCCATCAGTTCTTTTGACAGGTGTGCAGGCCCATGTGCCCATTGGACAACTGCTGGATACAGATTTCTGGGAAGACAAAATTTGAAGTTGTTGTAATATATTCCGTCCTTTTGGACAGCTCCTTTCTTTTTCCATTTCTGGATTTCTTCAGGAGTGACTGCAGCTTGTTGTTCTTGTAAAATTCGCAAATCAGTAGGAAGAGTTTGCAGAGCAAAAATAGGGACTTCTTCTTCTTCTTGTCCGGACACTTCTTCATCCACTTCCTGCAGATCCCTGGCCGCTAGCTTAGCAGCCTGATCAGCTAAATGGTTGCCCTTTGCTTCATCTGTATCCAATTTCCCATGGGCCTTGACTTTCAAAACGGCCACTTCTTCGGGAAGTAGGAGGGCATCCATTAGCTCCTTGATTGCAGTGCTGTGTTTGATTGGTGTGCCGGCGGTGGTAAGAAATCCTCGTGTCTTCCAAATTAGGCCGAAGTCATGTGCCACACCCAGAGCATATCTTGAATCTGTATAGATGTTGGCACGTTTTCCTTCGGAAATTTTGCATGCTGAAGTCAGAGCCTGTAATTCAGCTTCTTGCGCAGACATTGCTGGCGGTAAGGATGATGATTTGATGACTTCGTCTGTTGTGGTTACGGCATATCCTGTGTGATATGTTCCTCCTTCATCGGCATATCTTGATCCGTCCACAAACAGGGTAAAATCCGGATCTGGTAATGGATTCTCATGCACAGTTGGTAAGTGTACTGTTTCCATTTTCATCTGTTCAAAACAGTCATGAGGTGTTTCTGGGTCATAATCATTCTTTATGACCAGGTCTTGAAATTCCTTTTCCAGGAAATGGCGTGGCCATGCTTCCAGAAGGTCAGTTGTTGGGTATTTGGCAATACCATTTTCCTGTAGCTGTTCTTCATTCATGGTGGCCCATAGTTTTGCCATGGGCCCAAGATCATTCCATGACCTTGTCTTCGACTTGGTAACAGGAATATGTGGGATAGCGGTATCCCAATGGCGGTAGAGGTAGTTAAGTTGTTGAGGTAGCTGGACCAAGACCATGCTATTACCTTCAGAGTCACAATAGAAGTTTTGTGCAGTGAGCTTTACATCGGTCCAGTGGTAAAGCTCATCTTCATAGCAAGGTTCGGGGGAAATGTTTGGCTTGTACCACATGGTGCAGAAGGCGTAATCCGGGCCTTCACAAAGAGGTGTCTCATCTTCATAAAATGACAAATGTGGATGCATGACTTTCTTGATACATCCACAGAGCAGGTAGATGTAGGTTTCATCTGTGATAAATCCATAATAGATACCCCCCTCAGGGAGTGGAAGAAGAGTGGACGGATTAAGCACTTGACATCTTTGGATGGAAATGTTGTCAGGCAAAAGAAGATGACACTGTAGGCGCAGGTGTCTGGCTCGAGACACGTGCTTGAGCTGGACTTGGTTGATAATAGCAGAAATGTCATGAGGGGCCAAAACAACTAGAGGGTGGCCAAGGACCAGGTCCGAGGTTCTTTCTATGAGCTCTCTTGCGGCAAAAACAGCCCTGAGACAGGAAGGAGTCCCTCTGGCCACAATGTCTTGTTGGCATGAGAAATATCCAATAGGCCTCTGGCGGCCTCTTAAGTCATTCGTTTGGGTGAGAACTCCTGTTGCGTGGCCTTGTCTTTCAGAGACAAATAATTTGAAGGGTTTGGAGTAGTCAGGTAGGCCCAAGGCAGGAGCAGAAGCAATGGCACGTTTAAGAGCATTGAAATTGTCCAGAGCTTCATTGGTCAGAAAGAATGGGTCAGACTTAAGAGCATCATAGAGAGGTTGCATAAGCAGAGAGGCTTCTGGGATCCATGCTCTGCAGTAGGAAATGAGGCCTAGGAAGGCATGAAGAGACTTTGAAGTCCTTGGAGGCGGGATGTCCAGCACAGCTCTCACCCGGTCCCGAGTAAGATGTCTGGTACCTTGAGATAGGCAATGCCCGAGGAAAATTACTGAAGGTTGGCAGAATTGTAGCTTGATGAGCGAAGCTTTGCATCCTTGTTCTGCCAAATAGCAAAGGAGACTAATTGAGCAATTTTCAGTAGTGGGTATATCAGCTCCACAGAGTAACAAATCATCCACATACTGGAGCAGAACAACTTCTGGGTGCTCGGCTTGCCATGGATCAAGGATGGTACCCATGGCCTTAGCAAATTGACTTGGAGAATTTTGTGCCCCTTGGGGCATGACAGTCCAGGTATACTGTTGCATCTCATGAGTGAAAGCAAACAGGTATTGACAGGATGGGTCCAGTGGGACACTGAAAAAGGCATTGGCCAGGTCAATAACTGTGAAGAATTTTGCAGATGGTGGAACTCCAGAGAGCAGAGTATGGGGATTTGGTACAAGAGGGGTGTCCAGGACGGTAGCTTCATTAACAGCACGGAGATCCTGAACCATCCTGTACTTCTCTGGCTCACCCTTTGGAGTTTTCTTTTTCACAGGAAATAACGGGGTGTTGCATTCAGATTTACATTTTACCAGGGCACCCTTCTCCAAGAGTGCCTTGATGTGGACAGAAATTGCAGCAGACTGTGCTGGTTTTAATGGGTATTGTGGTTTTCTTGGTAACTTAGCTCCTGGAATGAGCTTTACCACCACAGGGGGAACATTTAGGTGACCTATGTCCTCTGGGCCTGAGGACCATAACTTGGCGGGCACCTGTGTTTTTAATTCCTCTGGGAAATTGGACCTTAATTCTGCTGCTTCCTCACGGGGCTTTTCTAAATGCAGCATCAGAGGCAAGGAGCACAGGGCTGAAGTATCTGATACAGATAGAGGTGTAAACATTTCTATCTGTCCATCCGGGGTAAAGGTGATGGATGCTTGCAGGCGTGAGAGAACATCAGCACCTAACAGGTTAATTGGGCATGTGGAGGATACTACAAAGCGAGCGAGCAGGCTAGAACCAACTCGTAGTGGAGTTGTTAAAGGGCTATGTCTCGGCTGGCCATCCACTCCAACACAAGAGACATCAATATTTGACAGAAAAGATGGGTCTGGCAGGTCTTGTTCTCGCAGAACACTACGGGCTGCACCTGTGTCAACAAGAAATGTGGTGGGGTGGCCTTCAATGGGCAAAGTCACTGTGGCAAGTGGCCCCCCTTTATCCCCTGTAGACACTGCCATTACAGGGGTTACAGACACAGGCTTGCCAGCTTCCTAATCATCTGGTTCTTCAACAATTGGAACCTTTTTCTCGGTCTTGGGGCCTGGGGCAGGCTTGGAGAACTTTTTGGGTGCCCCTGGTTCCCTTTTAGGTTCCGGACAGTCACTTCTGTAGTGTCCCTGAGCCCCACAATTAAAACAAATTACATCCTCTAACTTGACTCCCTTGGTGCCAGAGGTGATGGGGGTAGCGGGGGCCACCATGAGGGGAGCTGGATTGGATCTCCTTGGGGTTTGAACAGATTCCAAACCTCTAGCAACTAGAAGCAAGGTATCCAGGGGAACAACCTTATATTCAGGGCGTGCAGCAATGATTCCCTTACGTATAGAGTCTTTAACACCTTGGACAAACGCACCTGACAGCATTTGTGAATGAATTTTGTCTGTAAGATCAAATCCTAAATCTGTAAACATTTGATACAGTCTTGCATGGAACCTTTCTACTGATTCTCCTTTGTCTTGAATAACATCAGTGAGGCCAGCAGCCTGATCTGCAAGTTTGTCTTTAGCCCATTCTCTTAATTGGGTGCAAAAGGTTACCCCGGAGGGGTAATCAACATCACTGGAAAGCAGATCTGTACTGAGGTGACGGGCCATGCTCGGCCAGTATGCATCCCCTGCTTTAATAGCACAAATGCTCAGCAAATCACGCCATGCGGCGGAATAGGTCTTTTGAATTTGAACTATCCCTCGGTAAAAAGGCATAGGCTGTTTTTCTGGGTCAGGGAGCGATTTCATTAATGCGCTAGCTGTTCCTGTCCAAATCAATAAAATTAAATTGCGTATATACGCTGAAGTAATTAAGTCTGACACACAAGGTTCAGGTTAAAATAACTTCGAGAAAGTTTATTGGCAAGTGAAGAAAAAGCGGGCGCGCAGGCCCTTTTAAGAGGCATTTTGCGTCATCATTGATTATTAGAATATCAGCAAATAAACACCATCAATTGGATTAATTGTTAAGTGTCGGTGTTAGTGTCTTACCTATTGGTTCAAAAAATAAAGAGGTTAGTCCCGTGCCCACCCATCAGAGGTGGGATTATTCTGGACACGGGTGGGGATAAGGGGGTCCTAAGCGTCATTTTACACGGTCAATGATATCAGGCTTCATGTCCAGGTGCAAGGTCTCTTATGAATAGAACATTTCATTACTACTGTGTTCTGTGGCCTTCAAACTATACTATCTTACAAGTTCTAAGGAGTAGCCAGCAAGTCTTAAGGAGTAACCAGCACCTCCTGGTATTTGTCCTTGTAGGAAAACACAGTCTTTGTCTACTGTACTAATTGGGTTGAGAAGTTCAGTCACGTAATGTAGTTTTAAAATGAACAAGTTAAGTCATGAGGACAAAATGGAGGATTGAAGGAGTCAGGTTAGGGGGACAAAATGGAGGAGGAAGTCACAGTATAAAGTTAAAATGGAGTTAGTACAATAATTCAATACAAGTACAATAGTAATTTTTAATAATTCCACATCAATTACAATCCAGGTGGAAAGCCCGCCCCAGAGAATTTTATTTTTTTATTTAACTTTCCAAAACACCATAACACTTGCACATGGGGAGTACTGTTGTACTCGGGAGACATTGCTGAATACAAACATGAGTATTTTAAAACAGTAAAATGTAAGTGCGTTTTTTGTGTGAAAAATGCAAAAAACAAAAAAAAACCATGAACAATAACTTTGGCTAGAGTTTGTGACTAAGTGGCTACTAAAAAGAGATTGGGCATTCCCTAATTTTAAATACCCTGGGTTGTCAACTTCTGCAAATGGTATTTGGTATATAAATGATATGCCATTATGGGGTTAATTCTCATTCCTTGGCTGTCATACTGTCTCAAAAAGCAACATAGGCCCAGCAAACCAATCAGGCAAACTGTAATGGACAAACCCTATATTGACCCTGTAACACCATAACAACTGGACATGGGAAGTACTGTTGTATTCTGGAGACCTTGCTAAACACAAATATGTGTTTTAACACAGTAAAATGTATCATGTCAATGAAATCATCAGTAAAAGTGCAGAGTTTTTGTGTGAAAATAAAAATATGAATGCTAACGTTGGCCAAGGTTTGTGTCTAAGTGGCTACTAAAACAGAATGAACATATCTCTTTTGAAATACCCTGAGTTGTCTACTTTTGCAAATAGTATGCTATGATGATGGTAATTTTCATTCATTGGACTGCCATATGGTTTTAAAGGCAACCTAACCAATCTGGCAAATTTCAATGTGTAAAAATTGAAATAAGCAAGCCTTATATTTTACCCAGTAACTTTCCAAAACACCATAATACCTGGACATGGGGGTTCTTTGTTCTCAGAAGACTTATATGAGTATTTGAAAACAGTAAAATTTATTATTATGACAATATCAGTGAAAGTGCAGTTTTGGTGTGGAAAAATACAAAAACTAATGTGAATGCTAATTTTGGCAAGGGTTTGTGTCTAAGTGGCTACTAAAACAGACTGGACATACCCCATTTTGAATATCCTGGGCTGCCATACGGTCTCAAAGGCAACATAGGCCCAACAAACCACTTTGGCAAATGTCAATGTGCAAAAATTGAAAAGGGGAGAGCCCTATATTTGACCCTGTAAAACCTGTACATAGGGGTTACTGTTGTGAAACATTGCTTAATACAAATATGTGTATTTTTTTGCAGTATTAAGACATTCACAGTTAAAATGTCATGCAGAGCTTGAAAAATAAAATGTCTTAATTTTCACACTTTTTTTTAGATTTTATTCATATAAAATAATGTTTCACATATAATGATGTGAAATGAAAACCCTGTTTATCCTAAACAAAATGATATATAATAAATGTGTGTGAACTGTGAAGTTCATTTGAAAGGGGTCAATCATGGTTGAACAACATGTAGTCAAATTCCAGGTTTTGTAAATCTATATAATTGCCTCTGCCCTTAAGGGGTTAATCTATACTTCAGTAGAGAGCACTATGTTAATGTTTTTCCTTGCATGACAACTCTGTGAATATACAGCTCAACATTATGCCAACATAGAGATTACACCACTCGACACTGTTTTGTTTGAGCCAAACAAGACTCTTTTTAATGTCAGTGTATTACCGCACATTATTAAATATCTGTAGACCTGTCCTACATACTACACTATATACTGCTTCTATTTTTGTTTTATATAATAGTGCTCTGCTGAAAACTTAGACCTGGTAACAAGAGCTCCTGTATATCCCTAGGCAGGGATTATTCCATCCAGAATTAAAGTGGAGAGGGCCCTGGCTCAATAATTTTATTTGGCCTGTTAAGGATGGAAAAAAAGGTAGATTCCCATCTGTCATACAACTACCACAATGCTTTGCCAGCTGGGGATCTGCCATTTGCTTATCCTTGCAGATTTGTACTTAGCACTGAGCAGTGTTTGTATGTTTGAATGTAAACGTGTTTTTGTATGGAGTATGTGTGTGTGAATATAGGGATGTATTTGTGTTTTGTGTTTTTATGTACTGTTTGCCATTTGTAAACAGTGATTTTCTTGTGCGTAGTGTTTATCTTTGAATGTAGGGATGTATTTTTGTGTAGTGTTGGAGTTTGAATACTGAGATTTATACATATATACACTACCACACACTAATACACATACACACACACACACACACACACACACATCAACAGAAACACAGACACATACTAACACATCCAGATACACAGACACACTTGCAGATACACAGATACACACACTGACACAAGTATGGATATTCAGATACACAGACACACCCAGACACACATACAGATACACACATGCACAGACACACACACCAATACACATGCGATAGGCGGACCCAAAGTAATGATTGCACCAGGGCCCTCTCTACTTTAGTTTTGCACACTGCGTACACATACACAGACACACACACTGACATACATGCAGGTACAAAGACACACACAATGAAAGTCATGCAGATGCACAGACACACAGATACAATCACTGACACACACACACATAACACAGACATATACACACAAAGGTCACTTTACATATTTTTAGCCACCCCCCTGCTTCCACACATTTTGGTGCAGCAGGGTGGCTTTCCTGGGGGCCAGTGGTGTCTGGCACACAGATCAGGGGGCCCAGTTGTGGTGTTAAAGGGCAACGGCATCTGAGCGTGACCCCTGTTTAAAGATGACCATTAAGTCTCTATGTGCATGGGCCACCCAATGGGTCCCTTGAGTTTATGGGCCTCGGCTGCACTGGCCAGCACTGCCATTTATTCCGCCCATGCTTAAATCTTAGAGCTCATTAGAAAGTTCCTATAAATGTAAGTGATTTTCCACATTAACTCCAGGTATACACCACCAGTGGATCTCTTTCAGTTTTTCTTTACATACTCACCTGTATTTGAATTTCAACCACCAATACATTGTGAGAATCTATCATCAGTACAAGAAGAGGAAACCCTGGCAGGTTGTTGTTGCTGCTATTAAATAACAGGACTAATTTAGCACTTAATTCTTTCTGATTGCTACATTGTATAAATGATGTTAGAAGCCATTGCATGAACAAGGAGGACACGATCACCCACAAAAGGCCATTGAACTTTGCCTGGCAGTATGCTCACATAGCAGTGATAGCTGTTCTCACTGGCAGTGTGCATGCACTAACTGCAGATAGGACTTAACAATATTTATGTCAATACGCTTTCTTCATTAAGTGGGCTCATTAGGGGCTGCTCTTGAACAAAGAAATTAATTAAGCAGAGCTCATTTGGGATGCATGGGAATGTTACTACTTGAGACAGTTTTCCATTAACGAAAGAATAGTATAGCTTCTACTATAGATTTGCAGTCACTGTTTGATAAAAACCCTGGCTATATACACAGGAAATACTTCAGGACATTCAGTTCAGCATATTCTGAAAGTTTAAAATATTCAGTCTTAAAGGGAAACTCCAGTGCCAGGAAAACGATCCGTTTTCCTGGCACTGGAGGGTCCCTCTCCCTCCCACCCCCAATCCCCAGTTGCTGAAGGGGTGAAAACCCCTTCAGTGACTTACCAGGGGCAGCGACAGGTCCCACGTCGCTGCTTCCTCCTCCCCCGCCGCTCCTCCTTCTGCTTACGTCGGCCGGTGGGCGAGACTGATCTCGCCCGCCGGCCGAGGAGACCTAATGCGCATGCGCGGCAATGCCGCGCATGCGCATTAGCGCACCCCATAGGAAAGCATTGAAAATTAATTTCAATGCTTCCCTATGGGGAATAGAGCGACGCTGGAGGTCCTCACACAGCGTGAGGACGTCCAGCGACGCTCTAGCACAGAAAACCTGTGCTATGAAGCAGGAAGTGTCCTCTAGTGGCTGTCTAATAGACAGCCACTAGGGGAGGACTTAACCCTGCAAGGTAATTATTGCAGTTTAAAAAAAACTGCAATAATTACACTTGCAGGGTTAAGGGTAGTGGGAGTTGGCACCCAGACCACTCCAATGAGCCGAAGTGGTCTGGGTGCCTGGAGTGTCCCTTTAATATCCACAGTGCATCCCCGGTGATGTATAGAAATAGTAAGGGCTCTTTGTCTTTTTCCTATGTTATTTTCTTCTTTCTGAACGTTCATACCTCTTCCAGCTCCTGACTTCACTCTGATTGGCCATATACACACATGAGTCGATTTACATATATAAACCTGAAGAAGGGCACAGGTATATCCAGGTTTTTCATGACTTGGGAAACTGAAGTATAGACTGGATAAGCATAAATTGACTAACAGGTTCATTACCAAGAGAAACACAATAGATGTAATTTTTTTATGTGTTCCTTAGCCATTAGAAACCAAGCATGGATACAGTGGCGTACATACCAGGGTCGCAGGGGTCGCGGCTGCGACCGGGCCCGGCCCACCAGGGGGCCCGGCCGCCCCTGCGACCCGGTATGTAGCCACTGGGCCAGCCTCTTCTCCTGGGGGGCCCTAGAGCCGGCCACCTCCGGGCCCCCCGAGGCTGGCCCTGCTGCCACCCGGCTGGCCGGTCCTGCGGGCGCGCGAGGGAGCACTCTCCCCTGAGTGCTTCCTCTTCAGCTCCCTCGCGCACCGCATAGGGATGCCGGCGCCGGAAGATGACGTCATCTTCCGGCGCCGGTATCAGTACGCGGCGCGCGAGGGAGCTGAAGAGGAAGCACTCAGGGGAGAGTGCTCCCTCGCGCGCCCGCCAGCCTGACTGCCCGCCGGGTGACCGGACCCCCAGGAGCCCAGCAGCACCACTGGACCCCAGGGAATCCCCTCAGCACTCCAAAAGGTAAGGAGGCTGGGGGGATTAAATACAAAAAAACGTTAGTGTGAGTGTGTGTGTGTGTGTGTGTGTGTTAGTGTTTGTGTCTGCTAGTGAGTGTCAGTGAGTGTGTTACTGTGTGTGTCTGTTACTGTGTGTGTTTGTGTGTGTGTTAGAGTGTGTGTGTCTGCTAGTGTCAGTGAGTGAGTGTGTGTCTGCTAGTGAGTGTCAGTGATTGTGTTACTGTGTGTGTCTGTTACTGAGTATGTTTGTGTGTGTGTTAGTGAGTCTGTTTGATGTCTGTTAGTGAGTGTGTGTTTGTCAGTGAGAGTGTATGTTTTGTAAGTGAGTGTGTATGTATGTCTGTCGCTGAGTGTGTCTCTGTCAGTAAATGTGTGTGTCTGTTAGCTAGTGTGTATGCGTCTGTTCGTGAGAGTGTGTGTGTGTCTTCAGCACTTACCTTTCTCCAGCGCCGGACTCCCTTGGCGCAGGGGAACCCTCCGCCTCTCCGCTCCGAATGCGCATGCGCGGCAAGAGCCGCGCACGCATTCAAACCGCCCATAGGAAAGCATTACTCAATGCTTTTCTATGGACGTTCAGTGTCTTAGAATCGCGGAAGCGCCTCTAGCGGCTGTCAGTGAGACAGCCACTAGAGGCTGGATTAACCCTCAGTGAAACATAGCAGTTTCTCTGAAACTGCTATGTTTTCAGCTGCAGGGTTAAAACCAGAGGGACCTGACACCCAGACCACTTCATTGAGCTGATGTGATCTGGGTGTCTGTAGTGGTCCTTTAAGTGTGTGCATCTGTATGCACTGGCGTACATACCGCGGTCGCAGGGTTCGCAGCCCTGCAACCCCTGCGACCAGGTGCCCGCCGCAATGTGTTGCGGCCCCGGTCCGCCAGAGTAAGCGCGGGGGGTTGGGGGGGGCCCACGGATCAATTTTCGCACCGGGGCCCCATGGGTCATGTGTACGCCACTGCATGGATAGATGTATTCACTCTTCCTGTCTTCTCTTTCCAGGAACATCTTAGCATTGGGACCTTTGACCTCCATGTCCAACTACTACCTCAAGTAATAGACAAAACTATTGTAACATAAAAAAAAGCAATGGCTAGTAAGTATTTACTACTATTTGTTAATTTACCAAGCAGGTAGGCTATTAATCAGCAAAGATATTTGACACATTATTGTAAAGAAAACTAGCCTGTTGTAATTCAAAAATAATAAGATTATGCCTTCTATAGCCAACATAGCTTGCTTCCCCACTTGCCAACATCAATATTTCTACATTTAGTTAACTTGCCTTGGTACTAATATTCAATTGATATTTTGCTTTAAAACTTAAGATGTAACATCTGAATATAAAATAAAACTATTATTGATACTCCCCTAATTAGTCAAGTGATACATGTCTAGAGAATATGAACTGAGTCACAAAGGGACATTTTAAGTTCCATTTCCTTACACTTATAATACATTTAGATTTTCCCTGCATAAACACTGATTCATCTATTCCTGGTGACTAAGACATGTGGTAAGAGAACCCATTGGTTCTCTAATATTTCCTTATTCCTTGTACTAATATGTCACAGGGCTTCTAAACAAGCAACTCATCTGGGAGCATGTTAGTGAATGTGAGAAAGCTTATTCCTGATTCCAAAGGCAACTCTTCATACATGTGTTATTGTTATTAATTTACATTGTAAGCAATTGCCAAGCAATGTTTTGTATGTTCTGGGGCTTCTCTTGCATGATACATAATAACAGCTGTATTTTAATTCCTAACTGTTATGCTTATAGAGATATTTATACATATGATGACTTAAAGGTAGTCAGAATGCTTGGTTGTATAGGGAGAGGTATTAGCAGTAGAAAGAGGGAAGTGCTCATGCCATTGTACAGAACACTGGTGAGACCTCACTTTGAGTATTGTACGCAGTACTGGAGACCGTATGAAGACCGTATCTTCAGAAGGACATTGATACTTTAGAGAGAGTTTAGAGAAGGGCTACTAAACTGGTTCATGGATTGTAGGATAAAACTTACAAGGAAAGGTTAAAGGATCTTAACATGTACAGCTTGGAGGAAATTAGTTCAATAGTGGTCGCGACTAAGTACTGCTGACTACCATTTGTGGGTTTGGTTCATGCGAATGGCCGCCAGGGAAAGTGCCGAATGAGGGGCACAAAGGGAAAGCTTCTAATGGCGGCTGAGCAAGGTAACTCCCGAGCGTTGTCTCAGACCTGGACCATAGTTGAGGAGTCCGTGGCAAATGTTTGTGGGCAGGAGCGTTTGTCACACGCTTGATCAAGGAAGTACAGGTATATGGTGTGGCTGAGCACCATAGAATATACTGACTATAAAACTGAAAGTGCCAGAGGTAAATTTGGTACTATATATATATAAAAATAAAAAACAGGGGGGGGGGGTGGCTGCACTCACCTGAACATGCATAAATGGGGGTGCTGCTGGGGGCCAAATTTACCATGCACAAGATCCAGCACACTCACCTATCCACTAAACAGCAACTTCAATGTTGAACGATTTTATTTGTTTTTTTTAAAACACCTAATGTAGGCAAAAATAATGGGGGTTTAGTTACATTATATGATCATACATTGCATAAGCCTGCCACAACAACAATGTTCTGCAGAGAGCCCCAGATGGAATTTTTTCCCCAAGTAAGTGGGTTAATCTCATAAGAGCAGACATTAGGCTATTAGTGTAGGACCTGCCAAAGATGGGGTACATTGACGTTGTGGCAGGCTTATGCAATGTATGATTATATAATGTAACTAAACCCCCATTATTTTTGCCTAGATTAGGTGCTTTGTAAGAAAAAACAAATAAAATCTTTCAACATTGAAGTTGCTGTTTAGTGGATAGGTGAGTGCGCTGGATCTTGTGTAATATATATACATTTTATCCATTCCCCATGTAACAGCTGGATATATGCTCATTATATATAGGAGTGACCTATAACCACCTATGACCTATAAATGCACATAGACCTTTTGTACCCATTACCATAGGATGAACACCCTGTACCACACGACTGATAAAATGTACTGTGTACCCATGTACCTTTTTCTTTACTTAGCCTGCCACAAAGAATTTATATGAAATTTCCAATTTATGAATGCAAGTGGAAGATTCATATATGGCTGCAAAGTCAAGTTGCAGATGGAGGTCAGATGGATGAGACCAGAAACATCAATTTAGGCCCAATGTGTCACGGGTGGCGGTCCGAAGACTGGGATCCCTGTGTGCCTGATGATGAAGATAGGAGTCACAGCATGGAAATGGACTATCAGGGCCTGGTGCAGGGTAACCACACGCCCCTGGTGTTGAGCACCAGCGTTTGTGCGGCTACATATCAGAGCCCTGATGCAGCATAAGTGGATGCCAGGAGGTGATAACACGCAGATGCTTTGCTGAGATGTATCCAGTACTAGAAACAAGGCAGGACTAGAATAGGCACCAAACAAGACAAGAAAAGACAAGACTAAAAGAACCCAGAACCAGTGCAGGACAGAAAGCAGAACCCAAAACATGTACACAATACATGAGGGAAACAAGAACAGGACATCGGCAGGACAGGACAGGACAGGACTGTACATAAACTGGGAATACAAGACAAAATAAAACAAGACAAGAGATACAAGACAAAACAAGAGGAAACACAACTAAGTACTAATATGTGCAATACACATTGGAGATTTAGACATACATAAATGGCCAAGATAACCAGAAACACCAAGAAAAACTGAACAAGAATTGTAAAAAGAGTACTGGATACCAGAAGCCAAGGACAAACATATCCGCAGAATGGAACAGGACGTGGCACAATGTAATCTTCAGCTCGAGCTCCACGAAGCCCTTAATTCAGCACTGGCTCTATTAACATGGAGGAGATACTGATGTGGAAAACGGAATTAATTTTATGAGAAAGGAGAAGACATGTATTGTGGAGGGGAAGGAGAACGCTGTGGTGAGAGAAAATTGGACTGATTGTAAGGATAATAAAAAGCTACAGACAGAGTGCGAGGGAAGTGTTCATATAAAGAAAATGGTAGAGAGGGTATACTAAAAGAACTGGTTGGAACTGGGAGTTGGCAGCAGGGACAGAGAAAGGGAAAGCAACTAAAATAAAAGAGACTGAAATGTGCCCAGACAGAAAGGGGAACTTATATAGAAAGTGTGGTATGAAATGGATGGTTTGATGACAAACTGTGTAAAGACGTGAGGGGGCACATGCAATGCTGATTGAGTGAGTGTGCCTTAATGAAAGAAAAGGAGTCTGGAATGAGATCAGTTAGAAAGGAGATTTTATATAGAATGCGTGTCATGATATGGGACAATCCAGGGGAGCTTCACATGGAGGGCCAAAATAACGTATAAAAATATGGGGTCTTAGAAGCAGGTAGGAAATAAGTCAAACCAATGTAAAATGCTCACTTTTACCACTCATATTCTATTTTTTTCAAATATGTTTTAAGGGCATGTATAGCCTTTTTATGTAGGGGTATCTAAGGATGACAGTTTGACATCTATTGTAGTGCATTGCCTTCTCTATTGTTATAACAAATATTTATTTTTACATTAATCCTGAATGTGTTACTGCTTATAAAAAAAACTCATAGATCTCCTTGTAGCCAAGAAGTAAATTATGTTATTGGGTTGACTGCCCCCATAAATCATTGCAACTATTTTATAGCACAGACAGAAATATGTGTGACCCTGGCTACTTAAAAAGCAGTACAGACATGTTACTTGTCTGCAAAAATACATTTATTGAAGTGAACAACAGAGGAAATACTGAAAAATGTGGTGAGATGAAAAATATGCAAGAATATACAACACGGAAAATTTTTATGCAAACTTGTGAAAATTACATACTGTACCAGTGAAATAGTCACATCATATGTGAAGTTGATAATAAACACATGTCCATCAAGTATACTTCAAAACTTTGTAAGATGCCCTGGCTTTCCCCCTTGGCTGCCCCCTCACCCCCGCTCCTACAGCCGACCTCTCCCCCCTCTTCTTGCCTCTATCTTTTCATTTGCGCACCTCAGGATAAACCAAAATGAGACAAGTGATGCTGTATGGTGCACAGACATGCCCGTAATGAGTGTTCCCAAGCGAAGGGCCTAAAAGCTGGCCCAAACCTACTCACGGTGGGTGGTCAACATGGCCTGCATACAAGAAATGTGTACACCCCATGAATCTATCCCACCCTCCCGCACTATCGGCCAACTGCCACCACTACGAATCATGTACCTGCAATATACTTCCTAACACGAAGATGTACCATAACCAAATACATATCCACATCTGAACATTCAGTTGCACCACATAAGATATTAATCCTAAATCACTTTATAAAGCATGACGACTAACTCTGGGACACTAAATGACGTACAAAAAGTAGGTCAGCGTTGGTTTTAACTTAACTAGGTACTGGTTTCGTAGAAGAAAGGAAACCAGGACAACAACGTTGTACTCCTCCCCTCACCCCCCACACCCCACCCTACCCAGCTTCTCCCCTATTGCTTATGTCTCCTTTTTTTTATCTCTCATCATTCTCCTTTTTTACTCTCTTCTCTTATCTCTCAAATCTCTACACTCTAACATAATAAAAAAACACAAGCCACACAGCAATCAAATTACTCATCAGACAAGGTCTAGCGACTGAGAAACGTACTCTGATGTAAACGGGACAAGAGTATTCTAAACAAACACGCACTATAAGTCCAGACCAAATCACTCAAGTGACTGGATGCGCAGGGCTAGCCCCACCTTTATAACACTACTAAGTACTTGGTACAGAACCTACTCACCTTAACCAATATCTCTTCTGTATTAAAATTTAAAAACACCATATGGTTTATACGCTCTTGTTTCGCACAAAATTATATTTCTGTACCTTTGCTATTGTACTGTTGCCTTTGTGCATTTTTCATGAAGATCAATGTCAAGCTGTATTATTTTTCTTCTTGAGCTTATAAATAAAGAGTTTGACATAAAAAAAAAAGCTTTGTAAGATGGAAATCACCTAAAACCTATGTATGATGAACCGTACTGCTTAGCATAATAATTTTCTCCCTCAATATGATACCACAGTTATTGTGAATCAAAATATTCAAGGTTGACATCTGAAGTATTTTGTCTCCTTTCAATCCCCCCCCACTCATATATATACTCACTGATACATGCAGACACAAAGATACAAATACACATACTACACGCTCTTACAGATACACAAATAGACACACGCACACACAGATACATGCATACCGACAAACACATAATCACACAAATATACATATTGATACCTTAGAGAGAGTTCAGAGAAGGGCTACTAAACTGGTTCATGGATTGCAGGATAAAACTTACAAGGAAAGGTTAAAGGATCTTAACATGTATAGCTTGGAGGAAAGACGAGACAGGGGGGATATGATAGAAACATTTAAATACATAAAGGGAATCAACACAGTAAAGGAGGAGACTATATTTAAAAGAAGAAAAACTACCACAACAAGAGGACATAGTCTTAAATTAGAGGGACAAAGATTTAAAAATAATATCAGGAAGTATTACTTTACTGAGAGGGTAGTGGATGCATGGAATAGCCTTCCAGCTGAAGTGGTAGAGGTTAACACAGTAAAGGAGTTTAAGCATGCGTGGGATAGGCATAAGGCTATCCTAACTATAAGTTAAGGCCAGAGACTAATGAAAGTATTTAGAAAATTGGGCAGACTAGATGGGCCGAATGGTTCTTATCTGCCGTCACATTCTATGTTTCTATGTTACATGAAGACAGACTGACACATAAATGCACACTCATAAACATACACACAGATATAGACTGATTCATACAGACACAAACACACATACTAAGAGTCACAGCATACACAAATATACATGTAGACAGACATATATTCATATATACATATATACAAATAATGTCTTCACTCCTTTTATTATGGCTCATAACACGGTTTGCTTTGCAGAGGAAAAACAAAAGCATTCTATATAGGGCCATTATGCTCTATACAAGGCTCCTCTTCTTTTTTTGCAAAGTAATTTCTATTGAGTTTTTGTAGAAATACATACATAACAATTAGGGATTATTCTAGCTTACAGTGAACGAATAATCTAAATTTTATTAAAGGTTTTGAAGGAGAGCAGAGGTCATGTGTGTGTGTTTGCGGAGCAAATGTTGGTCTTAGGCCATAATCAGGATATCGTCTAGATATATGATGGAGCGTACTCCTTGAGAACGGAGTAGAGCTATGACCGGCTTCATTAACTTGGTGAAACACCAAGGGGTGGAGCAAAGTCCGAAAGGAAGGCAAGTGAACTGCCAAACTTCGTCTTGCCAGAGAAATTGCAGGAAAGCACGATGACTCGGTGCGATAGGGACCGTGAGGTAAGCATCCTTCAGATCGAATCTGGAGAACCAGTCTCCCACACAGAGTAGGTCCCTGAGAAGATGGATACCTTGCATCTTGAAATGACGGTATGTGATAAATTGGTTCAGTGCTTTGAGGTTGATAATAGGACGGTGGTTTCCCGTCTTTTTCCGTACTAGAAAAATGTTACTGATGAAAGTGTGAAGGAAAGGCGAAAGTTTGATCGCCCCTTTGTCTAGTAGTTTGTGTAACTCTGAATTTAAGGTTAGTTTGTCTACTTTCGACATCTCTAGAGGTGTCGGAGGAAAGTTTTGAATGGGGTGTGTAAGGAAATCTAACTTGAAACCCCTGACTGTATGAAGGATCCAGTGATCCTGAGAAAGTAGTTTCCACTGTTGGAAAAAAAGGGTTAATCGACCAGCAATTGGTAAATTTTTTAAATAAGTAAGGTCCATTACCTGAAGCAGTGCGTCCACGCAGGGATGCAGAACCACGTCCTCGGATGGAGCCTCTTGTGTTGAAGAGCTGTCTGTGATAGGGTCGGGTGGGTCCTGAGGACCAATAGTCTGTGGGTCGGGGTCTGTAGCCTACAAAGGCTGCTCTACTGGTAGCTCGACCCCTGAAGCGACCAGCTCTCCCATAAAAACGATGTGTTTGGGACCAGAAAACCCTGCGTAGTGAGGACTAGGCTAGTAAAAACCGAGACATGCTTAGAGAGGTCTCGCATAAACTTGTCGCCGAATAATAGACCATCGGCTTCTGGCCCCAACTCTTTAGAGCTTAAATCTACCAATTTGGCATCAATTTTATAGAGTACTGCTTTCCGTCTCTCTACCGACATTGCCACATTGGCGTTGCCCAATAGGCATAGAGCACGCTGAGCCCATTCTCTTACGGTGTGTGGGTCAAATTCACCGCTAGTGAGTGCCTCATCTGCCAGGATAAAAATCTGGATTATAGGACCTGAAATGTCCAGAAGTTTGTCTTGGGCCGTTTTTAACCCTTGTTCGATACCCTTACGAGGGTCTTTGCCATATTTGGTTAAATAAGTGACCAGCATAGGGTCAAATTCAGGGGTAGAGGCAACTTTGCCTGGAATAGTAGGTCTTGGGCACTCAGCCCTTAATTTATTTCTAATCACTTTCTCAAGTGGCTTGCGAAGCCACATTTTGCAGAAATTGGCAATATGATCAGGAGGGGCCCATTCTGCAGATCGTGGGTGACGAATCGCCCTTGGATCAAACAAGGGGAGGCCTGAAGCGTCCAGAAGGATGTCTGAGGCAGGCTCTTTAGATGAAGGGGCACCTTTATTATCCTGATTAAGAAAGGTTTCCTTAACGAACTCCGATGTTGAGGAATCCTGGGGCACATTCGCCGTGGAATCCTCATCAGAGTACGTGGGGTCATAATCGTTTAAAATATGGCCAGCTAGTCGGGAAGTAGATCCCTCAAGGGGATCTGCAGGATCCTGCATGGTGTGAGGCCGAGAATATTTCAAAACTTTGGCTGGAGCTTTGCCTTTGCCCGCTGTAGCGCTATTCCCTTTCCAGGGTCTTTTTTGTGCGGGGCATTTTCTTGGTCAGAAAGATGGGAGTCCTCTGAGTCAGAGGGTAGGTGCGTAGAGGGGTGAACCTCTGGAGCAGTCTGCTTATGATAGGCTGCCAAAGCCTTGGGAATGGACTCCGCAATGGTGGAGAAGAGCCATTCCCGAAGTTCTGCAGAGATTGCAGGGTCTTGGCGGTCTGACATAATTTTTAGTGTTTAGAAAAATTATTAGAGAGGAAACTGGCAGACTGAAATTATAAATAGTTGATATTAATTTATATTAGTCCTGTTTGACAGTAAAAAGATGAGGCAACTCAGCTAGAGTATTGGGAAAGAGTGGGGGTCACCCACTATGCGTAATAAATCACTAATGTGGATAGTGAAAATTATGGGTGTCACCTAGTAGATAAGGTGGTGTTTACCACTGAGACCTTAAGTAATAGGTATAAATATATATATATAATAATCAAAATGGTGGGGGTCACCCACTAGTACTGAAGCAGCTGCTGATAACTAGTATTGTATAGATGTGTAGTGGTAGTAGAGATTACCCACAATATGGAAAAATATATGGTGATGAGTGGGGTTCACCCACAGAAACAAACAAGGTGGGGGTCACCCACAATACGGAAAACAGATATATAGTGGTAGGTGGGGGTTACCCACAGAATAATAAGGTGGTGTCAGACACACAGTAAAATTATAATAATGTAAAGGTAGAATATAAACCAATTGTTTTATTAATAAAAACAGGGAGGGGGTCACCCAAAACAGTTTGAGCAGGTTGATCTTGAGCAAGGTACCTGCAAGTGTATAAAAAGAAAGAGATCAGACTTCTGATCCAAATGGGTACAGGGCAACAAAACCCTTAATGAAAGGGTTAACTTGTTGGGAGACTTACCTTCCGAAAAGGCTATACAGGTGCCCACAGAAGAATCCTCTGTCAGGAGCCGCGGGGTCCTCTGAAAAAACCCGAAACCGCTATCAAAGATGGCCGCCGCGAGTGAAAGGGGGCGGCGCCGACCGCAAGGGGCGGGAAACGAAAAGGGGAGCGAAGGCTGTAATGAAAGGTAACGGACTCCTGGGAGATGGAGTCCGTTACTGAAGAGATTCCCCTGACGGAAGGGGAAGGAAATAACCCGGCTGGCCGTTTCTGTAGTGAAATAAGCCCGGCGGGAATTGAATATTTAAAACAAATTAAAGGTGCAAAACCTTTTTAATAAAGGAGATCAGAAAGAAAACAAAAGTATAGATATATATACATAAAAAAGGTTCTAGTGAAGAAATCACAACAGGTATTCCATTGACCACAAGTCAAATGCTTCAAAGCAACAAGTGTAGCAAGGGTTTATTTAAAATAGTAATAATAGACATATTCATGTAAAAAAATTATAAAACAATTAATGACAAGATAAAAAAAATAATTAATGAGACTAGGCAACGTAATTAGAATAGACTCACCTGGGAGGCAAGCAGCAAAGAAAGAGGAAGTGGGAGGAGTCTGATGGCACTATATTGTTGTATGATGTGTTATGATTGGTTGAATTTTTTTACAACTTGTTAATTATTTCTTTGCTGCTGGGAGTTACAGTAAAGAAAGATAAGCAAATATGAAGCCTCCTGTCTTGCCATAAAATTATAAAGGAATTAACAGGCCCATTAATCATGAGCACAAACATACATATTACTCCTATGGAGTTGTCAAATATACTATAACCTGCAGCCATGGATGGGTAGTGTTTCCCGGGAAGACAGTGTAGTAGTGAGATCAACAGGACAAAAGCATAAATCAATGATGTGCGAGAATGGTGTAAAGAGGGAAAGGAATAGGCAAGGGACAGAAAATATCGAGAGATGAGGTAGAGGGAAGGAATTTATCTTGAGGTTGTTGAGTAGGGGAGACCCATGGCTGGGTTTGGGAATCTTTAGCTTATCTCCAGTTTAACAAGATTCTGTGGAATCAGGAGGTTTATGGTTTATCTGTCTGTGAGACATTTCTTCCATGTGAACTCTTGAATTCTATCAATGACTATTTGCAGTATTGGAGAACTCTGGTTTTCCATTGGGATGCTATAACTGTATAGGCTGCCGTAAAGATATAGCATAGCAGGGGCCTCTGACTTCCGGAGGGTACATGTTTAAGAGAAAAATGTCAGGGTTTTAAAGGCAAGGGAGTTGGAATGCACCAAGATATTAACTGGTGGATTTCATTCCAAAAAGCAGCCAACAATCGGCATTGAAAGAAAATGTGGAGCAAAGAACCTTCTGATAGCCCCACCTCCAACATGCTGGTGATGTCCCAGATATCACATTACATTTTATTTTGCATTTCTTGTTGATTTAGACATATAGAGGTGCAGTTAGCCATACGTACTGCTCTCTGAAAGAAGTCAATAGAGAGTGAGGCATTAAGATCTTTCTCCTACTGTGCCATGTATGGCAACTTCAATGTAGCTGCATGATTCAGCAGTTGTCGTAAACAACAGTAGTGTGATTTTCTGGATGTTCTGGTTCAAACAAAGTTGTTACTTAGAGTAATCAGTACTCCCATGAAACCCTGGTATTGCAGCAAATGCTTGAGTCTTAGGTCAATAAACAACTTATGGCTTGACAGCTGGTAGTCCCTGAGCATTGTGGTGAAATCAACAAGTCCAGGTGGATATCTTAACTTCCAGATGTGGCGGTGTTCCAGCCATTTTGACAGATTGAGATTGAGTAAGTATAATCTCAACATTGATAGCTGTTCACAAAAAAAAGTCTAGAAGCCCAGTGTCTCCAAGTAGAGATTGCATAGGTAGTTGTTGTGATGGAGAACAAGGGAGTGTGAGTTTCCTTGGTGCTGTCTACATCATGTGTTTTAGTGCTCCGGGTTGCAGACCATAATACTTCAGAGCTATCCATAGCGGCTGATGGTACCGTATGAGAATTTGCAGGGTTTGTGCCTTAGTGGATGCAATATGGAACTTTAGATTCTGACGTCCAACTCAACCTTCACAGATTGGTAGCCATAGAGCTTTAGACCTTTGGATGTATAGGGGCATTTTCTTCCAGATGAATGCTGAGACTGTTTTTTGGAAGCTTTATATGATTCTATTAGGAATGGAGTCCCAAATTGTTTGAAAAAAAGATATAGGACAGTGTAAAAATCTACATCTTTAAGGCATGATTTTACCTAGCCATAACAATTCAAATTTACTCTATTAGAGATGAAGTTGTCTAATCTGTTTCAATAATTTGAGATGGTTGCGCTGGAGAAGAGTCTGTTTTGTTTTGGTTAATTGAATACCTAAGTAGGAGAGGCAGATTGTTCTCTAATCAAACTTGTAGTGTGCCTGGAGGGTTGTCAGAGTGTTAGGATGTCACCTGATAGGTAATACTTGTTGTTTTACAACATTTTTCCTGTAGTATGATACAGAATTATAGTCATGTAGTTCTTCAAGTAAAATTAGAAGCGAGGTCTCTGGGTTTGAGAGGCACAAAAAAACATCCTTAGCAAAGAATGCTAATTTATCTTTAGTCTCAGTTACCAAACATAAATCAGGCAGACCAGGTTTAGTTCTAAGTTTGTGTATCAACAGTTAAAATGCCAGGATAAGGGAAGATAGGGGGCACCCTTAACAAGTCCTATTTATGAGAGGAAAGGAGAGCTAGAAGATCCCCAAATACAGGATTTCGGCAGAAAGAGAGGTATAGAAAGCACTCACTGTTGACAAAAAGGCCATCAGGAGCCCAAATTTTCCAAAGTTGGCTCCAGGTAGCCCAGTGTGTGGTTGAAGGCTTTTTATGCATCTAGTGCAGTAAATATGCCTTGTAGTTGTTTAGAGCTTGCATGTATATATATCTTATCTTGATGTTGTGACTTGTACAACATGCCCCTACCTGTGCCATGTCCCCCATGTAGAAGGGGCATGTCGCATAAACAGCGAGCAGCCAGTGGTTGCTCACTGTCATTTAAAACTGGATACAAAAATCAGTATCTTACGTAGAAGTGATAGAGAGCTACGGTAAGAGTACGTGTAACCAAAAGTTATAGCAAAAACTGTAACAATGTTGCAATATGAAAAAGTAGCTATTTAGATCTAAATAACTAGTTTTTACACGTACAGGCATTTCCACGGATTACGAACTCCTGCTTTACGTATTCCCGCCTTTACGAATGCAATCTGGATGCCGCGCCATTTTATTTCCGCGGACATGGACCGCGGAGCAAACTTTGAAGCGCTGAAAATAAGAATTTGTGACCAGGAGAAGTCAGAAAGAGTGTAGAGGAAAGAAAGGTGTCCACCTTTTTAGAAAGTCAGAGAAGTAATCAACAGAATGACACAAACTTAATTATTTTTACAGTTGGGTACATCATGAATTAAAAAAAATTGATTAATTTGTTTATCCTCCCACTCCTTCCTGCTGTCACTAATGTTGGCAAGTACTGTTTGTAAAGTGTAAAAAAATGGTTTGTGTGTGTATTTGTATCTGAGATTGATGTGAGTGTGTTTGGGACTGTAATTATGCCTGGAATTATACTGTACAGCACTACTATATATGTACTATGCTGACTGCAGACTCTGCAGGAGGTCCCAATGATTATTTAGAGTTTATAACTGTAACGTTATTTATGGGCATTATGGGCATGTGAGGATGCATACCAGGTACTGTGCTGATTGCAGACTCTGCAGGGGGTTCCAATAAATTATTATTTAGAGTTTATTACTGTAACGTTTCTTTTATGAGCATGTCAGGATGCATTAAATAGGTATTATGTGTTTTTTATGTTTTAGTCAGACAGATCTGGAAATGTAAGCCTGGTAGTGTCTGTCATTTAAGCAGTCTAGCCATAAGAAGTGTGTGTGTATCTGACATTGTGCCATATTTTGGCAGGTAGCATAGCAAGGAGCAGAAGGAGGGCAGAAGAGCCTGAAAAGGGGGGAGAAGGAAGAAAGCTCTTGGAAGCTCTAAAACTAGAAGGAGGAAAAGAGGTGCAAGCCTTAAAATAAGAGAGAAGGAGAAAAGATTAAGAGTTGTAAAAATAAAGGAGGAAAAGAAAGAGATAAAGGAGAGAGGAAAGCAGGTTAATGAAGTGGTCCTGGTGCCAGGTCCAGCTAGGGTTAACCCATTTTTTTTAATAAACATAGCAGTTTCAGAGAAACTGCTATGTTTATAAATTGGTTAAGCCTTCCCCCTAATCCTCTAGTGGCTGTCTCATTGACAGCCGCTAGAGGCGCCTGCGTGATTCTCACTGTGAAAATCACAGTGAGCGCACGCAAGCGTCCATAGGAAAGCATTGCAAATGCTTTCCTATGCGACCGGCTGAATGCGCGCGCAGCTCTTGCCGCACGTGCGCATTCAGCCGACGGGGCGGAGAGGAGGAGGAGAGCTCCCCACCCAGCGCTGGAAAAAGGTACGTTTTACCCCTTTTCCCCTTTCCTAAGCCGGGCGGGAGGGGGACCCTGAGGGTGGGGGCACCCTCAGGGCACTCTAGTGCCAGGAAAACTAGTATGTTTTCCTGGCACTAGAGTGGCCCTTTAAGAGAGGTGTGAAATAAAAGAGGGAAAAAGAAAGTAATAAAAGAGAGAAGGGAGTCGAGAAAGAAGAAAGTCAAGAAGGAAGACTTATAATGGCACCAAAAAGAAAAGATGGTACAGTTGGTGCAGGTAATGAAAATAAAACGAAAAGCCATAACATTGGAAGCAAAATTGAACATCATAACAGACCATGATGCTGAAAATTGCACTAAATAATTAGCTATCAAATATTCACTAAGTAAATAAACTGTGAGTACAATTTTGAAAGACAAAGAAAAATATTTAAAGGAAGTAAAAAATTCACAATCATTGCATTCTACTTGGATACAAACAAAGGAAAATAAAAGCCTTATTCCTCAAATGGAAATTTTTTAAACAGCATGGATACATGATCAAACTGGACGGCTCCATATGCCTGTTACCTATGCTACCATTTGTGCTAAAGCGTTATCACTTTTTGAGATGCTGAAACAAAGAAAAGGAGGCAACATTGAAGAAACATTTTCTGCAAGTAATGGGTGGTTTGATTGTTACAAAAAAAGCGCTGGTTGGCATAACATAAAAATCTTGGGATGATCTGCAAGTGCTGATACAGAAGCAGCTAAATTATTTCCTGCTAAGTTGGCAGAAATATTGGAAGAGGGAAATTACTCGCCATTACAGATTTTCAATGTGGATCAAACCGGTCTCTTTTGGAAGCTCAAGCCACCAAGAAGCTACATTGCAAAAGAAGAATTATCAATGGACGGTTTTAAACCAGCAGGAGATCGACTAACTTTATTGCTTGGTGCGAATGCAGCTAGGAGACTGTAAGTTAAGACCCATGATGGTGCGTTGTGCAGAAAATCCTAGGGCACTTAAAGGAATTGTGAAACGTACACTGCCAGTCATATGGAAAGCCAATAAAAAAGGTTGGGTTACTGCTTTGCTGTTTGAAGATTGATTCTCACATTATTTTGTACCTGAAGTGAAAAAATATTCTGAAGAATATTCTGAAGTTATTCTGCTTGTAGATAATGCACCGAGTCATCCACCCTCTCTTCAACATCACCACCCTAATGTCAAAATCATATTCTTGCCACTAAATACAACTTCTATTTTGCAACCAATGGACCAAGGTGTTATCGCCAAATTTAAAGCACTGCGCCTTCTGCAGACATTTGAAATGTTGATTAAAGCAACAGATAACAAGACAGGTCCAAGTCTTAAAGATTTCTGGAGAAAATCATTTAATATTTTAAATGCAATACAAATTACAGCATATGCCTGGAGCAAAACTTCTGAGACAACCATGAAAGGTGTTTGGAAAAAGCTCTACCCTCAGTAGTTTGGTACTAATGTTGAAGGGTTTGAAGAACCAGCAGAAATTGTACAGCAGAACACAGAAGCAATTGTTACACTTGCCAACAGATTAGATCTGGATGTCTCTGCAACTGACATAAATGACCTTGTTGGAGCACACAAGGAAGAATTTACAAATGAAGACCTCTTAGATATGGAAGAACAAGAGCAAGTTGAAGAGGTAGAATATGTTACTGCACCTGAAACTCATGTTCCTTCTTTCACTTTTAAAGGCTTTGAGGAGGTATTTCAATACATAGAAAAGGCAATTAATATTTTTGAGTCGCAAGATTCTAACTTTGAGAGAAGTACCAAAGTTACTAGAGATCTAAGAAATGCCTATGCCGGCTATAAGGAAATTAACAAAGAAAATAAAAGAATGTGTTGGAAACAAACCACTAGCACAGCTTGTCTACAGAAAGCTGCTGTGACTAGTTCTGTCTCAAACAAACCAGAAACAAGTGAGGTGCAGCCATCAACAAGTACCAAACAACTGAGGGAGGACTGTGCGGTGCCCCATTCACCATCCTACATTTAAAAGCAGCAAGCACCCCAACAACAACCCTCTCCCCAAAAGGACTTAATGCTGAATTTGATCTTTTTAACTTTTTATAATAATTGATTTTTTATTACTATTTGTATCACCTCTGCCCCTTTAAATTAAGTAAATATATCTTAGTGTTTTTTTTTCCATATATATATATATATATATATATATATTTTCATCTCATTATCTCCCTTCCCCTTTTTTATTATATATATCAAATACCTTCGTTTTATATTAGTTTGCCCTGTTCCATTCCTTCCTTTACTCTATTCATTTTTATTTATTTTTACCCATTATTATTATTATTTGTACCCTATACTCCTCTCTATTTTATATTTTTTGTCCCCTTTTATTTTTACATGTGTATAGTTCCTTTCTTTTTGGTTTTATTCCCAACAAAATTTTTTTAGCTATTCAGCATTGAGACCCCTTTTTTTCCCTTTATATACATATCTTTTCCCCTTTTTTTTTTTTCCCTTACCATATTATATCTCTTTTTCTTTTCCATTAAGATATAATATATACTTTTTTGACCGTTTCTACTTTAATCAAGGGCTGCATCTCTGGACACTACATTTCCCATAATACCTTGTGTCACAACACGTGACCGCGCGCGTTCGCGATCACGTGTCCCACCTCCCTACCGGCTACCATTGGACGGAGGTGTGCCCTCACAAGCCAGCCTCCGTCCAGACGTCACACCCTCTCTAAGTCCCATGTTATATCACGTGACCGCGAGCGATCGCGGTCACGTGTCCCTTACCCTTCCGGTCTCCCCAGCTCACCATCACACATACTACATGTCCCAATAAGCATTGGGACGTACCATGTGATCGCGGCAGCTCGCGATCACATGACCATCTATTTCACTCTTTTTCAACATTATAACCACTCATTTTTAATTGATTTTTATAGCATCGTTATAGCATAGTTAAAAATTCTATTATTAATCAATACTCTTGTTATTTTTAAGTTATGTTTATGCTTTTTAACATTTCTGTATTTCTCTCATTGTATTGATGACGTCATTTTGGCGCCATAATTCAAACTATCATGTATTCTCCAAGTCTATATAAGCTTCATTTTACCAGGTTATTGTATATTATTGCCAGTTGATAAAGCCCTGTGTGGCGAAACGCGTTTTGGCTAATTTTATATATATATTTTATATTTGTACTAATAAAGGAATATTGGCTTTTTTCACCATACATTTGCCATATACCTTTTATTTTTATTTTATCTTTATATTTTATATTATATTACTTTTTTCTCTCTTAACCTGGTTACACGTCATTTTGGAGCTGACTATTGTCTAAAGAATCCTAGGTGGGGATTATACCACCCACGCCATCATAGTGAGCAGTATATCCTGCTCATTCAAATGTGAGTACGTTCTCTATTTTTTAAGCCTTACTCTTATATTTTATATACAGTGAGCACTATATTTTATTTTTCCTTTACTTCGAGGAATTACCCACATCTATGTCCCGCCAGTGGGGGATAAACGCCACTGAATGCTGATTACACTTGAGCAAGTACATGCTCTTGCATAGGTGAGTGAAATACCTCCCCTACACCCATTTTATTTTATTTTATTTATGCCAATACAGTCTGCACTATTGGAGTCTCCCTGTCTTTCTATTTGCATGGTCATCATTGAGTCAAGATTGCCTATACCATAGAAGATCCAGCGTTTTATTTGACTACAGTATCAAGTTCCCATCAGTCTATTGGAATCCACTACATATTGGGACTATTACGCTTATCCTTATATTTATTTTATTGTATATTTATATGTGAGTAAATTTTTATTTATTTTTTATCTCTCATTTTATCCTTAAATTGTACTATTTCTGTACAGCGCGACCTATTATTTTGTTTTTACCCCAACAACAACCTTGGCACAACAAGCTGTCTCGATACCTCCAAAAATGCTCCAAAGCTGCTAATCGCTGTTGGAGGAAGTCTCACTGTGCGTCTGACTTTCTCCACTATAAATGTATGCTGCGCTCATACAACTTGGTTCTTTCCTCTGCAAAAGTAAATTACTTCAATACCCTCATAACCACACTCTCCCACAAACCCAAACAACTATTTCACACATTTAACTCTCTTCTTCGCCCAATTGTTCCTCCTCCACCTACTAACTTGACCGCCTCAGACTTTGCAACTCACTTCACTGACAAGATCTCTACAATCAGGGAAGAGATCTCTAATTTTTCTTCTTCCCCTTACAATACTTCCCCTAACCTCACTCCCTCTACTGTGCTATGTTCATTCGCACCCGCTACAGTGGAAGAGGTTTCTGCTCTGCTCCAGTCCCCCCGCCCCACCACCTGCTCCCTAGATCCAATTCCCTCGCATCTCATCCATACTCTGTCTTCTTCTCCTCTTTCTCTTTCTCTACCTCTCACTAAAATGTTTAATCTCTTGCTCTCCTCTGGCATATTTCCATCACCCTTCAAACATGCAACTTTAACCCCAATTTTAACCCCTTAAGGACCAAGCTTCTGGAATAAAAGGGAATCATGACATGTCACACACGTCATGTGTCCTTAAGGGGTTAAAGAAGCCCAACCTTGACCCTAACTCGCGTCCAACTACCGTTCTATCTCGCTACTGCCTTTTGCGTCCAAGATCACTGAAAGAGTTGTGTTTGTGAGATTGGCAGACTTCCTCGAGTCCAACTCTCTTCTAGACCTGCTTCAGTCTGGTTTCTGTGCTAAGCACTCTGTGGAAACGGCACTGACCAAAGTATCCAATGTTCTACTCGCTGCTAAATTCTCCTTGACCTTTCTGTGGCTTTTGACACTGTTGATCATCAACAGCTTCTTCTCATCCTCCGCAATATCGGTCTACAAGATATTGCTCTCTACTGGTGCTCCTCCAACCTCTTCCAGCACTCTTTCAGTGTTTCTTTCTTTGGCTCTGCTTCTTCTCCCCAACTCCTCTCTGTTGGTGTCCCCCAAGGTTCAGTCCTTGGTCCCCTACTGTTCTATATCTATACTGCCTCCCTTGGTAAACTCATTAGCTCCTTTGGCTTCCAATATCATTTCTATACGGATAAAATGCAAATCTATCTGTCCTCTCTTGATCTCTCCCCGTCCTTCTTGACTAGTGTCTCTGACTGCCTCTCTGCTATTTCTAACTGTATGGCTGCCCACTTCCTTAAACTCAACTTGACCAAAACTGAAATTCTGGTCTTTGCTCCCTCAAGTGTTGCTCAAGTCTGTCTCCCTCCAAGTCAATGGTGCTACCATCAGCTCTACCTAGGTGTTCTCTTTGACTCTGACCTCTCCTTCATGCCTCATGTTCAGTCTATTGCCAAATCGTGCTACTTCCATCTCAAAAATATTGCATGCATCCGACCCTACTTAACGCCAGATGCGACTTAGGTGCTGGCCAATTCCACTGTCCTTTCTCAACTTGACTACTGTAATCCACTTCTTAGTGGTCTTACGTGCTCCCAACTTGTGCTCTTACAGTCCATAATGAATGCGGCGGCAAAGCTCTTCTTCTTATCTGCACCTCCCACGCCTCCCACGCCTCACCCTTCTGTCAGTCCCTACATTGGCTTCCTGTAAGATATAGGGCTCAATTTAAAATTCTGGTTCTTGCTTTCAAATCTCTATATAATGCTGCTCCCACCTATCTATCCTTCCTAAAACACAAGTATGTCTCGTCTAGGCCCTTACGCTCTGCTGAAGACTTATGTCTATCTTCTGTCCGTATTCCCACCTCTGATGCTCTTTTTCAAGACTTCTCGGGGGCTGCATCGTTCATGTGGAACTCACTTCCCTCCTCTGTTAGATGCTCACCCAGTTTCCACTCCTTTAAAAAATAAGTAAAAACCCACTTCTTCATAAAAGCGTATCAATTCAACTGTTAATAGCTCCCAACTGATTCCTCTCTTGCAAATGTAATTAGTCTAATACTATCCTTACCTTTTGTGTCACTTTATCCCACTCCCTCTAGCATGTTAGCTCATTGAGCAGGGTCCTCAACCCCTCTGTTCCTGTGTGTCCAACTTGTCTGGTTACAACGACACACCATGTAAACATTCACAGTGCAAGTGGAGACAATATGTGAACCCCATATTGAATTCTTCGTCAAATCATCCTCAATCATCATCGTCCTCAATGAAGAGCATGTTGCACTTTATTATGTTATTATTTATATAGCACCAACAAATTCCGCAGCACTTTGGTTGGTTCACCCACTGTAAAGTGCTGCGGAATTTGTTGGTGCTATATAAATAATAACATAATAAAGTGCAACATGTCTCTTCATTGAGGACGATGATGATTGAGGATGATTTGACGAAGAATTCAAAATGGGGTTCACATATTGTCTCCACTTGCACTGTGAATGTTTACATGGTGTGTTCAATAAAAACATGGCAACATTTCATTCTTTGTGTGTTATTAGTTTAAGCAGACTGTGATTGCCTATTGTTGTGACTTAGATGATGACCAGATCACATTTTATGACCAATTCGTGCAGAAATCCATATCATTCCAAAGGGTTAACATACTTTTTCTTGCAACTGTACCTGTACTCTTACTGTACACTTTACACTTCTATACAAGATACATTTATATCCAGTTTTAAATGACAGCGAGCAGCCAGTGGCTGCTTCCTGTCAATTCAAACTAAATATAAATCAGTATGGGGATCACTCTGACCCCCATATTGATAAAAGGGAGGTTAAATCCTCCTGCATGCCCCTACTCATGGGGCCAGTGGCTGCTCGCTGTCATTTAAAACTACTAGTGACTGGGCAGCTATGTCACGTGTGCTAAGGGTGCACTTACCCCCAGTACACAATTACAAATATCTCTGTATATGCTATTGTTGTGCACATGCAGATTCCTACCTCCGTGACCACTTCAAATCATTGAAGTGATCATGGTGGTTGGAGTAACCCTTTAAAGGGACACTAAAGTCAACAGAACAACTACAGCCTAACCCCTTAACGTTGTTACGGCTTAAGCCCCCAGGACCTCGGCGGTACTGACCTCCGCCGCGATCCTCTTCTGGAGGGCTGCCTGACAGCCCAGGCAGCCCTCCCCCGGCAAATCAGGCCCCTAGGGGCCATGTGATCGCTCTCAAAGAGCGATCACATGGCCCCCTATAGCTGGCTGTGGATCTGCCAGCAGGGGGACTGTCTAAAATATTAGACAGTCCCCCTGCTGGTAGGTAGTGTAAACAAAAAACAATTAACATGTTATAAAATAAATTAAATGCCTTTTTCTATATATAATATATGTATGACGTTACATATATATAATATATATATAATATATATACATATTATATATATGTAACGTCATACGTAATGTATTTTAATATTAATATTAGTATATACATTAGTATTAAAATACACTTAGAATGACGTTACATATATATAATATGTATATATATTATATATATAATAGATATATACACATATATTATATATATATACGTATAATTACAATAATAAATAAATAAAATAATTAAATAAATAAATAAATAAAATATTGAAACAAAATTTAAAATAAATTATATATTCATATGTAATTTCATTCTAACTGCATTTTGTTATTAATATATATATATATATATTGGTAACAGAATACACTTAGAATGACATTCTATATCTATCTTTCTATATATAAAATACAAATAACCGCAAATATATATATAGAGATAAATACATATAATTACATAAAAGAGTACATTAGTATACACGTAGAATTGAAATACCTAAAAATGCATATATATTAAAATTCTACGTGTATATTTAAGTAATTTTTTAACTTAATTTTGTCATTTGATTAATTCAAATTTGATTGACATGCCTGACAACACAGGGAGAAAGTGCAGAGAATTTAAAGGACCACTCTAGGCACCCAGACCACTTCAGCTTAATGAAGTGGTCTGGGTGCCAGGTCCAGCTAGGGTTAACCCATTTTTTTTATAAACATAGCAGTTCCAGAGAAACTGCTATGTTTATAAATGGGTTAATCCAGCCCTCAAAGCCTCTAGTGGCTGTCTCACTGACAGCCGCTAGAGGCGCTTGCGTGATTCTCACTGTGAAAATCACAGTTAGAGCACGGAAGCGTCCATAGGAAAGCATTGATAATGCTTTCCTATGAGACCGGCTGAATGCAGCTCTTGCCGCGCGTGCGCATTCAGCCGAATGGGAGGAGAGGATCGGAGGAGAAGAGCTCCCCGCCGGCGCTGGAATAAAGGTAAGTTTTAACCCCTTTCCTCTCCCCAGAGCCCGGCGGGAGGGGGTCCCTGAGGGTGGGGGCACCCTCAGGGCACTATAGTGCCAGGAAAACGAGTATGTTTTCCTGGCACTATAGAGGTCCTTTAATTCGCAAGCACTATATTTGACCCTGTAACTCTCCAAGACACCATAAAACCTGTACATAGGGGGTACTGTTTTACTCGGTAGACTTTGATGAACTCAAATATTAGTGTTTAAAACTGGTAAATTGTATTACAACGATGATATTTTAAGTAAAAGTTACGTTTTTTGAATTTTTTTACAAACAAACGGCCCTTTTATGGACTATATTATTGTTGTAATATGTTTAACTGTTTTAAAACACTAATATTTGTGTTTAGTGAAATCTCCCGAGAATAACAGTACCCCCCATGTACAGGTTTTATGGTGTTTTGGTTAGTTAGAGAGTCACATATAAGGCTTGCATTTAATTTTTTTGACATTGAAATTTGCCAGATTAGTTATGTTGCCTTTGAGACCGTATGGTAGCCTAGGAATAAGCATTACCCCCATGATGGCATACCATTTGCAAAAGTAGACAACCGAAGGTATTGCAAATGGGGTATTTCCAGTCATTTTAGTAGCCACTTAGTCACAAACACTGGGCAAATATTAGTTTTTTGCTTTTTTCACACAAAAACAAATATGAACGCTAACTTTGGTCAGTGTTTGTGACTAAGTGGCTACTAAAAAAGACTAAACATACCCCACGTTCAATACCTTGGGTTGTCTACTTTTTCAAATGGTATGCCATTATGGGGGTAATTCTCATTCCTGGGCTACCACACCGTCTCAAAGGTAACATTACTAACCTGGCAAATTTCAATTTGAAAATGGAACGTTCTATATTTAACCCTGTAACTTTCCAAAACACCATAAAACCTGTTAATGGGGGGTACTGTAGTACTCGTGAGACATCGCTGATTACAAATATGTGCATTTTTCTGCAGTAAAACCTAACAGTATTATGACATTTACAGCTAAAATGTGAGGCGGAACTACAAATTAAAAAAAAAAAATTAAATGTCTCACAGTTTTTTTTAATTTTATTCATAATAAATTATGTTTCATATATAAATATTTTATATGAAATGAAAGCCCTGTTTCTCCTGAACAAAATGATATATAATAAGTGTGGGTGCATGTAATATGAAAGAGGTGAATTACGGTTGAACAGACATATAGCGCAAATTCCAGTTTTTGTTTACGTTTTGTTTTGATCAGTGTACTATTGACTCCGTCCTGAAGGGGTTAATGAAGAGATTCTAGTGTCTACAGCTTGTCCCAGCAGTCTTTTTAATATAAATACTGCCTTTTCAGTGAGAGATATCATCGAATTTCAGGTATCTGTTGTTCACCATAAAATACTGGTATGCTCTGATGATTTTTTTTTATATTTGTGGTGAATAGAGCCAAAATATCTCTACCAAATTCTAAGCAAGTTTCAAGCATTCATATGTTTAGCAAATTCACACATATTAAGTATTTCTATTCTCACTTGACAAATTGACCAGCTTCAACCAAATTTCTAATTTAAGGAGTGAAAAAAATCAACTCAAATAATTGTGGGATCTGGATTACCTCTGGTTTACGGGAGCTTTTCTTATATAATTTTTCTTTGATTGATTTAAAACACTGATCACTGGAACATATCGCCTGGATAGGTAGAATAGGCTCCATCGCTTAGAAATTTCCATACTTTTCCATCTGCATTGCCAAGGCAATTTTTCACTAGACTAGTCATTAAATAGGGTTAATGAGGCCCACATGGGGCAACCGTACATGTTTTGAATGGGGTGTAAAGGAGTTGGGATCTAAACATTAAAACCTAACATGAAACCATTAACATATATCTTCCCTCTATAATAATGTTGATTTTCCTTATGGATTTCATGCTCGGGGTTTTTACGTTTTGTCAGGGTTCCGCGGGCGGCTGTTAGGGGAGGCTGCAAGCCGCTCGCAGCACTCACCCTTGGTTCTTTGCCGCCCGCGGTCTCCTCCTCCTGTGTATGTCGGCGAGCGGCGTCCTCACTGCCTCGCACGCCGCTCGCATCCTCCTTCTCGTCCCCCGGTGGCAGCGTGTATAACGCTGCACGCTGGGAGACAGCACATTTATGCAAACGCCGGGGTCAGCCACGTGACCCGGCGTTAAAGTCACAGTATGACAATCACAGTGGGAGGTATAGATATCTCCCACGTGTGATTGTTAATTCTGATTGGAAGTTATCCAATCAGAATTAACCACAGGGTTTATATACTTACCTTCCCTGCCCCTCAGTGCCCTGTTGTGGTCTTTGATACCTGTATTGCTGTTTGCTTGTAGTTCTCTCTGGTTACCGATTATTTGGCTTGTTTCTCCGACTCTCCTGTATTCTCCATCCCTTTGACCTCGGCTTGTTTCTCGTTCTCCCGTTTTCTGGCTCCCCTTACTCGGCTTGTCTCCTGACTATTCTGTGTGTGCTTAGCCCGGCCACTCTAAGGTCCGGTACTGCACCTTTTCTGTGTCTGTGTGTGTGTGTTAGCGTGTTGGGTTCCCCGAATCGTGACATTACAACAGGGCCATAATGGAACCTGCTGACATTCCACAGATATTAGTTAATCAGGAGGCTAGAATGGATGGTTTAGACCACCGTATGGATCAGTTTGCCCAGGCTTTACAAACCATACTGGCTCGTACTGCACACTTGCAACCTGCTGTTCAGGAGGCTGCTGCTGCTGTGCCTGAACCCATTCCCACTCCGCTACCCGTTCCTGCTCATGTAGTTCATATGACGCCGCCACAGCGCTATAGCGGTGATCCAGCATTGTGTCGTGGTTTCCTCAACCAAATTGATATCCATTTGGTGATGAATCCACGTTCCTATCCCACTGACAGATCCAAAATTGCCTTTTTTTTTTTTTTTTTTTCTTTTTCCCTTTTTTTATTTCAGACATTACCAGCCAAGAGATTTTCTAATACATCATTGTATAGGGCTTTGGTAAAAAGTCATCATCAATATAGTATTTTCTCTTCCTGTCTCGTTTGACTTCTTTCCGTAACCCCTATCTCTCCTCCTATCTCTCTCTCCCCCATCCTCCCCTCCACCTCTCTCTCCCCTCCCCCTAGTCTCTCTCCTCTCTTACACTCCTCTACTCCTCCCCGAGTTCCCAACCACTTTGTATTAGGGTTCTACCCTTCAATCCTATGAGAGTCCTTCCAATATTCAATCTCTCCATTATTGAAAGGTAGTGGTCAAGGGTGGCGGGGGGTAAAAATAGGGGAGAACAATCTCTTGCTGCATTCATTCATCTATCACTCATACATTAACCTGGTACAGTGGTGACTTTCATCTTCATCCTCTCTAGCTTATGGAAGTATATATTGTATAAATAGCTATTTCTATGGCGAGTTTTTTTTTTCCTCCTGTTCCAACAATTCTAACCAGGTAAACCAGAAGTTATTCTCTTTACTATTACTTCGACTTTTGTTTACTCCTATTTCCATTCTTATCTGAAATTTTACTTGCTGTATAAGCTTTGCTTTGGAGAATTCATCTGTCTTTTTCCAGTTTCTAGCTATAATTATTTTTGACGCTATCAAACAATGAATTGTCAATATCTGCTTTCTTTTAATTAAAGCAGGCCATCTAAAGTGAAGCAACATCGTGTCTGGGCTGATCTCTATTCTGATATTATCCAGTTTGAATAACAAAGTGCTCACCCAGCTCCACAAGGGAGTTACTTTTTTACATTTCCACCATATGTGAAGATAATCTCCTCTTGATTCGCCACATCTCCAACATAGGTGGTCATTATCTGTTGAAATTCTAAACAATCTTGTAGGTACCAAGTACCATTTATTTATCACCTTGTAATGGGTTTCTAGTAAATGTATACTATGCACATATTTGTTCACCTTAGCTAACGCCCCATACCAAATATCTATATCTATATTCATATGTAGAAGTTTTTCCCAACTTTTTATTGCTGTTGGATGATGTTCAGACACCTTAGTATCTAGTATTCTAATACTTTTTGAGAATAATTTCCTTGTTTCGTTGTTAGCAAATGTTGCTTTAATTGCATTGTACATATTCCCTTGATTCATAAATTTGTATTTTTTTAGGTAGCTATTTACCCTTATATATGAAAAAGCTTCCTGTGGCGAAAGAGACGCTTCATTTTTTAGTGTTCTAAATGGTTTCACCTTGTCATCTTTGTAAATATTTTCTATTGTGATAATATTTCCTTCTTTCCATTTTTTTAAAGAAATATTAGATATTGCTCTTTCAAGATGCTCAATACTTTGGAAACCGAAAACTTTGTTTTGTATATCTAATTTCTTTTTTAATTTTTCCCACATGGGGAGTAAGTGTCTCAACACATAAGAAGTAGAGAAATCACATATTTTGTTATTCCATATTATATTAGCTAACTTCTTGGTTTGACACATTTCAGACTCTAGCCAGAACCAACCCTCTTTAAATATGGATTCTTTCTGCAGTAATGTTATATGATGAATTATCCCCGCCTCATAATATTTTTCTATATTTGGGTAACTGCATAAAGTGTATATTTTTAATCTGGGTTTTTTGCCTCTCCATACAAAATTGGAAAAAGTTGATTTTATCATTTTTATCCATGGGGGAGGGATTGTTAGCGGCAACATTCTGAACATATATATCCATTTGGGGAGAACATAGGAACTTAAGGTGTTAATTCTGCCCCACCATGATATTTCTAGTTGGCGCCAATCCTTTAGATCTTTATTAGTACGTTTTAGAAGGTGTAAGAAATGTATTTCCATTAGTCTGTCTATATGCTTAGTTATTCTAATCCCCAAATATACAAATTCTTCTGGTTGTAAGAAACCGTATTTAGTTTGGTATTCCTTTATTATGCTTACTCCTACATTTTTATACATAGCAATCGATTTGGTCATATTTATTTTATAATTTGAAATGGTGCTGTACAATTCAATTTCTGTCATTATTTGGGGTAGAGAGTTTTCTAAATCTTTGACATATAAAAGGGTATCGTCTGCGTATAATGATATTTTTAGATCACCCTTAACTGTATTAAGGCCTTTTATTAATTGATTTTGTCTTATTTTTTTTTTTTTAAATTCTTTATTTTTACTGTGCATGAAGAACAACCGCTTGTCAGCAATGCCACAACAGCATAATCCAACATCTTGTATATACAGATTTGGTAACCGTTATATAGCATTTTGATGGGACATACACATTTTTTATATTAGTAAAGCAGGCTAGTCATACGTAGGTTCTTCGCATTAATTATATGAGTTACATCTTCGCTTCGTAAAAGTAGATTATGATGAACATTTCTATTGCGTATCCTCGCTTATAGGGAGAAATTATAAAAGAAATAAAAAGATAAGGGCCAGTAGTTGAGACATGTACAGATATATGCCGCTTACGGTCTAATACACCGATATAAGTCAGAGCATGTTATAAAAAATAATAGGAAAATAAAATAATATGCATACACTCTCATATACTTCGTTGAGAATTGTACTCATGAGAAAACTTGTATATGGTTGAAAAGGTAGAAGATCGCTTGAAACACAACAGGTGTGGGTGTAAGTTATGCTATGGTGGGCGGTAATCGCATGTCATTGTTTGCTTTGCTATGTGTGATGCGTGTGTACCCCGAGCCTTAATATAGTGGGGACAGACAGGAAGGTGCTTCGATTAATCAAGTGTAGATCGCCTTAAACGTGTAGTGGTGGTTTAATTGAGACTAGGTGATGATGTCAGGTGGTGTTGCGCTATGACTTTGATAGGGTGCGTTCTCCTTATGGGACCACACGTTGCTTCCTCTGTCATACTGTCCACCTGCTATGAGGGCAGTGTGCTGTGACAGCGTACATCTGTGTGTGCAGGCTAGGCATTAGCAGGCCCCTTTGCCCTTCACCAACACAGTCTGGGCAATTCTCCCCTATGTATGCAGGGTATTTCAGTTGATGCACTAGAAATCACTACACAGCAATATAATACACATCTGAGCCCCCGAAAGTTCAACGAATTGTATGACAATAGCTCCACTAGGCTGACATGCAGTAATAAGTAAGCTCAGGCTAAACCAACATGGTGTCGTGTGGTTGCTAAGGGAATACACTTCCACCTTCTGCTGGTGGTTAAAGGGTATGTCTGTGTCAGTGAGTGGCAAAGCGGTAGGCCCTATGCTAATGCGGGCTGTCGTGTGGTGTGCAGGGGAAGGCCTCAGGCTATCGGTTGCAGGGCGTAGGGTGTTAGAGCGGAAAAAAAAAAAAAAAAGAGAAAAGAAAATACATTTTAACAGTTCGAGTCCCATCTTTGAACAGGAGTGTCCTCCTTGCCCCTTACGGTGGTACCAGGTTAGTAGGAGCTTTATCAGTCAGAGACCTGGACAGTCAGCCGATTCCCAGGTCCGGGAAACTGAAGCCCTGGGAATAGGGGATCATGTAGGTAGCGTTTATCTCAAAGTCGTGGTGCTCGAGAGGTGATCTCCGTCGTGGCAGGGTGCTGTCTTTGGTCTGGCTTATTATTGCCACCATTTTTGGTCTCGCTTCCCGCCTTCTCCCTTGCCGGTCGAGTGTTGTTTTATTCCTGCCGGTTCTATTGCTGGTCGCAGCTTGCCGGTGTTCAGGGCGTGGGTGTTCCGTTCTGGGCTTTCTCTTGGCTCCGTGGGTCAGTGTCAGGCCGTCCCTGTAGGTATTAGGTCTCCCGGTGTGTTTTTTCAAGATGGCGCTCCTGCAACGCCGGCCTTTCGGGCGCCTGGAGCCTGTGAGAGTGTTGGAGTTCCGCCGTGCGGTCACCCGGGCTGGGCTTGGTAACATGCCCTTTGTCTGGGTCGTCAGGTGGGGTGGTCGCATGTAGGCTGCCAGTTTCTCCCAGAAGGAGTTGAAGATTGCGGCCAGTCGGAGCTCCGTGACCGCTGCGATGTGGCAAGCTTCCCCAGTCGCCGCCATCTTGAGGGCCTCGTGTGTCAAGTTGTCCCTTTCTGGTACAGGCTCAATTTCAGTTTTGCGGTGGGGCTGTGCTGGGCTACCCCTGTTGCCCAGGGGGGACCGGGATATCCCCCGCCGGTCCATGGGGGGGGGGGGGGGTTGGATGCAAGTGTGACCGTGGGGCTGTGTGCATCGTTGCTGTCGGGGTGAGCGGCCGCCTCACCTCGGTTCGGTCTCGAGTAGGCCCCAACGGCTTCGGAGGGTTCCCGAGGGGTGGTCGTCGCTTGTTTGGGGTCTTTGGATACCCCCGGGTTTCTCCTGCCTGCATTGCACCTTTTTGCCGGTATTTACTCCGATTTTTGGGGTATTTGTCCCCAATTAAGTCGCTTTTTCGCAGGAGCCCTTTCATTGTGCGGCTTTCCTGTTTGGCAGTTAGGCTCCGCCCCCCGATTTTGTCTTATTTTTAAAGCAAAAATCTCCATAGTAATGATGTATAGGATTGGAGACAGGGGACATCCCTGCCTCGTTCCATTTTCTAATCCAAACCAGGAAGAACATATATTTTGACCTACCGATCTTGCTGATGGGTTGGCATATAAAGCTCTAATCGCATCCAACATCCACCCAGAGATATTGAATGCTTCCAAGGCCTTAAACATGAATCCCCAACTGACCCTGTCAAACGCTTTCTCTGCGTCTAAGGACAGGATCAGGAGGGGATCCCCGCTTTTATCCGACATATCCATTGCATCTATTAGCCTCCTCACGTTATTACCTGAGTTTCTCCCAGGGATAAATCCACTTTGATCTGGGTTAATTATATCCTCCAATATTGTTTTTAATCTCTTAGCTAAGATTGATGCAAACAGCTTGACATCAACATTTATTAAGGAAATTGGTCTATAGTTTTTTTACTTCAGTTGGTATTTTACCTGGTTTTAGTATTGGCAGAACATTTGCCTTCAACATTTCTTGTGGAAACGCTCCCTTTTTTATGGCCTCGTTAAAAGTCTTAGTTAATGGATCTGCAATTATATCCTTCATATCTTTGTAAAACCTATTACTGAATCCGTCTGTGTCAGGGTACCTGTTGTCTCTACCTCAGAGGAGGTGAGACACTTAGACGTTCATCCTCTCAGAGGGGCTGACTCACTCGTTCCTCGCAGTTCTCTCGGCCGTTTACATGCCGGCCGCGAGGGACCCGCTTCCTTTTATGATGCGGCGCTCAGTAGCCGACGTCATGACGACAATCCGTTCCGACCTGTCAATCAAGTCCCGAGCACGAATCAGGACTCGTCGGGGGCGTGATTACCTATCTAGAATTAGGGTATAAAGTAGGGCTTTCTGCATTTGTTCATTGCCCTGTCGTGGTTCTAGCTTGTCTAGTCACTCAGTGCTCTTGTTATCTATTTGTCTCTTTGGTTTTGACCCGGCTTGTTTGTCCTACCCTGCTTACCTCTATTACCTTTTACTCGGCTTGTCTCTCGCTTATCTGCTCTCTCGTTCCCTCGACCTTGGCTTGTCTCTAGACCATTCTTTGCTTACTCCTTATGTTAGTCCGGCCATTCTAAGGTCCGGTATACGTGCCTACCTCCTGTTTGTACTTTGCGTGTTGGATCCCTGTCCCGATCCTGACATTACGACAGGGCCAATGGATCCTGCAGGTACAAACACTCAGGTTGGTTCTTCCGACTCTAGATTTGAGGCCATGGATCATAGAATGGATCAGATGGCACTAGCGCTGCAGGCTTTATTATCTCGTTCTAGTAATCAACCAGAAGAGATGCGTACTACATCCATCTCCCCTGTAAGTTCAGGTCTAGAGGTAGCCACAGTAGGTGCTTCTTCCCGTATTACTCCCCCTGTACGTTATGGTGGCTCTCCGGATAAGTGTCGTGGTTTTTTAAACCAGATAGGTATTCATTTCGAATTACAACCCCGCTCCTACCCTACAGATAGGGCGAAGGTTGGATTCATTATCACACTACTCATTGATAAAGCTCTGAGATGGGCCAATCCATTGTGGGAGAATGATAACCCGTTAGTCTATAATTATAATGCCTTTGTCGCTGCTTTTAGAAGAACTTTTGACCCTCCAGGTAGAAAGGTCAATGCAGCTAGATTACTCTTGCGCCTTAGACAAGATAACCGAACCCTTGTGGATTATGCACTAGAGTTCAGGTCCTTGGCGGCAGACGTTGGAATGAAGTGGAATGAACAGGCTTATATAGACGTATTTTTAAACGGATTATCAGATGAAATTCTAGACGAAGTTGCTACAAGAGAGCTTCCTGAAAATTTAGAGGATTTAATTTATTTTATTTCTCGTATTGATGAACGTTTAAGAGAGAGGCAGAACACTCGAGATAGAACCTGTAGACCTTCCTTTAAACTAGCTCCCTCATTTCAAAGTCCTGAATCCACAACCTCAGCTTTTCCAGAACCTATGCAGATAGGCAATACTCGCCTCTCAGAAGAAGAGAGACAGTACAGGAGAAGGGAGGGGTTGTGTATGTATTGTGGAGTAAGAGGGCACCTACGCCTAATTGTCCTAATCGCCCGGGAAACGCTCGCACCTAAGTTTCTCTAGAGGACAGGCCTTGGGTGTTTCTATTTTGTCCTCTATACATAATTATAAAGATCACAGGCTTCTGCTACCTGTTTCTTTAGCTTGGGAGAAGGGAGTACTAAAAACTATGGCGTTGGTAGATTCCGGAGCTGCTGAGAGCTTTATTGACCAAGTTTTTGTTACTAAACACTCTATTCCATCCCAGCTAAGGGATACACCCTTGGCCGTTGAGGCTATAGATGGTAGACCATTATCTGAACCTGTTATTTTTCGTGAGACCATACCTGTTAACTTAACTGTTGGTATCCTACACGAGGAAGGTATATCTCTTATGCTTATTTCGTCTCCTTCTGTTCCTATAGTCCTGGGGTATCCGTGTTAAAGAAACATAACCCTATTATTGCCAGAGCAGGTGCTTACAGAAAGTCTCTATTCTGATATTATCCAGTTTGAATAACAAAGTGCTCACCCAGCTCCACAAGGGAGTTACTTTTCTACATTTCCACCATATGTGAAGATAATCTCCTCTTGATTCGCCACATCTCCAACATAGGTGGTCATTATCTGTTGAAATTCTAAACAATCTTGTAGGTACCAAGTACCATTTATTTATCACCTTGTAATGGGTTTCTAGTAAATGTATACTATGCACATATTTGTTCACCTTAGCTAACGCCCCATACCAAATATCTATATCTATATTCATATGTAGAAGTTTTTCCCAACTTTTTATTGCTGTTGGATGATGTTCAGACACCTTAGTATCTAGTATTCTAATACTTTTTGAGAATAATTTCCTTGTTTCGTTGTTATCAAATGTTGCTTTAATTGCATTGTACATATTCCCTTGATTCATAAATTTGTATTTTTTTAGGTAGCTATTTACCCTTATATATGAAAAAGCTTCCTGTGGCGAAAGAGACGCTTCATTTTTTAGTGTTCTAAATGGTTTCACCTTGTCATCTTTGTAAATATTTTCTATTGTGATAATATTTCCTTCTTTCCATTTTTTTAAAGAAATATTAGATATTGCTCTTTCAAGATGCTCAATACTTTGGAAACCGAAAACTTTGTTTTGTATATCTAATTTCTTTTTTAATTTTTCCCACATGGGGAGTAAGTGTCTCAACACATAAGAAGTAGAGAAATCACATATTTTGTTATTCCATATTATATTAGCTAACTTCTTGGTTTGACACATTTCAGACTCTAGCCAGAACCAACCCTCTTTAAATATGGATTCTTTCTGCAGTAATGTTATATGATGAATTATCCCCGCCTCATAATATTTTTCTATATTTGGGTAACTGCATAAAGTGTATATTTTTAATCTGGGTTTTTTGCCTCTCCATACAAAATTGGAAAAAGTTGATTTTATCATTTTTATCCATGGGGGAGGGATTGTTAGCGGCAACATTCTGAACATATATATCCATTTGGGGAGAACATAGGAACTTAAGGTGTTAATTCTGCCCCACCATGATATTTCTAGTTGGCGCCAATCCTTTAGATCTTTATTAGTACGTTTTAGAAGGTGTAAGAAATGTATTTCCATTAGTCTGTCTATATGCTTAGTTATTCTAATCCCCAAATATACAAATTCTTCTGGTTGTAAGAAACCGTATTTAGTTTGGTATTCCTTTATTATGCTTACTCCTACATTTTTATACATAGCAATCGATTTGGTCATATTTATTTTATAATTTGAAATGGTGCTGTACAATTCAATTTCTGTCATTATTTGGGGTAGAGAGTTTTCTAAATCTTTGACATATAAAAGGGTATCGTCTGCGTATAATGATATTTTTAGATCACCCTTAACTGTATTAAGGCCTTTTATTAATTGATTTTGTCTTATTTTTTTTTTTTTAAATTCTTTATTTTTACTGTGCATGAAGAACAACCGCTTGTCAGCAATGCCACAACAGCATAATCCAACATCTTGTATATACAGATTTGGTAACCGTTATATAGCATTTTGATGGGACATACACATTTTTTATATTAGTAAAGCAGGCTAGTCATACGTAGGTTCTTCGCATTAATTATATGAGTTACATCTTCGCTTCGTAAAAGTAGATTATGATGAACATTTCTATTGCGTATCCTCGCTTATAGGGAGAAATTATAAAAGAAATAAAAAGATAAGGGCCAGTAGTTGAGACATGTACAGATATATGCCGCTTACGGTCTAATACACCGATATAAGTCAGAGCATGTTATAAAAAATAATAGGAAAATAAAATAATATGCATACACTCTCATATACTTCGTTGAGAATTGTACTCATGAGAAAACTTGTATATGGTTGAAAAGGTAGAAGATCGCTTGAAACACAACAGGTGTGGGTGTAAGTTATGCTATGGTGGGCGGTAATCGCATGTCATTGTTTGCTTTGCTATGTGTGATGCGTGTGTACCCCGAGCCTTAATATAGTGGGGACAGACAGGAAGGTGCTTCGATTAATCAAGTGTAGATCGCCTTAAACGTGTAGTGGTGGTTTAATTGAGACTAGGTGATGATGTCAGGTGGTGTTGCGCTATGACTTTGATAGGGTGCGTTCTCCTTATGGGACCACACGTTGCTTCCTCTGTCATACTGTCCACCTGCTATGAGGGCAGTGTGCTGTGACAGCGTACATCTGTGTGTGCAGGCTAGGCATTAGCAGGCCCCTTTGCCCTTCACCAACACAGTCTGGGCAATTCTCCCCTATGTATGCAGGGTATTTCAGTTGATGCACTAGAAATCACTACACAGCAATATAATACACATCTGAGCCCCCGAAAGTTCAACGAATTGTATGACAATAGCTCCACTAGGCTGACATGCAGTAATAAGTAAGCTCAGGCTAAACCAACATGGTGTCGTGTGGTTGCTAAGGGAATACACTTCCACCTTCTGCTGGTGGTTAAAGGGTATGTCTGTGTCAGTGAGTGGCAAAGCGGTAGGCCCTATGCTAATGCGGGCTGTCGTGTGGTGTGCAGGGGAAGGCCTCAGGCTATCGGTTGCAGGGCGTAGGGTGTTAGAGCGGAAAAAAAAAAAAAAAAGAGAAAAGAAAATACATTTTAACAGTTCGAGTCCCATCTTTGAACAGGAGTGTCCTCCTTGCCCCTTACGGTGGTACCAGGTTAGTAGGAGCTTTATCAGTCAGAGACCTGGACAGTCAGCCGATTCCCAGGTCCGGGAAACTGAAGCCCTGGGAATAGGGGATCATGTAGGTAGCGTTTATCTCAAAGTCGTGGTGCTCGAGAGGTGATCTCCGTCGTGGCAGGGTGCTGTCTTTGGTCTGGCTTATTATTGCCACCATTTTTGGTCTCGCTTCCCGCCTTCTCCCTTGCCGGTCGAGTGTTGTTTTATTCCTGCCGGTTCTATTGCTGGTCGCAGCTTGCCGGTGTTCAGGGCGTGGGTGTTCCGTTCTGGGCTTTCTCTTGGCTCCGTGGGTCAGTGTCAGGCCGTCCCTGTAGGTATTAGGTCTCCCGGTGTGTTTTTTCAAGATGGCGCTCCTGCAACGCCGGCCTTTCGGGCGCCTGGAGCCTGTGAGAGTGTTGGAGTTCCGCCGTGCGGTCACCCGGGCTGGGCTTGGTAACATGCCCTTTGTCTGGGTCGTCAGGTGGGGTGGTCGCATGTAGGCTGCCAGTTTCTCCCAGAAGGAGTTGAAGATTGCGGCCAGTCGGAGCTCCGTGACCGCTGCGATGTGGCAAGCTTCCCCAGTCGCCGCCATCTTGAGGGCCTCGTGTGTCAAGTTGTCCCTTTCTGGTACAGGCTCAATTTCAGTTTTGCGGTGGGGCTGTGCTGGGCTACCCCTGTTGCCCAGGGGGGACCGGGATATCCCCCGCCGGTCCATGGGGGGGGGGGTTGGATGCAAGTGTGACCGTGGGGCTGTGTGCATCGTTGCTGTCGGGGTGAGCGGCCGCCTCACCTCGGTTCGGTCTCGAGTAGGCCCCAACGGCTTCGGAGGGTTCCCGAGGGGTGGTCGTCGCTTGTTTGGGGTCTTTGGATACCCCCGGGTTTCTCCTGCCTGCATTGCACCTTTTTGCCGGTATTTACTCCGATTTTTGGGGTATTTGTCCCCAATTAAGTCGCTTTTTCGCAGGAGCCCTTTCATTGTGCGGCTTTCCTGTTTGGCAGTTAGGCTCCGCCCCCCGATTTTGTCTTATTTTTAAAGCAAAAATCTCCATAGTAATGATGTATAGGATTGGAGACAGGGGACATCCCTGCCTCGTTCCATTTTCTAATCCAAACCAGGAAGAACATATATTTTGACCTACCGATCTTGCTGATGGGTTGGCATATAAAGCTCTAATCGCATCCAACATCCACCCAGAGATATTGAATGCTTCCAAGGCCTTAAACATGAATCCCCAACTGACCCTGTCAAACGCTTTCTCTGCGTCTAAGGACAGGATCAGGAGGGGATCCCCGCTTTTATCCGACATATCCATTGCATCTATTAGCCTCCTCACGTTATTACCTGAGTTTCTCCCAGGGATAAATCCACTTTGATCTGGGTTAATTATATCCTCCAATATTGTTTTTAATCTCTTAGCTAAGATTGATGCAAACAGCTTGACATCAACATTTATTAAGGAAATTGGTCTATAGTTTTTTTACTTCAGTTGGTATTTTACCTGGTTTTAGTATTGGCAGAACATTTGCCTTCAACATTTCTTGTGGAAACGCTCCCTTTTTTATGGCCTCGTTAAAAGTCTTAGTTAATGGATCTGCAATTATATCCTTCATATCTTTGTAAAACCTATTACTGAATCCGTCTGTGTCAGGGTACCTGTTGTCTCTACCTCAGAGGAGGTGAGACACTTAGACGTTCATCCTCTCAGAGGGGCTGACTCACTCGTTCCTCGCAGTTCTCTCGGCCGTTTACATGCCGGCCGCGAGGGACCCGCTTCCTTTTATGATGCGGCGCTCAGTAGCCGACGTCATGACGACAATCCGTTCCGACCTGTCAATCAAGTCCCGAGCACGAATCAGGACTCGTCGGGGGCGTGATTACCTATCTAGAATTAGGGTATAAAGTAGGGCTTTCTGCATTTGTTCATTGCCCTGTCGTGGTTCTAGCTTGTCTAGTCACTCAGTGCTCTTGTTATCTATTTGTCTCTTTGGTTTTGACCCGGCTTGTTTGTCCTACCCTGCTTACCTCTATTACCTTTTACTCGGCTTGTCTCTCGCTTATCTGCTCTCTCGTTCCCTCGACCTTGGCTTGTCTCTAGACCATTCTTTGCTTACTCCTTATGTTAGTCCGGCCATTCTAAGGTCCGGTATACGTGCCTACCTCCTGTTTGTACTTTGCGTGTTGGATCCCTGTCCCGATCCTGACATTACGACAGGGCCAATGGATCCTGCAGGTACAAACACTCAGGTTGGTTCTTCCGACTCTAGATTTGAGGCCATGGATCATAGAATGGATCAGATGGCACTAGCGCTGCAGGCTTTATTATCTCGTTCTAGTAATCAACCAGAAGAGATGCGTACTACATCCATCTCCCCTGTAAGTCCAGGTCTAGAGGTAGCCACAGTAGGTGCTTCTTCCCGTATTACTCCCCCTGTACGTTATGGTGGCTCTCCGGATAAGTGTCGTGGTTTTTTAAACCAGATAGGTATTCATTTCGAATTACAACCCCGCTCCTACCCTACAGATAGGGCGAAGGTTGGATTCATTATCACACTACTCATTGATAAAGCTCTGAGATGGGCCAATCCATTGTGGGAGAATGATAACCCGTTAGTCTATAATTATAATGCCTTTGTCGCTGCTTTTAGAAGAACTTTTGACCCTCCAGGTAGAAAGGTCAATGCAGCTAGATTACTCTTGCGCCTTAGACAAGATAACCGAACCCTTGTGGATTATGCACTAGAGTTCAGGTCCTTGGCGGCAGACGTTGGAATGAAGTGGAATGAACAGGCTTATATAGACGTATTTTTAAACGGATTATCAGATGAAATTCTAGACGAAGTTGCTACAAGAGAGCTTCCTGAAAATTTAGAGGATTTAATTTATTTTATTTCTCGTATTGATGAACGTTTAAGAGAGAGGCAGAACACTCGAGATAGAACCTGTAGACCTTCCTTTAAACTAGCTCCCTCATTTCAAAGTCCTGAATCCACAACCTCAGCTTTTCCAGAACCTATGCAGATAGGCAATACTCGCCTCTCAGAAGAAGAGAGACAGTACAGGAGAAGGGAGGGGTTGTGTATGTATTGTGGAGTAAGAGGGCACCTACGCCTAATTGTCCTAATCGCCCGGGAAACGCTCGCACCTAAGTTTCTCTAGAGGACAGGCCTTGGGTGTTTCTATTTTGTCCTCTATACATAATTATAAAGATCACAGGCTTCTGCTACCTGTTTCTTTAGCTTGGGAGAAGGGAGTACTAAAAACTATGGCGTTGGTAGATTCCGGAGCTGCTGAGAGCTTTATTGACCAAGTTTTTGTTACTAAACACTCTATTCCATCCCAGCTAAGGGATACACCCTTGGCCGTTGAGGCTATAGATGGTAGACCATTATCTGAACCTGTTATTTTTCGTGAGACCATACCTGTTAACTTAACTGTTGGTATCCTACACGAGGAAGGTATATCTCTTATGCTTATTTCGTCTCCTTCTGTTCCTATAGTCCTGGGGTATCCGTGTTAAAGAAACATAACCCTATTATTGCCAGAGCAGGTGCTTACAGAAAGTCTCTATTCTGATATTATCCAGTTTGAATAACAAAGTGCTCACCCAGCTCCACAAGGGAGTTACTTTTTTACATTTCCACCATATGTGAAGATAATCTCCTCTTGATTCGCCACATCTCCAACATAGGTGGTCATTATCTGTTGAAATTCTAAACAATCTTGTAGGTACCAAGTACCATTTATTTATCACCTTGTAATGGGTTTCTAGTAAATGTATACTATGCACATATTTGTTCACCTTAGCTAACGCCCCATACCAAATATCTATATCTATATTCATATGTAGAAGTTTTTCCCAACTTTTTATTGCTGTTGGATGATGTTCAGACACCTTAGTATCTAGTATTCTAATACTTTTTGAGAATAATTTCCTTGTTTCGTTGTTATCAAATGTTGCTTTAATTGCATTGTACATATTCCCTTGATTCATAAATTTGTATTTTTTTAGGTAGCTATTTACCCTTATATATGAAAAAGCTTCCTGTGGCGAAAGAGACGCTTCATTTTTTAGTGTTCTAAATGGTTTCACCTTGTCATCTTTGTAAATATTTTCTATTGTGATAATATTTCCTTCTTTCCATTTTTTTAAAGAAATATTAGATATTGCTCTTTCAAGATGCTCAATACTTTGGAAACCGAAAACTTTGTTTTGTATATCTAATTTCTTTTTTAATTTTTCCCACATGGGGAGTAAGTGTCTCAACACATAAGAAGTAGAGAAATCACATATTTTGTTATTCCATATTATATTAGCTAACTTCTTGGTTTGACACATTTCAGACTCTAGCCAGAACCAACCCTCTTTAAATATGGATTCTTTCTGCAGTAATGTTATATGATGAATTATCCCCGCCTCATAATATTTTTCTATATTTGGGTAACTGCATAAAGTGTATATTTTTAATCTGGGTTTTTTGCCTCTCCATACAAAATTGGAAAAAGTTGATTTTATCATTTTTATCCATGGGGGAGGGATTGTTAGCGGCAACATTCTGAACATATATATCCATTTGGGGAGAACATAGGAACTTAAGGTGTTAATTCTGCCCCACCATGATATTTCTAGTTGGCGCCAATCCTTTAGATCTTTATTAGTACGTTTTAGAAGGTGTAAGAAATGTATTTCCATTAGTCTGTCTATATGCTTAGTTATTCTAATCCCCAAATATACAAATTCTTCTGGTTGTAAGAAACCGTATTTAGTTTGGTATTCCTTTATTATGCTTACTCCTACATTTTTATACATAGCAATCGATTTGGTCATATTTATTTTATAATTTGAAATGGTGCTGTACAATTCAATTTCTGTCATTATTTGGGGTAGAGAGTTTTCTAAATCTTTGACATATAAAAGGGTATCGTCTGCGTATAATGATATTTTTAGATCACCCTTAACTGTATTAAGGCCTTTTATTAATTGATTTTGTCTTATTTTTTTTTTTTTAAATTCTTTATTTTTACTGTGCATGAAGAACAACCGCTTGTCAGCAATGCCACAACAGCATAATCCAACATCTTGTATATACAGATTTGGTAACCGTTATATAGCATTTTGATGGGACATACACATTTTTTATATTAGTAAAGCAGGCTAGTCATACGTAGGTTCTTCGCATTAATTATATGAGTTACATCTTCGCTTCGTAAAAGTAGATTATGATGAACATTTCTATTGCGTATCCTCGCTTATAGGGAGAAATTATAAAAGAAATAAAAAGATAAGGGCCAGTAGTTGAGACATGTACAGATATATGCCGCTTACGGTCTAATACACCGATATAAGTCAGAGCATGTTATAAAAAATAATAGGAAAATAAAATAATATGCATACACTCTCATATACTTCGTTGAGAATTGTACTCATGAGAAAACTTGTATATGGTTGAAAAGGTAGAAGATCGCTTGAAACACAACAGGTGTGGGTGTAAGTTATGCTATGGTGGGCGGTAATCGCATGTCATTGTTTGCTTTGCTATGTGTGATGCGTGTGTACCCCGAGCCTTAATATAGTGGGGACAGACAGGAAGGTGCTTCGATTAATCAAGTGTAGATCGCCTTAAACGTGTAGTGGTGGTTTAATTGAGACTAGGTGATGATGTCAGGTGGTGTTGCGCTATGACTTTGATAGGGTGCGTTCTCCTTATGGGACCACACGTTGCTTCCTCTGTCATACTGTCCACCTGCTATGAGGGCAGTGTGCTGTGACAGCGTACATCTGTGTGTGCAGGCTAGGCATTAGCAGGCCCCTTTGCCCTTCACCAACACAGTCTGGGCAATTCTCCCCTATGTATGCAGGGTATTTCAGTTGATGCACTAGAAATCACTACACAGCAATATAATACACATCTGAGCCCCCGAAAGTTCAACGAATTGTATGACAATAGCTCCACTAGGCTGACATGCAGTAATAAGTAAGCTCAGGCTAAACCAACATGGTGTCGTGTGGTTGCTAAGGGAATACACTTCCACCTTCTGCTGGTGGTTAAAGGGTATGTCTGTGTCAGTGAGTGGCAAAGCGGTAGGCCCTATGCTAATGCGGGCTGTCGTGTGGTGTGCAGGGGAAGGCCTCAGGCTATCGGTTGCAGGGCGTAGGGTGTTAGAGCGGAAAAAAAAAAAAAAAAGAGAAAAGAAAATACATTTTAACAGTTCGAGTCCCATCTTTGAACAGGAGTGTCCTCCTTGCCCCTTACGGTGGTACCAGGTTAGTAGGAGCTTTATCAGTCAGAGACCTGGACAGTCAGCCGATTCCCAGGTCCGGGAAACTGAAGCCCTGGGAATAGGGGATCATGTAGGTAGCGTTTATCTCAAAGTCGTGGTGCTCGAGAGGTGATCTCCGTCGTGGCAGGGTGCTGTCTTTGGTCTGGCTTATTATTGCCACCATTTTTGGTCTCGCTTCCCGCCTTCTCCCTTGCCGGTCGAGTGTTGTTTTATTCCTGCCGGTTCTATTGCTGGTCGCAGCTTGCCGGTGTTCAGGGCGTGGGTGTTCCGTTCTGGGCTTTCTCTTGGCTCCGTGGGTCAGTGTCAGGCCGTCCCTGTAGGTATTAGGTCTCCCGGTGTGTTTTTTCAAGATGGCGCTCCTGCAACGCCGGCCTTTCGGGCGCCTGGAGCCTGTGAGAGTGTTGGAGTTCCGCCGTGCGGTCACCCGGGCTGGGCTTGGTAACATGCCCTTTGTCTGGGTCGTCAGGTGGGGTGGTCGCATGTAGGCTGCCAGTTTCTCCCAGAAGGAGTTGAAGATTGCGGCCAGTCGGAGCTCCGTGACCGCTGCGATGTGGCAAGCTTCCCCAGTCGCCGCCATCTTGAGGGCCTCATGTGTCAAGTTGTCCCTTTCTGGTACAGGCTCAATTTCAGTTTTGCGGTGGGGCTGTGCTGGGCTACCCCTGTTGCCCAGGGGGGACCGGGATATCCCCCGCCGGTCCATGGGGGGGGGGGTTGGATGCAAGTGTGACCGTGGGGCTGTGTGCATCGTTGCTGTCGGGGTGAGCGGCCGCCTCACCTCGGTTCGGTCTCGAGTAGGCCCCAACGGCTTCGGAGGGTTCCCGAGGGGTGGTCGTCGCTTGTTTGGGGTCTTTGGATACCCCCGGGTTTCTCCTGCCTGCATTGCACCTTTTTGCCGGTATTTACTCCGATTTTTGGGGTATTTGTCCCCAATTAAGTCGCTTTTTCGCAGGAGCCCTTTCATTGTGCGGCTTTCCTGTTCGGCAGTTAGGCTCCGCCCCCCGATTTTGTCTTATTTTTAAAGCAAAAATCTCCATAGTAATGATGTATAGGATTGGAGACAGGGGACATCCCTGCCTCGTTCCATTTTCTAATCCAAACCAGGAAGAACATATATTTTGACCTACCGATCTTGCTGATGGGTTGGCATATAAAGCTCTAATCGCATCCAACATCCACCCAGAGATATTGAATGCTTCCAAGGCCTTAAACATGAATCCCCAACTGACCCTGTCAAACGCTTTCTCTGCGTCTAAGGACAGGATCAGGAGGGGATCCCCGCTTTTATCCGACATATCCATTGCATCTATTAGCCTCCTCACGTTATTACCTGAGTTTCTCCCAGGAATAAATCCACTTTGATCTGGGTTAATTATATCCTCCAATATTGTTTTTAATCTCTTAGCTAAGATTGATGCAAACAGCTTGACATCAACATTTATTAAGGAAATTGGTCTATAGTTTTTTTACTTCAGTTGGTATTTTACCTGGTTTTAGTATTGGCAGAACATTTGCCTTCAACATTTCTTGTGGAAACGCTCCCTTTTTTATGGCCTCGTTAAAAGTCTTAGTTAATGGATCTGCAATTATATCCTTCATATCTTTGTAAAACCTATTACTGAATCCGTCTGTGTCAGGGTACCTGTTGTCTCTACCTCAGAGGAGGTGAGACACTTAGACGTTCATCCTCTCAGAGGGGCTGACTCACTCGTTCCTCGCAGTTCTCTCGGCCGTTTACATGCCGGCCGCGAGGGACCCGCTTCCTTTTATGATGCGGCGCTCAGTAGCCGACGTCATGACGACAATCCGTTCCGACCTGTCAATCAAGTCCCGAGCACGAATCAGGACTCGTCGGGGGCGTGATTACCTATCTAGAATTAGGGTATAAAGTAGGGCTTTCTGCATTTGTTCATTGCCCTGTCGTGGTTCTAGCTTGTCTAGTCACTCAGTGCTCTTGTTATCTATTTGTCTCTTTGGTTTTGACCCGGCTTGTTTGTCCTACCCTGCTTACCTCTATTACCTTTTACTCGGCTTGTCTCTCGCTTATCTGCTCTCTCGTTCCCTCGACCTTGGCTTGTCTCTAGACCATTCTTTGCTTACTCCTTATGTTAGTCCGGCCATTCTAAGGTCCGGTATACGTGCCTACCTCCTGTTTGTACTTTGCGTGTTGGATCCCTGTCCCGATCCTGACATTACGACAGGGCCAATGGATCCTGCAGGTACAAACACTCAGGTTGGTTCTTCCGACTCTAGATTTGAGGCCATGGATCATAGAATGGATCAGATGGCACTAGCGCTGCAGGCTTTATTATCTCGTTCTAGTAATCAACCAGAAGAGATGCGTACTACATCCATCTCCCCTGTAAGTTCAGGTCTAGAGGTAGCCACAGTAGGTGCTTCTTCCCGTATTACTCCCCCTGTACGTTATGGTGGCTCTCCGGATAAGTGTCGTGGTTTTTTAAACCAGATAGGTATTCATTTCGAATTACAACCCCGCTCCTACCCTACAGATAGGGCGAAGGTTGGATTCATTATCACACTACTCATTGATAAAGCTCTGAGATGGGCCAATCCATTGTGGGAGAATGATAACCCGTTAGTCTATAATTATAATGCCTTTGTCGCTGCTTTTAGAAGAACTTTTGACCCTCCAGGTAGAAAGGTCAATGCAGCTAGATTACTCTTGCGCCTTAGACAAGATAACCGAACCCTTGTGGATTATGCACTAGAGTTCAGGTCCTTGGCGGCAGACGTTGGAATGAAGTGGAATGAACAGGCTTATATAGACGTATTTTTAAACGGATTATCAGATGAAATTCTAGACGAAGTTGCTACAAGAGAGCTTCCTGAAAATTTAGAGGATTTAATTTATTTTATTTCTCGTATTGATGAACGTTTAAGAGAGAGGCAGAACACTCGAGATAGAACCTGTAGACCTTCCTTTAAACTAGCTCCCTCATTTCAAAGTCCTGAATCCACAACCTCAGCTTTTCCAGAACCTATGCAGATAGGCAATACTCGCCTCTCAGAAGAAGAGAGACAGTACAGGAGAAGGGAGGGGTTGTGTATGTATTGTGGAGTAAGAGGGCACCTACGCCTAATTGTCCTAATCGCCCGGGAAACGCTCGCACCTAAGTTTCTCTAGAGGACAGGCCTTGGGTGTTTCTATTTTGTCCTCTATACATAATTATAAAGATCACAGGCTTCTGCTACCTGTTTCTTTAGCTTGGGAGAAGGGAGTACTAAAAACTATGGCGTTGGTAGATTCCGGAGCTGCTGAGAGCTTTATTGACCAAGTTTTTGTTACTAAACACTCTATTCCATCCCAGCTAAGGGATACACCCTTGGCCGTTGAGGCTATAGATGGTAGACCATTATCTGAACCTGTTATTTTTCGTGAGACCATACCTGTTAACTTAACTGTTGGTATCCTACACGAGGAAGGTATATCTCTTATGCTTATTTCGTCTCCTTCTGTTCCTATAGTCCTGGGGTATCCGTGTTAAAGAAACATAACCCTATTATTGCCAGAGCAGGTGCTTACAGAAAGTCTCACCGGTTTGCGTAGTTAACGCACCGGCTAATTCTACCCAGTCTACAGACGTACAAATACCGCCTCTGTACCTAGATTTAAAGGCAGTCTTTGACAAAAAGAATGCTGACACTTTACCTTCACACAGGCCCTTTGACTGCAAGATCAGACTCCTGCCTGGGACCATGCCTCCGAGGGGTACGGTATACCCTTTATCCACTAAGGAGAACTTAGTCTTAGAGGAGTATATTCGTGAGAACCTAGACAAAGGATTCATTAGGAGATCCTCCTCTCCTGCCGGGGCCGGTTTTTTTTTTTGTGAATAAGAAGGATGGTACGTTAAGGCCTTGCATTGATTATCGAGGCTTGAATAAAATAACTATTAGAAATGCCTACCCGATTCCTTTGATTACTGAGCTCTTTGATCGTCTAAAAGGCTCCAAGATTTTCACCAAGTTAGATCTCAGAGGGGCGTATAACTTGGTGAGAATTCAGCAGGGAGACGAGTGGAAAACAGCGTTCAATACCCGTTATGGGCACTATGAGTACACGGTAATGCCTTTTGGGCTCTGTAATGCACCGGCAGTATTTCAGGACCTGATCAATGAAGTTCTTAGGGAATTTCAACATGATTGCGTTATTGTATATTTGGATTATATACTAATACACTCTAGAGAAATTGAGACCCACCACAGACAAGTCAGAAGGGTATTGCGCAAACTTCTACAACATGGGTTGTACTGCAAATTGGAGAAATGTAGTTTTGACCAATCTCAGGTAAACTTTCTTGGTTACGTGATTTCTGGGGACGGGTTTAAAATGGATCCGGATAAACTCCAGTCTATTTTAGATTTTCCATTACCCAGGGGTCTCAAGGCCATTCAGAGGTTTATTGGATTCTCCAATTATTATAGGCGTTTCATTAAAGGATACTCTTCTATTATTGCTCCTATTACCAATATGACCAGACAGGGGGCTGACACTAAGACTTGGTCTACTGAAGCTCTCGTTGCTTTCAAGACACTCAAGGAACTTTTTGCTTCTGCCCCGATTTTAGTTCACCCTGATACTACTTTGCCTTTTCTACTCGAGGTAGACGCCTCAGAGACAGGTATAGGCGCTATCTTGTCTCAAAGGTTAGGTGTGGATAAACCGTTACATCCATGTGGTTTTTTTTCAAAGAAATTATCTGGGCCTGAAAGCAGATATGACATTGGTGACAGGGAACTACTAGCGGTTATCATGGCTTTAAAGGAGTGGAGACATTTATTGGAAGGGACCTTGCATCCTGTTACTATTTTGACGGATCACAAGAACTTGTCCTATATTGGGGAGGCCAAGCGCTTGTCCGCCAGGCAAGCTCGTTGGTCCTTGTTCCTCACTCATTTCAATTACGTGCTCACTTATAGACCTGGTTCTAAGAACTCTAAGGCCGATGCTTTGTCTCGCCAACATGCACCTTCTACTATATCTGAGGCGTTTTTTTCTTCTATAGTTCCCAAGTGCAATATTATCGCCAACACGAGTCTCAGGATTCATTCTCCATTGCTTGCCGAGATCATGAAGTTACAGCATCTGGCTCCTAAACAGGGTCCTGGGGCACGGTATTTCGTTCCTCCTGAACTCCAACTGGAACTGTTACAGTGCTTTCACAACAGTAAGGTGGCTGGGCATCCTGGCATTCGCAAGACGTGTGCCTTGATTTCTAAAGATTTCTGGTGGCCTTCACTACGTAAGGATATTAGGGATTTCGTCGGAGCATGTGAGGTCTGTATGAAGACTAAACAACCTCATACGCTTCCATGTGGGTTTTTGCATCCCTTGGAAATTCCCGAGAGACCGTGGTTCTGTCTGGCTATGGACTTCATTGTCGATTTGCCTGTTTCTAAAAAACAGACTGTTATTCTCACGGTGGTTGACAGGTTTACTAAGATGGCTCATTTCGTGCCCTTACCTAAACTTCCATCTTCTCCCGAATTGGCTGAGATATTCGCGAGAGAGATTTTTCGTTTACATGGGATACCCTCCGAAATTGTTTCTGATAGAGGTTCCCAATTTGTTTCCCGTTTTTGGAAATCCTTCTGTTCTCAACTGGGCATCAAATTGAATTTCTCTTCTGCCTATCATCCCCAGTCTAACGGAGCTGCTGAACGCACCAACCAAAAGATTGAACAATATTTGCGTTGTTTTGTTTCCGAACACCAGGACGATTGGGTCGGTCTGATTCCTTGGGCGGAGTTTGCACACAACAATCTCGTTTGTGATTCTACTCGTTCTAGCCCCTTTTTCATGAATTATGGCTTTCATCCTTCCATTCTTCCCTCGGTTTCTCCTTCCCAAGGGGTACCGTCGGTTGATGTTCATGTTGCCAATTTGAGGAAGTTGTGGGATCAAACTCGACAAATTCTCCTGCATAATTCCGCGTTGTTCAAGAAACACGCTGATAAGCGTAGAAGGGCGGCTCCGGTTTTTGTTCCAGGTGATAGGGTATGGTTAAGTACCAGAAACATTCGCTTGAAGGTTCCTTCTATGAAATTCGCCCCTCGTTACATTGGGCCTTACAGGGTTCTGACTCGAATTAACCCAGTTGCGTATCGTTTTGTCCTTCCATCTGCCTTACGCATTCCTAACTCCTTTCATGTTTCCTTGTTGAAGCCTCTAGTATGTAACAAGTTTTCCTCCACTGTATCCTCTCCTCGCGCTGTTTAGGTTGAGGGTCAGGAGGAGTATGAGATCAACTCCATCCTCGATTCTCGAATCTCTCGGGGGAGGTTACAATATCTTGTTGACTGGAAGGGATATGGTCCTGAGGAGAGGACTTGGGTACCTCAGGAGGATGTGCATGCTCCTCGCCTCCGCAGGGCTTTTCACTCTCGTTTTCCATCTCGCCCCGGTTCCTTCCTGTCAGGATCGGGACAGGGATCCAACACGCAAAGTACAAACAGGAGAAGTTACGTATACCGGACCTTAGAATGGCCGGACTAACGTAAGGAGTAAGCAAAGAATGGTCTAGAGACAAGCCGAGGTCGAGGGAACGAGAGAGCAGGTAAACGAGAGACAAGCCGGGTCAAAAGGGTAACAGAGGTAAGCAGAGTAGAATAAACAAGCCGGGTCAGAACCAAAGAGACAAATAGAGGTAAGAGCGCTGAGTGACTAGACTAGCTAGAACCACGACAGGGCAATGAACCAATACACAAAACCTCATTATATACCCTGGTTCCAAATAGATGATCACGCCCCCGACGAGTCCTGATTAGAGCTCAGGACTGATTGACAGGTCGGAACGGCTAATCGTCATGACGTCGGCTACTAGAGCCGCGTCATAAAAGGAGGCGGATCAGAGGCGTCCGGCGTGTAAACGGCCGAGAGGACCGCGAGGAACGAGTGAGTCAGTTCCTCTGAAAGGACGGAATTCTCATTATCTCACCTCCTCTGAGGTAGAGACAACAGGTACCCTGACACTTCCGTCCGGTGGGCGTTTCTGAGAGGGGGGGTACTGTCAGGGTACCTGTTGTCTCTATCTCAGAGGAGGTGAGACACTTAGACGTTTATCCTCTCAGAGGGGCTGACTCACTCGTTCCTCGCAGTTCTCTCGGCCGTTTACACGCCGGCCGCGAGGGACCCGCTTCCTTTTATGACGCGGCGCTCAGTAGCCGACGTCATGACGACAATCCGTTCCGACCTATCAATCAAGTCCCGAGCACGAATCAGGACTCGTCGGGGGCGTGATTACCTATCTAGAACCAGGGTATAAAGTAGGGCTTTCTGCATTTGTTCATTGCCCTGTCGTGGTTCTAGCTTGTCTAGTCACTCAGTGCTCTTGTTATCTATTTGTCTCTTTGGTTTTGACCCGGCTTGTTTGTCCTACCCTGCTTACCTCTATTACCTTTTACTCGGCTTGTCTCTCGCTTATCTGCTCTCTCGTTCCCTCGACCTCGGCTTGTCTCTAGACCATTCTTTGCTTACTCCTTACGTTAGTCCGGCCATTCTAAGGTCCGGTATACGTACCTACCTCCTGTTTGTACTTTGCGTGTTGGATCCCTGTCCCGATCCTGACAGTCTGGTCCTGGAGTTTTATATTGTGCCAATTTATTTATTTGTTCTAATACCTCTTCTTTTGTGATATCTTTATTTAGATTTTCTCTTTGTTCTATAGATATTTTGGGGATTTTCACCTCCTTAAAATATTTTTCTATTTTCTCGTTTGAATTATTTTTAGGTAAATTATACAGGGATTTATAAAATTGATTGAAAGCTTCTCCTATTTCTTTAGGTGCTATGCATGTTTTCCTGTCGTATATGATTTTATCTATTCTATTATCTGCTTTCCTTTTTTTTAGTTGGTTTGTTAGCATTTTATCCGCTCTATTTTGCCGGTAATAATATTTAATTTTTAATTTAGACATTTTTTTTTCTATGTTTTCTAAAATTTTATTTTTTATAGTCTGTTTGATTTGTTCTATTCTTATTTGACCTTCTCTATTTGGATTATCCTTATATTCTTTAATAGTTTGATATAATTGAATATACCACATGGCCAACCTCGATCCTTCTGTTCTTTGAATATGTTTTTTAATCTTCATGCAATGCCCTCTAATCGTTGCCTTATATGCGCACCATATTGTTACATCTGATATCTCTAACGATTTATTTTCTATAAAAAAAAATTTAGAGGTCTCTCTCAAAAATTCTTGATTTTCTTTTCTATATAAAATTGACTCATCTAATTTCCAGGTTGTCCTTGAATGATTGATCTTCCCTTCTTTTAATGTCATTATGATACTGTTATGATCAGACCATATCATGGTTTTTATCTCTATTTGTTCCACTTTTTCTATTATTCTTGTGTCACCTATGAAAAAATCAATCCTTGAATATGAATTGTGAGGCCATGAGTAAAAGGAATATTCTTTATTTATTGGGTTTCTTATTCTCCAAATGTCGTATAGGTTGTTCTTTTTTTTTTTTTTTAATTCTTTATTTTTATTGTGCATACGTGAACAAGTCGGCCTGCACCGTCACAATAACGGGCGCAAGACCATGCATAAAACACAATGAAACAGGTTACATACGGTATTAGTCTTCATGAGTTGTCATTGGTTTCATTTTGCTGCTTCAGCACATTTTTATATTTAAAGGTATTACTGCTTATCTTGTATGAAACGGCGTTTATGCTAGGCATAGTTATGAGAAACAAAACAGAATAGAAAAACGCAAATGTTTAAGTGTAATACAGGCATAGTTTAGGATTACAATTTGCTTCTTTTGGTGTTTGTCTAGCTTAGTCAAGTAATAGGTTGTTCTTTTTAATAATGTTAGAGAAGGTTTTAGTGTTCCTCAATTTAGTTTTGTCTATGTTTATATTGTTCTCTCTATGTGTGTCCATTTCTATATCCAAAACACAATTAAAATCTCCCCCCAATAATATACAACCCATAGCAATTTTATCTACTCGGTCTAGGATTTGAGAAAGTAATTTCATCGGATTAATATTAGGTAAATATATATTTACTAATGTATATAGATCACCATTAATAATACAAACTAAAATTAGGAACCTTCCTTCGGCATCGCTCTCCTGATGTTGTATTTCTACTTGTATGTGTTTTGAGAACATGATTGCCACCCCTGCCCTTTTTTCCTCTTTTTTAGAAGAAGTGAATACCAATGGAAAAAATTTCTTACACCACCTAATTTTCTCTTTAAGGGTCCAATGTGTCTCCTGTATTAGTGCCACTTGAATATTTTCAGATATTAAATAATCGTTAAAAGCCCATTTTTTTTAGGTGTATTTAAGCCCTGAATATTAATTGATATTAATTTCAACATTTAATGACTGAATAACCATCCTCTTTTACTTCCACGTTGCCTAACCCTGATCACCATGTCGTTCACCACTGTACCTAATTCATTCATTCTACACATACATTCTTCCATTTTAATGTCTTCTACTAAAATCTCTATATTGTTTAGAGATCTATACTTACATTAGCTTAAGTTGCCTACTTGTAGGCAATCTCTAAGTCCTATTAAGAACTCATGGGCGAAGTAATTTGGGCCTTATGGCGGTACAGATTAATTTATCTGCTCTACAATTATTATTTGATTTCCACGTGTTCGGATTCTATGTGTACCTCCCTCTCCTCCTCCCTCCCCCCATCCCCCCCACGTGCTTAAGGAGAGGAGAGAGAGAGATATTAAATAATCGTTAAAAGCCCATTTTTTTTAGGTGTATTTAAGCCCTGAATATTAATTGATATTAATTTCAACATTTAATGACTGAATAACCATCCTCTTTTACTTCCACGTTGCCTAACCCTGATCACCATGTCGTTCACCACTGTACCTAATTCATTCATTCTACACATACATTCTTCCATTTTAATGTCTTCTACTAAAATCTCTATATTGTTTAGAGATCTATACTTACCGTATTTTTCGCTCCATAAGACGCACCTCACCATAAGACGCACCTAGTTTTTAGAGGAAGAAACCCAGAAAAAAATATTCTGATCAAACTGTCCCATAGTGTTTCTTACTATGGGACAGTTTGTACAGAATATTTTTTTTTCTCCCCTGTCCCATAGTGTCCCCCCCTTCCATAGTCTCCCCCCTCCCCACAGACTTCATCTGCCCCCCTCCCCACAGACTTCATCTGCCCCCCTCCCCACAGACTTCATCTGCCCCCCTCCCCACAGACTTCATCTGCCCCCCTCCCCACAGACTTCCACCCCCCCCCTCCCCACAGACTTCCACCCCCCCTCCCCACAGACTTCCACCCCCCTCCCTCCCCACAGACTTCCACCCCCCTCCCTCCCCACAGACTTCCACCCCCCTCCCTCCCCACAGACTTCCACCCCCCCTCCCTCCCCACAGACTTCCACCCCCCCTCCCTCCCCACAGACTTCCACCCCCCCTCCCTCCCTCCCTCCCTCCCCATAGACTTCCACCCCCCCTCCCTCCCTCCCCATAGACTTCCACCCCCCCTCCCTCCCTCCCTCCCCATAGACTTCCACCCCCCCTCCCTCCCTCCCTCCCCATAGACTTCCACCCCCCCCCTCCCTCCCTCCCTCCCCATAGACTTCCACCCCCCCCTCCCTCCCTCCCCATAGACTTCCACCCCCCCTCCCTCCCTCCCCATAGACTTCCACCCCCCCCCCCTCCCTCCCTCCCTCCCCATAGACTTTATCCCCCTCCCATACTGTCCCCCTCCCCTTGTCCTATAATTACTTACCTGTCTTGCAGCGTTGGCCGGCAGCACAGGGCGCACCGCGGTAGTGGAACTTGAATTTCATGTTCCGGTTTCCGGCGGGACTGAAAGGAAGGGCGCACTCAGCTTGTGCGCACTTCCTTTCAGTCCCGCCGGAAACCGGAACATGAAATTCAAGTTCCACTACCGCGGTGCGCCTTGTGCTGCCGGCCAACGCTGCAAGACAGGTAAGTAAAGCTTCATATTCGCTCCATAAGACGCACAGACATTTCCCCTCACTTTTGAGGGGGAAAAAAGTGCGTCTTATGGAGCGAAAAATACGGTACATTAGCTTAAGTTGCCTACAGATTAATACAGATTAATTTATCTGCTCTACAATTATTATTTGATTTCCACGTGTTCGGATTCTATGTGTACCTCCCTCTCCTCCTCCCTCCACACCCTCCCCACCCTCCCCACCCTCCCCTCCCCCCATCCCCCCCACGTGCTTAAGGAGAGGAGAGAGAGAGAGGGAGGGGAAAGAGGGGAAAAAAAAAGCCTATCACACCTATTGTTTCATTGTGATCTATACTTCTCTACTTTAATCCTCATATTATAATCTGCTCTGAGTATTTCCTTATATCACTCCTTTCAAAATATTGTGCTTTAGTGCCTGTGTTCTCTATTATGTTCTTTTATGTGGTACTTCTGTTATCCCTAGCTATATTACTCCTCTTATTATTTTGCTCTTTATATTTATTAAACTCAGAGAGAGGTGAATGTATATTTATTTCAATTTCCCCTTATTTACAATCCTATGTCGAACTCTAATCGTCTCTTATCTATTCCGTGTATATATTTTTTGTTCTCTGTTGTGGTTACTACTAGTGTAAATTCATACATATTATTGTGTCATTACATTGTACTCGGTGAGTCTATAGCTATTGTTTAGTAAAATATTCTATTTGCCGTATTGGAGAACAAAAAAAAAAAAAAAGAAAAAAGAAAAGAAAAATTTACATTTATTCCTCCCTCTCTTTCTCCCCACCCCTGTTATGCTGCCGAATTATTTTATGTTAATTGTTTCTCATTTATCCAAGATAGTATTTTGTCCAGCGAATCAAAAACCTCTGCATGGTCTTCCATAAACACTTTTATAGCTGTTGGAAAAATCCACAAATATTTTATATTATGTTGCCTTAATATAGCTGTTGCTGGTCCATATTTTTTTCTTTGTTCTCGAGTAAAGAAAGACAGGTCTGGGAAGATTTGTATATTTTTGAATTCTTCTCCTTGCGGCTCTTTTTTTCTGCTTGTTTTCAGTATTATTTCTTTAAATTGAAATGATTGAAAGCAGCAAATTACATCTCTTGCCTTATTATCTGGAATACTTTTGGGTTTGAACACCCTATGATATCTTTCCATATTGCAATTGAATTTTTCCACTTCAATCCCCCAGGCTTTCCAGAGATTGATTACATAGTTTGGTATCTTCTCTTGCTCTATATTTTCTGGTACATTTCTTATTCTCAAGTTATTACGCCGAGAGCGATCTTCCAAGTCTCCCAGTTTAGTTTCTAGTGCGTTAATTTTCTTTGTCAATTCTTGATTTTGTTCTAATATTAATTTTTCTTGAAATTCAATAGATGTAATTTTTTCTTCCGCCGTATTTATTTTTTCTGTCAGCTGTCTCATTCTCTTCCGAACTCTGATTCATATGTTTCATTAAAGTTTTTGATTGAGATTCTAGGCATCTTTCTAACAATTCTGCAGTTATCTGTGTACTAGGTATGCTCTCTTGGCTACTCGGTGATTCTTCGATTCTTGAAGTCGTTAGGGATGTATTCTCTGTGTGTTTCTCTTTGCTTGTTTTATTGGGAGGTGAGAAAAAGTTCATAGTTTCTTTTCCTAGTTTAGAACTTTTTTTCTCCTTTTTTTGAGTAATTTTCTCTTGCAATTTTGCTGTGTCTATGGCCTTAGGTTTTAATAAGGTTTATTACTTTTATTGGTTTCCCTTTTCTCTTCTTTTCTTCTCCTCCCCTTTCCCTCTCTCTTTTCTCGATTTCCCTCCTTTCTCCCTTTTTTCTTCTTCTCTGTTCCTCCTGTTCTCTCTTCTCGTTTCTTTCTTCCTTATCTCCTTAATACTTATCTATTACTTTTTTTTTTATAGATAGATCTTGTATTTTCGGTATCTATTATATCTAGTTGCGGTTTTAAATTGCCATGGTTTTCGATTGAGGTATATCTCTTTTCCGAAACTATATATTCTGATGCCTTGTTATTGAATTATTTAAAAAGGAAAAAAAAAAAGAAAAAAGAATTCCACCACTGTCCAATATGAACAATATGAATATGAATAAGATTATTTCTCCCTTATTTGCGATATACTTTTAAGGTCTTTACCTCGTGAGGCAGCACCAGTCAATGACCTCTACTCTTTCAATCCTCTCTACAGTGACCTGCTGGGATCTCCTACCAGTCCACAGCAGGAAAATCAACTTTTTAGAGACCTATCTTTAGTAGCCAGGTTTTCCAAATTTAGTGGTCAAAAAGATACATCAATCTAAACACTGGCCACGTCCTTAACCCGTTGATTAATTGATCTTTACCGCGTTCTCACGAAAAATAAAAACGTTTAACAACTGAAATATATAAGCCATGTAAAAAGGCCTATATCTCCGTTCTTTCGTCACGGTTTTAGCACTTTAACCGTGTGAGGCAATGCCAAATCACACTCTCCACAGTGACCTACTGGTGTTTCCCACTCAGTTACCCAGTTACAACATAGCCATGCAGTTTCCAATGAGCATGTACAGTCTTGTCTGTAACAGTATGATTTTCATGAATTTCTAATTTAGACTTTAGAATTTAAACTTAACCGAAACTTGTCTATAGCATTATAAGTTTCTAATTTAGCAGTCTAAGGGATACGAGAGAATTAGCCCCAGCCCTAGCCATCCACATATAACCAGCACTTTGGCGCTAGTATAACTCTCTTTAGCTTAAGTGGACTATGGGCTATGGGCTGTGTTTGTATATCTCCCAAAGAGTAGATGGGAGGGGGGGAGAAAAAAGGAGTCAGAAAGAGATTCTCTACTTATCCTTATCTCTGCGGGTGGAATTTCATTTTTCCTCTGCCGCCCTTCACGTTGATTCTTCGGGGTACTTAGCTGTTAGCTTCCCAATACGGACCTGCAGGTATATTCTTGTTCCCGACCTTGTCTCCGACATCTCCCGCTCACAGAAACTCCGGTCTCCCTCGACCGCGTCTTCAGCCGCCGCCCGCCCTCCGGTGCGTGCGTCCGCACCTACGTCATCCCCGCAAGGATCTGGTCTCGGTGACATCCAAAATTGCCTTTTTGATAAACCACTTGTCTGGGAAAGCTTTGGCATGGGCCAACCCCATGTGGGAGAATCCGTCTCCTATGTCCTTTGCAGATTTTTTGACGGCTTTCAAACGCACTTTTGATCAACCTGGTAGGGTTGCCTCTGCTGGCAAAGCTCTGCTTAGGGTTCGACAGGGTAACAGGTCCATAGCGGATTATACTATCGAATTCCGCACTCTAGCAGCTGAAGTGGTTTGGAATAATGATGCCCTTGTAACAGCCTTTCAGGAGGGTTTGGCTGCCTACATACTGGATGAAATAGCATCCAGGGAATTGCCTGTTCTTCTGGATGATGTTATAGACTATATAATTCTTATAGACAACCGTATAAGAGAGAGGCGTAGTCAAAGACGGATGAATACTCAGGTGTTACCTGCTCTCCCCAGTACTGCATTACTAGCTTTACCCGCTCCTAGACAACCATCCCCCGAACCCTTGCAATTGGGTGCTACGGGGTTAACTGAGGCTGAAAGAGCTTATCGTAGAAGGGAGGGGTTATGTCTTAATTGTGGAAAGAGGGGGCACCACTGTAATGCCTGCCCTAAATTACAGGGAAACTCCAGCACCTAAGGCCTAGAGAGGGGTCGGCCTCGGGTGTTATGACTTTGTCCCCTCACGTGTCCATCTCCAGACCGTTTATTACGGTTTCTCTTCTGGTCAATAAAACCACTATAACAACTAAAGCCTTGATCGATTCAGGTGCGGCAGACAATCTTATGGATGAATACTTTGCTAATACCGCTGCCCTGACTTTGATCCAAAAGGCCACACCCTTGGCCGTTGAGGCCATAGATGGTAGACCACTTGAGAATCCTCTGGTGACCCACGAAACCCACGAAATAATTATGTCTGTGGGTGCTTTGCACAAGGAAAGGTTAACCTTCCAAATAATTGACTCTCCTACTGCTTCCATCGTTCTGGGTTTTCCCTGGTTAGTGAAACACAACCTCCACACCGTGACTATGACTGTGCCATAAACCTGTTACCGGGCACTATGCCACCTAGGGGTAAGGTCTACCCTCTTTCAGAAAAAGAAAATCAGGTTTTGGAGGAGTATATAAGGGAATCCTTGAGAAAAGGTTTTATCAGAAGGTCCTCCTCTCCTGCTGGTGCTGGTTTATTTTTCGTTGCCAAGAAAGAGGGTGACTTACGGCCATGCATAGATTACAGGGGTTTAAACAATATAACGATCAAGAACGCTTATCCTATCCCTCTCATCACTGAGTTGTTTGATCGTGTCAAAGGTTCTAGATATTTTACTAAACTAGACCTCAGGGGGTCTTATAACCTTGTTCGTATAAAGGAAAATGATGAGTGGAAGACAGCGTTCAATACACGTAGTGGACATTATGAGTATCTAGTCATGCCTTTTGGACTGTGTAATGCTCCTGCTGTGTTTCAGGACCTCATAAATGATGTCCTTAGGGACCCACTGCATGTCTGTGCCGTGGTATACCTTGATGACATACTTGTATATTCTCCTGATTTAAAGTCACACCATACTCATGTGAGGATGGTGCTTAAGAGATTGTTGCAGAATGGTCTGTATTGCAAGTTAGAAAAATGTTTGTTCGACCAGACTTCTGTGCAATTCCTAGGGTATGTCATTTCCGAACAGAGATTCAGCATGGATCCTTCTAAATTGGAAGCCATACTGTCCTGGCCTCTTCCCCAAGGACTTAAAGCTATACAGCGCTTTATAGGGTTTGCCAACTATTATCGGAAGTTTATTAAAAACTTTTCATCACTTGTTACCCCTATTACAAAACTAACAAAAAAAGGTTTGCACCCCAGGGTTTGGACTCCTGAAGCCCTTGAGGCCTTCAAGACTCTCAAAAAGGCATTTGCCACTGCCCCTGTGCTACACCATCCTGATCCTTCCCTTCCCTTTGTTATGGAAGTGGACACTTCTGAATCAGGTGTAGGAGCAGTGTTGTCCCAAAGGTTATCGTATGACGAACCCCTCCATCCCTGTTGTTACTTTTCTAAAAGGCTGTCTGATTCAGAAAAGAATTACGATGTCGGGAACAGGGAACTATTGGCTATTGTGATGGCTTTTAAAGAATGGAGGTACTTATTAGAGGGATCTAGACACAAAATTTGGGTTTTAACTGATCACAAGAATCTCTCCTATATAGCAGATGCCAGAAGATTGTCCTCTCGGCAGGCTCGATGGTCTTTATTTCTTTCACGCTTTCAGTACGTTATTACATATAGGCCTGGTTACCGTAATGTCAAAGCTGATGCTATATCCCGACAGTACGAACCTTTAGGGTCTATAGCTCCCGCTCCCGAACCCATTGTACCAGCGTCTCAGATTATAGCTGCTACTCATTTGGCTATTTCGTCTCCTTTCCTTGATGGTATCAAGACATACCAAACCCAAGCACCCTCTGAGACACCCGTTGGTAGACTATACGTGAAAGTAAAAGACAGAAAAAAGTTGTTAGCTTTATTTCACACCGCCAAAACTGCTGGTCATCCGGGGATTACCAAGACGTACAAGGGTCTCCTTCAACAGTTCTGGTGGCCTTCACTTAAACAAGATGTGGTGGATTATGTGCAGGCTTGTCGTGTCTGTACACAGTGTAAGTCGCCTAATGTTAAACCCCGGGGACTCCTGATGCCCCTGTCTGTACCCAAGAAACCCTGGACCCACTTATCCATGGATTTTATTGTGGATCTTCCTTCCTCTGATGGACAGACAGTAATTTTGACTGTGACAGATAGGTTCTCTAAAATGGCGCACTTTATTCCGCTTAAGAAACTTCCTTCTGCGGTTCAGTTGGCTCAGGTGTTTGCCAAAGAGGTGTTCCGGTTGCATGGTATACCATTGGATATCGTATCCGACAGGGGTTCTCAATTTGTCTCTCGGTTTTGGAAAGGCTTTTGTGCTGAGATGGGGATCTCCTTGTCGTTTACGTCCTCCTATCATCCTCAATCTAATGGAGCTGCTGAGCGGGCTAATCAGTCTGTGTAGTTGTATTTACGCTGCTTCACAAATGCGCACCAGGACAACTGGTCTCATCTTCTTCCCTGGGCTGAGTTCGCCAGGAACACTGTGACACATTCGTCTACTGGCTTAAGTCCTTTTATGGTTGCTTATGGGTTCCAACCCTCTGTCCTTCCCGGTGTATTCTCCGACAAGGGAATGCCCGCTTTGGACGAGCACCTCACCTCCTTACGGAAGATGTGGGATCAGGTCCATGTTGCTCTCTCTCGTGCAGAGGTTGCTCAGAAGAGATTCGCTGATCGCCGTAGGTGTGCGGCTCCGGGTGATAGGGTTTGGTTGTCCTCTAGGAATCTCCGCCTCAGGGTCCCCTCGATGAAGTTTGCGCCCAGGTTCCTTGGCCCCTATAGGGTATTGTGTAGGGTCAATCCTGTGTCCTACTCCCTGGCCTTGCCTCCTTCCATGCGTATACCTAACACCTTTCACACCTCCCTATTGAAGCCCTTGCTCTGTAATCGGTTCTCTGGCCCTCTCAGGCGACCCGATTCCCTCCGCGCAGTCTCTAGTGACGTGTACAAGGTGGCTGCTCTCCTCGATTCTCGTTTTTCTCGGGGTCGGTTGCAGTACCTGGTGGATTGGAAGGGTTACGGTCCTGAGGAGCGGTCTTGGGTCTCTGTTTCTGATTTGCACGCGCCCTCTTTGGTTCGCTCCTTCCATGCGCATTTTCCTTTGAAGCCTTCTGCTTCCCGCCCTCTGGGCGGTCTTCGAGGGGGGGGTAATGTCAGGGTTCCACGGGCGGCTGTTAGGGAAGGCTGCAAGCCGCTCGCAGCACTCACCCTTGGTTCTTTGCCGCCCGCGGTCTCCTCCTCCTGTGCATGTCGGCGAGCGGCGTCCTCACTGCCTCGCACGCCGCTCGCATCCTCCTTCTCGTCCCCCGGTGGCAGCGTGTATAATGCTGCACGCTGGGAGACAGCACATTTATGCAAACGCCGGGGTCAGCCACGTGATCCGGCGTTAAAGTCACAGTATGACAATCACAGTGGGAGGTATAGATATCTCCCATGTGTGATTGTTAATTCTGATTGGAAGTTATCCAATCAGAATTAACCACAGGGTTTATATACTTACCTTCCCTGCCCCTCAGTGCCCTGTTGTGGTCTTTGATACCTGTATTGCTGTTTGCTTGTAGTTCTCTCTGGTTACCGATTATTTGGCTTGTTTCTCCGACTCTCATGTATTCTCCATCCCTTTGACCTCGGCTTGTTTCTCGTTCTCCCGTTTTCTGGCTCCCCTTACTCGGCTTGTCTCCTGACTATTCTGTGTGTGCTTAGCCCGGCCACTCTAAGGTCCGGTACTGCACCTTTTCTGTGTCTGTGTGAGTGTTAGCGTGTTGGGTTCCCCGAATCATGACACGTTTATATCTTCCATACCACTTATATATTACTGACATGGTGTCTAGAACCACATTTGACTTTAGCTTCTCTAACTGAACCGTAACCCTATTCACATAAGACAAGCAATTTACTAGAGTCTGACAATATTTGGCTTCTAAATAGGGCCCAGGAGATTTTCTTGGGCCCACACTGACCCCAGGGGGTTATGGGTTAATTTTCTTCACAATTAAATGTTAGTGGGAGAGTCATATACGGGGTGGGTAGAAAGGCTTCTAGCCACTATTTATGGCATTTATTTTTTCAGTGTTTACATTTTTCTTGATACTTCTTTGTAAATAGCATACAAATAAACAGAGGTACAGTGAAACAAAATGTAAAATATAAAATCAGAAACATATTAATCAGTTACAATGTGTTATCATAACTTATGTGTTGGTGGTTATGCAATGAATGTTGGTAAGTAAATGCCATGGGCCCATATTGTTTGAAGGTATGTCTTCTAGCCTGTTAGACATTTCTGTGTATATTTTAGTGCGGGCCAACTTCTCCAGAACCAGCAAAATATATGTGGTGTGGAATTTTCATGCTCCTGCTATAGAGCATTTAGCTGCTATCAATATGTACATTATGATGATCCTCTCCAATTTATTTATTTATGTGGTTAATCCCTAACTCTTTCAGGGCCCAAGAGACTGGGAATCTCGTGGGCACCTGTATGTATTAATGGTGTTAAGATCTTGGGAGCCATAAGACTTGGCATCTCCTGACCCAATATATTAATATAATTAACCAGTCGGAGGATTACTCTACATCCTGCAGTCCATGGAATAAAGTAATATTGTTTTTGCACATCTTAGAGCAGTCTAGAGTTTGTTTATTTGTTTACTTATTTATTTATTATTTAATGGAGAAAGCCAATCAACTCTCTTTAATTGTCAAGGTCTCATAGACCTCTGTGTGTTTTTGTATGACTTTATTGCCTCCATTTCCAGCTATAATTTACAGGATAAACCTGTTATTCTCCAATTGTTGTACTTTCTTAGAATTTACACTAGGAAAAAAGATCTGCTGACTCAGCTGAGTTACACTTGGAAGCCAGCTTTTCACGCATGATAGTGAATATCATAGATCTTTAACCCCTTAAGGACCAAACTTCTGGAATAAAAAGGAATCATGACGTGTCAGACATGTCATGTGTCCTTAAGGGGTTAAACTGACTTCCATGTGCAATTTGTACATTGTCCATCTGCATGTTCAGCAGTGACGAAGCTAATTATGCTGCTTAGTTAATCCGCATGTTTAATTAGACATGCCACTTATTTGGAATTCTGTATTGCTCTGTCATCTTTTACTAGTTTCAAATCATAATAAAAAAAGAAGAAGAAAAACCATACGGGGCACAAAAGCAAGCCAGCTAAACTATATACTTCTATGGAGGTGAAAAACCATACACATAATATATACCAAAGGATGATGATTAATATCTTGGTAGCCAAAGGTTATGGCGGCAGTTTGATAAATGAGGCCTTTATGTGGATTTGATATCAAGCCATGGATTATTAAATCCACTGAAAAGAGATAGACCTCATATTCCAAGTTAAAGCTCGGCTCATGTATCTCTCATGCTTAGCATTTCCGTGACTTCCTCGCGCTACTGCGACACCGAGTTGGATGCCTCACGCTGCTCATGTGTCTGTTTATACTCGTTTGCAACTATATCCAAGTGGCCCGCCTCAATGTGCTGATTTGGCAGGCACAAAGAAAATTGTGAAATAACCGAATTCAGCAATTCGCTGGACTCGCCTCTTCTGGCGTTCTGATATGATTTAATCCTATCGATTTAAAGCCGCTGCTATTTAACCCCTTAAGGACCAAGGAGGTATCAGGTATGTCTGACAAAAAACGGTCCTTAAGGACCGCGGACGTACCTGATACGTCCGAGGGGAATTAGTGCAATGGAAGCATTGCTGCAATACCCCACTCACTGCCGGTGGCCCCCGGAAAACACCGGGTGATCACTCCCCCCGGAGCGATCACTTCCAGGTTGCTTCACGTGGAACCCTTCAGTGAGGCAGAGCAGTGAGGCCGGCGATCAGTCGTCTTCTTAGGGGGGACTTTCTGGGCTGAGCCCAGAGAGTCCCCCCTCTGCAATTTAGGACCCCCAGGGGCCATGTGACCGCTCTAAAAGAGCGGTCACATGGCCACCATAGTTGTCCACAGTGCTGCCATCAGGGGGACTGCCTGAACTGACAGGCAGTCCCCCTGCTGGTGAAAAAGTAAAAAAAAATAATAATAAAAAAATTAAATATATAAAATATATATATACATCTTATATAAAACGTCATACTAAGTGTATTTTTGTATTAATATATTATATATTACATATATAATAGATATAGTAGAAAGGACCGCACTCCAAGGTCTTTGTGATAGTTTTCAAATAAAATTTAACTTTTTTAAATCCATATAAAAGTCAACGTTTCAGCCCCCACATGGAGCTTTCATCAGAACAAAAAATAAAATACAAATGTGCATAAACAAGAATATATACCCCCTACCCCTTAAGACAATTACACCTTAATTGTGTACTCACCAAGTCATGAAACATCAAGCCCATCAAATAGTGTATCTCCTAGTCTGGTGTCCTCGTGGGCAGAGCCTCAAAAGGGGGAGTGGCTAGGGGTAACAGCCTAAGGGTATGTTTGCGTTTGAGGTTGTAACTTAGTAACTACTGGAACTGTAAGGGTAAACAATAAACAGAGGGAGATGTATAAAATGCTTCTATAGTGATCATCAAGACGCAATAGTGTAATAAATGTCAAAGTAACTGCAGCCAAATGAGTTAAAATTCAACTAACCAACATTCAGTAACCGGAGGTATAATAACTACTCCGGGTGGTCTCATAGCAACCCTTTAAGTGCTGTATTGAGTGCACTTACAAGGCATACATATATAATACATATATAATATAATATATTACATATATTAATATAAAATACACAGAGTAAAATTACACACGTACATTTATAATAACTATATATATTGTGTGTATATATATATATATATATATATATATACATATTATAAAAAAATAATTAAAATAAATTAAAAACTGTAAATATAATGAAATATATATATATATATATATATATATATATATATGTAATTTTATTCTAACTGTATTTTTATATATATATATATATATATATATATATATATATATATATATATATATATATATATATTAATATCAAAATACAGGGAGTGCAGAATTATTAGGCAAGTTGTATTTTTGAGGATTAATTTTATTATTGAACAACAACCATGTTCTCAATGAACCCAAAAAACTCATTAATATCAAAGCTGAATATTTTTGGAAGTAGTTTTTAGTTTGTTTTTAGTTATAGCTATTTTAGGGGGATATCTGTGTGTGCAGGTGACTATTACTGTGCATAATTATTAGGCAACTTAACAAAAAACAAATATATACCCATTTCAATTATTTATTTTTACCAGTGAAACCAATATAACATCTCAACATTCACAAATATACATTTCTGACATTCAAAAACATAACAAAAACAAATCAGTGACCAATATAGCCACCTTTCTTTGCAAGGACACTCAAAAGCTTGCCATCCATGGATTCTGTCAGTGTTTTGATCTGTTCACCATCAACATTGCGTGCAGCAGCAACCACAGCCTCCCAGACACTGTTCAGAGAGGTGTACTGTTTTCCCTCCTTGTAAATCTCACATTTGATGATGGACCACAGGTTCTCAATGGGGTTCAGATCAGGTGAACAAGGAGGCCATGTCATTAGATTTTCTTCTTTTATACCCTTTCTTGCCAGCCACGCTGTGGAGTACTTGGACGCGTGTGATGGAGCATTGTCCTGCATGAAAATCATGTTTTTCTTGAAGGATGCAGACTTCTTCCTGTACCACTGCTTGAAGAAGGTGTCTTCCAGAAACTGGCAGTAGGACTGGGAGTTGAGCTTGACTCCATCCTCAACCCGAAAAGGCCCCACAAGCTCATCTTTGATGATACCAGCCCAAACCAGTACTCCACCTCCACCTTGCTGGCGTCTGAGTCGGACTGGAGCTCTCTGCCCTTTACCAATCCATCCATCTGGCCCATCAAGACTCACTCTCATTTCATCAGTCCATAAAACCTTAGAAAAATCAGTCTTGAGATATTTCTAATATCTTAATTGGTAGTAGGCTTTCGAGCCTATACAGCTTGGAGTAAGACAACATGCATAAAGAGGATGATGTGGTCAAAATACTCATTTGCCTAATAATTCTGCACTCCCTGTACACTTAGAATGAAATTATATATATATATCTATGTATATCCCTTTAACGACCGTGGACGTACTATGTACGTCCGACAAAAAAACGGTTGTTAAGGACAGTGGACGTACCTAGTATGATCGCGGCAAATAGGAGCCCTGGACTTATCTGGACCAGCGATCCGCGACGATCATGGTCGGTGGGAACTGCCGGAGACCCCAGCAGTCCCCCTGCAGCAGCTACGGCCACCCGGCTCTCCAGGGCCATGTGATCATCATGATCACATCGCCGCAATAGGAGCCTACGAGCTGTCAGCATTGGGACTGTCTGAGCTGCTAAAAAGTAAATAAATAAATAAATATATATATTATATTATATATATATGTATTAAGGCCTTTTGGCCTGTAATTGTGGGAGGGGCGTATGACACACCTCTTCCCTACTTAAGGGACACCCCTTACCTGGCTCCATATCGTTCGAGGTCAGCGCTGCATCATTTCCACTTCCGGGTCATCCAGATGCCATTTTACCTGATTACTCCATGAGGTTTTTTAAGCAGAGCTGTGTCAGGAATCCAGCCACAGGCTTTTCCTGCCTACCACCTTCTTTCTTCAATCCATCGCCATGGATGGTGTCCAAGTGACTCACAAACTGTAAGTCAACCTACCCGTTATGCCAGGCATCAGTCCCACGGCACCATGCACGGGTCAGGTCCTCACTTTACGGCTGCATTTTGTCTAAGTCTGTTCTAAAACCATTGCATGTTCATGCATATCATTCGTTTAAACCCCCTACCGGTCTTTGGGTGTACTACAGGCTTCTTAGACATTATCGCATTTCATGTACAAACCAACGAACCACTGCATTTTCGCCTACACACTGACCCCTACCGGTCATTCGGTGTACTACAGGCTTCTCAGACATTATTGCATTTCATGTACAAACCATCGAACCACTGCATTTTCGCCTACACACTGACCCCTACCAGTCATTCAGTGTACTACAGGCTTCTCAGACATTATTGCATTACATGTAAAAACCAACCTTGCTTCATTTAAACGATTGTCATTTCGGTTTGTGTTTTCTGGTCGGCACTTATTCATAGTATATTCTATGCACGATTGCTGTTCGCATTAAAATGCATACGGTTAAGCTATTCATGCTAACTTCTGTTTCCCTTCATACTAAGATTCGGTTATTCTGCTATGTATTCACATAGATCTTTTTCATGAGTTACATTTCATCATTTCATGTATTTACATTTGGTTAAAAAGTTGCTTGGTTAAATAGACAGACCATTTTCATGCTATTTTTAAGGTATCACTTATTACATCAAGGGTATGAAACCAGCTCAACATTTCTGTATAGACATTGGACTCCCACGCTTACTGGAGTTTTTTTTTTAATATAATTATCCATTTCATTACAATTAAATTAGCCTACGTTACAGGCCTCATTTCTTTGTTGTTAACCATGACACAAGGATTTAATTCCTTTTCATGCATACTCGGGTTGAATCACACGTACTGATCCAACCAATCATACGTTTCCTGCACAGTAATCGGTTAAACTTTCAAATACTTATTTTACACGATCTTAGGTTGTCTATTTTGTTTCAGTTTGCTTATTATATATATATATATATATATATATGGTTTTAATAATAATAGTTATTTTATTTTACAATGCAGATATTACATGTATATTACTGTTATGGTTAGCCTACATTACGGCTCCTTTTTCTGTCATGCTCGTACGACATACCACGAGTTCAAGGACACGGTCCTATTTTCAAAGAGTATAATGGAGATATGATGTTATTACAACCATGTACATTACGATTACATGGCACTAACTATTCAGGCCATTTCTTATCATGCTCATACGATATACCACGAGTATATAAGAACACGGTCCTACCTTCCACAGAGGGTTTCGGGTTGAATCACACGCATTGGTTCAACCACTCATACGTCACGTTACAACATTTTCTGCATAGATTGTCATTTCACATAATTTCACATGGCATTTACAAACTCAGGCCTTTTCTTGACACACTCAGACGACGTAACACGAGTATTCAAGAACACGGCATATACGTCTCACAAGACTTTCGGTTTTTGAATCACACGTTCTGGTTCATACATTCATACGTCACTTTACAGCAACATTTATGATTCTGCATATTGTCACTTCACATTAAAAAGTCCCTTGCATTCCCAGATCAGTTTAGTGACATGCATATCATCTGATCACCTTCCATATATACACATTACACGGCCAATCCCCTGCTGCCAGGTGTCGGACTCAGCGTAACGCTTGTCACCAAGCATGGGCAGTCATGTCACTATCATACTCATAGATTTTACACCTCCCACACATACTGCTAGAAGCCCTAATCCCAGCCTATACAGATTAAACAGGTCTCACAGGATCCATTCTCACTCTATCCCTTTTTAGGTTTATCCAGGTTTTCATACCTGTCGAATCTCAAAACTTCATACATACTACCAGGTACGTAAGCCTGCTCACGTTGTAGTTCACATACGTTTCATTCTTCTAGGCCATAGAGTACTGGCAAGTTAGGGGTATAGGCCCAAATAGGTACCTCCCTTCTTGGCATTTCTGCCTATCGTTTAGTGGTCCGCGAGGCCAACACCCCGCCTCAACGTTTCGGAGGCAAACGCCATCGGGCCACACGTGAGTTAGCCGCCTCGCAATATTATAGAGAGGGCCTCACCTGTCACTCCCTCCCCCTGTTTTCTTTTACTATCACCGAGAGGCCTACGATTCCTGCCACTACGACGGGTGGCCTCAATAACCCCTCGCGCCAACTCATAGACAGAGCCTCTCATAGCCACTTGGCAACTAGCAAGGCCTCACCTGTCACAAAACAAGATTAATTTTTCGCCTTTCAGGCCTAGTTAGCCTGCCAGTATCACCCCTGGGGAATCGGTCACTACACCCCTTACCATGGCTGGGTCGGCCGCTGCGACCCCTCCAGCACTGGTTGAGTTGCAATCACTTTCTCCAGCCATCTGTTTCAGGGCACATGCTAAATCTGTGTCCAAATAAAATGTATCCCAAAACTATACTTAACATCAATAAACATTTCTGTACTTACGATATTACTGCCACATCATCCATCTAGACATTTGGTGGAATTCATTATCTCGGGTCTATCAGAAGGATTCACACAGGCCTCATACACATGCCTTCCGGAATCCTGGAATGTCCTAATTTACAATCCGCACAACAAACCCTACAGAGGTGGAGACACTCATAGCCAGGAAGTGGCAGAGGACTTCCTATGGGGGCCCTTCCAGTCCCCTCCGTTCACCACATAGCGGACACACCCCATCGGTATTGTCACGGGGAAATCTTCTCACAAACAGAGACTTATCATTGATCTATCAACACCTCACACCTCTGCCACTCCTAGTCTGAACTCCCTCATACCCTCTGAGGAATTTTCACTGCAATATTCCACCATAGATCACGCCATTACGGCTATCATGCAGGCAGGGGCCGGAGCATGGCTCAGTAAGACTGATATCACAATGCTTTCAAGTTACTGCCTATCCACCCTACACTGTGTCACCTGCATGGTATCAAGTGGGCAGGGAACTACTATTTTGCTCACGTTTAACATTTAGGTTCCAAAGTAGTCCGGCCATTTTCGACGTATTCGCCGAAACCCTATGCTGGTTTTATGAAATATAGCCAGATGCCCTACAGTTATACATTATCTGGATGATTTCTTACTGGTCGAGAAGAATATTTCCCCTCCCAGTAGCCTAAAAGAAACCATCAGTCTATTCGAACAGGTGGGTGTCCCAGTCTCCTCCACCAAGACTGAAGGACCAGATACCTTCATCACATTCCTGGGTATCATACTAGATTCAGCCACCATGCAAGCTAGCCTGCCACGCCCAAGGTAGAAAACATTCTGATCAACATAATCTCTACATACAACTCGGTACTTGCAACCGCAAGAATTACAGTCTCTGCTTGGGTCACTGAATTTTGCCATTCGCATCATACCTCAAGGCCGGGCTTTCATCTCACAACTCCTTTACATGTTTCCCACTTTTAGACATGATGGACGCAGGTCACCCCTGGATACCCAAGCCACGGCAGGCGTAATTATGTGGAGAAAATTTTTAACCACCTTGAATGGTAAAAGCATGTTCCTTCCAAAATTGTCTGACTCCTCACCTACCATTTGGTCAGACGCGGCGTCTACCACAGGTTTTGCAGCAATTTTTCAGAAACGAATGGCTTTGGGGCAGCTGGCCTTCAGAAGTTCAGGACCTGGCGGGTTTTTCCACTACCTCAGCTCTGTTTGAGATATATCCCATCGTGACGGTTGCCGTGGCATGGGTGCATTTATGGGCAGGTTCGTCTGTACGTTGCTACTCAGACAACCAAGTAACTTGTCACATTATAAACAAGGCCGATCCAAATCACTGACTATTATGAGATTCTTGAGGAAACTCACTTGGCTGGCTGCATGTCATAATTTTCTCTTGTTTTGTATTCATGTTCCAGGTGTATGTAACACTGCTGCTGACAATTTGTCTCGCTTTAATTTCTAGGCTTTTCGTCAAATACTCCCGTCAGCCGCACTCACAGCCACGAACACCCCACTATTCCACCATCTAGTAATGGACTAGATGCTATTATGCAACATAGCAGAACATTGTCCCAATTAGCACTGTCTACTAATACCCGGGAAACTTACGATAGAGCTTTCATTTGATTTAAAGATTCCTTTCTGAACACAACATCTTACAACCTTTCATCGTGACATCCTGGTTGGGCTTTGCTTCTTTTTGCCACCTCAAACTCAAACTATCATACAACACAATCAAACCATATCTGACAGGCATCCAACATCACATGCTAACTTTACAACCAGACAAATCAAGTGTCCTCCTACCAATTAAGAACATCCTTAGGGGTATTCAGAGATCCGAACCCCCACGTACGGCCCAGAGGCTACCCATAGATTTCCATATTTTTAAAGACTTATACAATTCACTAGATTTAAACCCTTTGCCAACAACACAAACCTCATCGTTAAAACCGCCATATACGTAGCCTTGTTTATGGTTTCTTGAGACCAAGAGAATTTACCGCCATCAGCACAACACAGTCCACTCACATCCTACTTCATTCACACTTAACAAAACACATGGATTATTATATCTTGACTCTGCCTCACTCCAAAACCAGTCAACATGCACTTTCAGTAGAGGTTAAGTACTATCCTACTCACAACAGGTGGAGCCCCGTCAAACTACTGGACTCATATACCCAGCATAACAACGAACCACCATCTCAACCACTTTCAGTCTACAAGGTTCGGTACTCACTACCACCACCTTTATGACACACGTCAGGTCTTTACTTACACAGCTGGGCCTCAAATCAGCTAATTATTCGGGCCACTCCTTCCGCATAGGAGCGGCCTCCACAGCATCCAGTGCAAACATTCCAGTTCATGTTATCAAGTCACTAGGGCGCTGGAAATCATCGGCTTACTCTAGATACATACCTAACCCGGTACAAGAGGTAAGAAATGCCTTTCAAGACATGTCTGGTTAAAGTATGTATATTGCTGGTATGTAATAAATGTGATATTCTACTTTTGCCCTCTTTATTTACAGGCCTACCTCATCGTCGGTTCCGGCACACCACAACCGACTTGCTCTTTTAATACCATCCTACACTTATCAGTGTTTGTATCTTCTGTACTATCATGAGCCCTTAACACAAGTATTAAGGCCTTTTGGCCTGTAATTGTGGGAGGGGCGTATGACACACCTCTTCCCTACTTAAGGGACACCCCTTACCTGGCTCCATATCGTTCGAGGTCAGCGCTGCATCACCCTCCCACCCACTCCTCATTATTAACTCCTTTTCTCTTTACATTTCTTCTTGGTGGGCCCTCTTTATTTACAGGCCTACCTCATCGTCGGTTCCGGCACACCACAACCGACTTGCTCTTTTAATACCATCCTACACTTATCAGTGTTTGTATCTTCTGTACTATCATGAGCCCTTAACACAAATATATAATATATTATAAAATAATCAAAACATTTTATAATATATTATACATATATAATGCATCTATATGATTTCATTATAAGTGTACTTTGAGATATATAGAAAATAGAGTGTACTGGCGCTACTATGGAAAGATGGGTAGTTGTTGTATAACACCGCAAAACACAGCCGCTATAACACCAATATCTTATCTTAAAACATAGGATAGGAAGGTGAAGGTGAAGCGCTAGTAATATGTATCCTGTGATATAAAGTGCGGAATATATAGCAATACCTCTACCTTCAAATATTTTAATACATGAATCCTAATGAAGGCATGCTGTACCTTAAAGACAAAAGGCAAAATAACCACACATAGTGTATACTGTGATATGAATAAGCAGTGTACAAAAAATAGGGGAAATATGCCCACTCACACTTTCAGGAGCTAACAATATATAGCTCACTGTAATCGCCTGTAGGGTCCGTGAAGGCGACCCTATCCCTTCTTGGATGGTTGTTCCTTTGTCACTTGTTTTCTAGATTAAAACACAGACATCTATGGTGCAATATTGTGGGTTCCAGTAGTGATATTCAAAAAGTAAAATATGTACTTACAAACCCAGAGCCCTCCACATCGGCTCTGGTCTGAGGGTGTATGTAGTTAAGGACTACAAGCCTTCTTTATGAAAATAGCAGGAGATTCCACAAGTGGTATAAAAATAATAAGCAATTTATTGTAACATATATTTTAAAAAAGTGATAATAATATAAAATAATATATATACATAAAATACCACTAAAATGGCAAAAAAAGTCCAATATCAAAGTCTCTTTCCTCACAAGGTCCCCAGGACGCGTTTCGCCGATCTGGCTTCTTCATCTGGTGTTTGGAGAAAAATCTTTGCTTCTTCCTTGGACCGGCTCCTGCTATAAGTACCCCTTCATGGGTATTGTGATTAATTTCCGGCTTGTTGAATCGCGGGCGTTCACTATGGGAACGGTGACGCCCTGCGTTCCAAGCCTCTCTTTCAGTTCGTCTTCTGATCCGCCCGTCACTTCCGGTTTTCGTCTATGTGCCGATACATCATCACTATGCGCTCGGCACTCACGTTCTCTGTGTTATCGGTTGGCATGGCAACGAGGGAGTTGGTACACATAATAATATATGATTAAATTCTCATATTGAACACATTTCTTTTATACCTTTAGAATAAATTGTCTATCTTTCGCATTATAGTTTGGAAATTGTATAATAATCTTAAACTCCAGCCTCTCCCATAGGGATATTGCTGCCTTTATATGAAATATACTAATGTTTAAAAAGGAAGAATTAGAGTTTATTATAGGGGGTAATCCAGCCCATAGATGGTACAATTAAACATACCAATGTATAAATAAAAATTAGAATTATTATAGGGGATAATACAGCCCATCAATAATTAAATTAAACAATACAATTGATAAAACCATTATCTAAAAATTCAACAGTGCAAAAGTGCTGTATTTAAAAGGAAAGGGTATAGTGGTTTAAAAAGTTCTCAAATAAGACCATATGAATAAAAGGAGAGAAGGGTAGAATTTGCATTCTCATTTTAAAAACCTATCACCCTAAAATTATTGTTTTAAAAAATGGCACATCTCAAAATCCGCATTGAGACCGTAAGGGATTAGGGTGTTTAATTTAAAAATCCATTCCATTTCCTTTTTACTCATCTTGGTATTAAAGTCACCTCCTCTCCAATCTCTTTCTAATTTTTTTATACCTATAAATTTAGAGTTTTTTGTTTCACAATTATGGTATCTTTTATAGTGTGCAGAAACGCTATGGTTCTCAAAACCTTTAGTGATGTTTCTGCCATGTTCTCTATGCGGATATGTAATGCCCTTGTGGTTTTTCCAATATAGTATAATCCACACGGACATATCATTAAATAAATTAGATTATTAGAGTAACAGGTTAAGAGGTCTTTTATTTGATATTCTATTCCATCTTTATTTGTAAAGCTTTTTATATGTCTTTTTTTGTTTGTTGTCCTCCTGCACGCCAAGCAGCTTCCACACCCATAAAAACCTTTATCTGTATTTAAGAATGTTCTGTTATTCTTTTTTTCTTTTATAAAGCTAGATGTGAGGGTAGTGCAGAGATTCTTAAAGGACCACTCTAGTGCCAGGAAAGCATACTCGTTTTCCTGGCACTAGAGTGCCCTGAGGGTGCCCTCACCCTCAGGGACCCCCTCCCGCCCGGCTCTGGAAAGGGGAAAGGGGTTAAATCTTACCTTTTTCCAGCGCTGGGCGGAGAGATCTCCTCCTGCTCTCCTCCTCCGATCCTCCCCGTCGGCTGAATGCGCACGCGCGGCAAGAGCTGCGCGCGCATTCAGCCGGTCACATAGGAAAGCATTCATAATGCTTTCCTATGGACGCTGGCGTGCTCTCACTGTGAAAATCACAGTGAGAAGCACGCAAGCGCCTCTAGCGGCTGTCAATGAGACAGCCACTAGAGGACATAGGGGGAAGGCTTAACCCATTCATAAACATAGCAGTTTCTCTGAAACTGCTATGTTTATGAAAAAATGGGTTAACCCTAGAAGGACCTGGCACCCAGACCACCTCATTAAGCTGAAGTGGTCTGGGTGCCTAGAGTGGTCCTTTAACTCCTCTATGAATAAAATGTGGTTTTTCTGGGAGAAATTCCTTTACTGCCGGATCCTGCAGAAGGATGGGCCAGAACTTGGAGATTATCTTTCTAACTTTATGGTTATCTGTGCTGTAGTTACATATAAAAGGCACCATAGATGTCTGTGTTTTAATCTAGAAAACAAGTGACAAAGGAACAACCATCCAAGAAGGGATAGGGTCGCCTTCACGGACCCTACAGGCGATCACAGTGAGCTATATATTGTTAGCTCCTGAAAGTGTGAGTGGGCATATTTCCCCTATTTTTTGTACACTGCTTATTCATATCACAGTATACACTATGTGTGGTTATTTTGCCTTTTGTCTTTAAGGTACAGCATACCTCCATTAGGATTCCTGTATTAAAATATTTGAAGGTAGAGGTATTGCTATATATTCCGCACTTTATATCACACAGGATACATATTACTAGCGCTTCACCTTCACCTTCCTGTACTTTGAGATATGTACACATATATCTCAAAATACACTTATAATGAAATCATATATTTGCATTATATATGTATAATATATTATAAAATACTTTAATTATAATATATTATACATATTGATGGTGAGGAATTTTCTCTGTCAGGAATTTCCCCTTGCTATGGTCTTTTGTATCAATGTGCAACTCTCTGTATTTCTCCTTGTCCCCAAACCATATAGTGAGGAGCCACAATGAATGAGATAAGACAATGCCAGGTTCAAAGTGACTTCCCACATTTAATGAGCTGTGTAACAGGTTATGTACAGCAGGAAACAGGGCTGGTCTTTACAAGCATTATCCAATCTCTAATAAAATCCTCTATCTTATCTTAACATCTTAACCTATAGCAAGCTTGCAGGTGTATCTTCCTGTTCGGGCCTTGCTCAAAGCTAAGTTTCACTATAACTACGCACACTTACACACTTAGAATTAATATGCATACGCACCTCGAATTAAAGATATTTACTACACAGTTCTAAATTACACATTACTATGCAGTTATGATCAAAGGGAGAAACACAGGATATAACACCTGTTACACAAAGTTCTACAGCTCTTGTCGCTGAGTATATTCACTAAACATTGGATATAGATAAAATATATTATTTCAAATAGCTGACATGTTCCAAATTAGCCAATTTTAAACAGACTGAAAATCTGGTCATCTGTAGCTTGAGCCTTGGGTCAATATAGGCAAAGTGTATTATTCCCAACAGTTTTCCTCCTTCGTTCACAACGTGTAGGCCAGGCAAAAAACCCAGTGGCAAAAACTCATATTTGAGGAAAAAGCACATCTGGGAAAACCCTGAGTGGGGGCCTCGACAGTATGGACATGTCATCCCCTCACGTTGACAACACTTGTGACTTATAATACCCGCACCTATGAGTACATAGCTCGGGTATCGGGAGGAATTGGGAAACACTTCTTGATAATGGTGGAAAAATTCCATTTGCATATTATGATCATTAGGTATATTATCATCAAACTCACAATTATTACAGTAATTGCAACCAGGACCTTGCATCCTATATCTCCTAACCATTTCCCTATTCCAAAGGTCCAGTCAAACCCAGTTATATCCACACCTAACTCCTTTAACCCCTTAAAGACGGCGGACGTTCTATGCCGTCCTTAAGGAACCGGCTTTAAATGCCGGAGGGCGACATAGAATGCCCAAACCGTCCTTTCTACTTACCCGGTCGCCGGCGATCCCACGCCGGCAATCGTGGTATGGGGACTCACCTGGGAGCCCAGGGAGTCCCCCTCTGTCCTCTTCAGCCCCGCTGGGCCATGTGATCGCGAGGTCCTTGCGAGGACCTCACGATCACTTGGACGGCATAGCCGTCCAAGGCATTGCCAGCAGGGGTACTCCCCCTGCTGCCTGAAAATAAAATAATTAAAGTTTAAAACAGTGTAAAATTAAATAATATATACTTAGATCATATATATATTTATATTTATATGATCTAAGTATATATATATATATATATATATATATATATATATATATACATATACATACATACACATATATACACATACACTGTCTACATGTATTTTAATATTAATATATAAATACACTTACAATGATATTTATTAAATATATATATATATTTTTCATTATATATATTTATATATAATATAAAATAAATAAATCTGTAAATACGGAAAGAAATTAAATTTAAAAAATAATAAAAAATAAATAAATAAAACATATATATGTGTACATTTGTACTAACTGTATTTTAAAATTAATATATATATATATATATATATATAAAAGAATTGAAGACAGGAGCACTCTCTGGGATTTTTCAAATTTGTATTAATAAGAAATCACCACTTCTACATCAACGTTTCGACCCTTCTGGGCCTTTATCAAGACAATGACAGTGTCAAAAAAATGCCTATATATACAGTGTGACATACGTACCACCATACTATAGATCAAAATCTATGATGGCCAAAAAAAATGTGTTCTTTTGCAACACTTCTTATATACACTATTGGTACTATTGGTTTTTGTACATACACTGTACACTGATTTACATGGACACTGGCTTACATTCAGGATTTAGCGTGGCAATGGTTATATATAAACACATTTTTTTTGGCCATCATAGATTTTGATCTATAGTATGGTGGTACGTATGTCACACTATCTAGGTTTAATTTTAGGACCGAGGTTAGTTGTTTAGTCATGATCTGAGCATGAGTAACTTATTGCATGGTATATAGTCCTTGATGTATTGTTTTACATAATCCTTGGCTGGTCTATTCTGGACATAGTAGTTTTTTCCTCCTTGCAACATACATGTCACGGAGGTGTATCCATGGGAACGGTTGTTTAGACACAGAAGGTGTCCGGTGCACGTTATTATGACGTCAGCACGCACGATTGCACGTTCACACGCAGACGCACCGGGTCGCACTTTGATCACGTCAGTACGCACGGATACACGTTCATACGCATGCGCACAATCACGAAACACGGAAGTGGATAGAAAACTTTTCGCACAGATGGGGTAAGTTATACATTTAGTTTCACTGTATATATAGGCATTTTTTTGACACTGTCATTGTCTTGATAAAGGCCCAGAAGGGTCGAAACGTTGATGTAGAAGTGGTGATTTCTTATTAATACAAATTTGAAAAATCCCAGAGAGTGCTCCTGTCTTCAATTCTTTTACATGTCTGCTGGGATGCACCCGGGTATGTGTCTGTGGATTACTACTATTGGAGGTTGAGTGCCAGAGGTTGGATCTTTTTTTATATATATATATATATATATATATATATATATATATATTGATATCAAAATACATGTAGAATGAAATAATATATATATCTATATACATAAGTATATATGTATATATCACTATATATATATATATACCTATATATAAATAAAAATTATTTTAAAAAATATACATATATATATACATATATTTATATACACACATATATATATATATATAATAATTCTACGTATATATTTATGTAATAAGTTTACATAATTAGGTAATTTTATTCATTACAATTAGCAGGACCAGCCTGACAACCCAGGCCAAAAGTACAGGGAATTTAATTTGCTAGCACTATATTTAACCCTGTAACTTTCCAAGACACCATAAAACCTGTACATGGGGGGTACTGTTTTACTCGGAAGACTTTGCTGAACACAAATATTAGTGTTTCAAAACACATGTATTACAACGACGATATTGTCAGTGAAAGTGACATTTTTGCATTTTTCACACCCAAATGGCACTTACATGGACAATATAATTGTTATATTTTATTTATATTAAATTATGTTTTATACCTAAATATTTAGTGTTAAATGAAAGCCCTGTTTCCCCTGAATAAAATGATATATAATAAGTGTGGGTGCACATAATATGAAAGAGGAGAATTACGCCTGAACACACATATAGTCAAATTCCAGGTTTTGTTTACGTTTTGTTTTGTTCACAACGTGTACATTTGGCTCAGTCCTTAAGGGGTTAACCAATCAGTCATATTTTCATGTGTGTTCCTACCATAGTCCTGTACATCACTCAATTTGTGTAATTTAAAATTGATTCTACCAGTATTGTAATTTATGTTTACGCAGCAAGATGTACCTAACTTGTAGCACACCCCTCCTTCAGACACCAGTAAGTAATCTAAGGCCATTCTGTTCTGTAGGACAACTGTACGAATTTGTTCTTGCTCTGCCGCTAACATGCTCAGTATATTTTTTGTGTGATTAAATTCAAGATCTATAGCGGCCACCAAATTGTTAATAGAGTGCCATATTCTCCAAATCCCTGCACTTGGCAGGATGCCAGACCAAAAGCGCACTGCTTCAGTTACCTTTACAGCCTTAATCTTGTTAGTCTCTCTCTTCCATTTATGCATCAATGTTACCTTGTCAGGTTTAGGGAGCTTATCCCTTATATGCAAGTCAGGGGGTATGTATCCCAGGAAACATGGTTCAGAATGATTGCAGGGTATACATTTAGGAGCCCACCTCCCACATAGCCAGTACAATCCTTCAGGTAATAGTTGGGTGGGCGAGCATGCCAAAGAATTGTATCCCTCCCATGACTGTCTTTTCTCATCTCCTTCTTTCCTACCAGTACGTAATCTAAAAGACATACGGGAAGAAAATGCTCCATTGATGTTTGCCCTAGGTGTGTGCGCGCTCGATATGTTTGGGCACACAGCTGTGCCATAGAATCTTGGATCCATTCGTCTTATCAAAAATTGTCCTACGTTGGCTATCATACTATGAAGTAAAGTATTGTGCCACCAGCTGTAGCCAGCTGCCCTCTCTGTGAGGTTAGGCCCCATAGGCGTGCCCACGGGGTGTGCCGGGTGGACACTCCCTCCACCCCCCCCCCCCCGGTCGGGCGCCTGTCTCCATCTCAGCCGCGGCAAGGAAGCTGTGTGCTGTCTGCTCCCTCTCGCCGCGCGCCGTTTGATGTAGCTGGGAGCAGGAATATGACGTCATATTCCTGCTCCCAGCTACAGCAGACAGCCCGCGCGGCGAGAGGGAGCATACAGCACACAGCTCCCTCGCCGCGGCTGAGATGGAGACAGGCTCCCGACCCACTGGACCCCAGGGACAAGTCCACGCCAGCTCTCCAGGTAGGGAGGCTGGGTGGACAATTTTTAATTGAAAAATAATAATTTGTGTATGTGTGTGAGTGTGTGTCTGTGAGTGTATGTGTGTGTGTTTGTGTGTGTGTGTGTGTCTGTGAGTGTGTGTGTGTGTCTGTGAGTGTGTGTGTGTGTGTCTGTGAGTGTATGTGTGTGTGTCTGTGAGTGTGTGTGTGAGTGTGTGTCTGTGAGTGTGTGTATGTGTGTGTGTCTGTAAGTGTGTGTGTGTGAGTGTGTGTGTCTGTAACTGTGTGTGTGTGAGTGTGTGTGTCTGTGAGTGTATGTGTTTGTCTGTGAATGTATGTGTGTGTGTCTGTAAGTGTGTGTGTGTGTGTCTGTGAATGCATGTGTGTGTGTCTGTAAGTGTGTGTGAGTGTCTGTGAATGTATGTGTGTGTGCTTTTAAGTGTGTGTGTATGTGTGTCTGTGAATATATGTGTGTGTGTCTGTAAGTGTGTGTCTGAGTATGTGTGTGTATGCATATATTTTGGGGGGTGGGAATCTTAGGAGAGTTCCCACACTTTATTCCCCAGGACTCGACCCCTGCTGGCAGGGGAGATCTCCGGATCTTCCCTGTCGGCTCATGTAGAGCTGGCGCTATCTGAGTGCCAGCTCTGCTCTAAGCCTCCATGGGCCGGCACCCTCCAAATAAGGTATTTTAGCCCCCATAGAACCCAACACACCTGTACATGAGTGGTATCACTGTACTCAGGAGATATGGCAGTAACCCTTAAAGTTCTCCGAACATGTGTTCTTAAATAGCTATGTGTGTCAAAAAAAATCACCAATTATTTTTATTTTTAATTTGGCATAGACTGGTGGTAAAATGGTTGCATGAAAAGAGTCAAAATACCCCAAGTTTAATACCTTAGGTTGTCTTCTTTTAAAATATGTACATGTGAAGGGTAATTCAGGAATTCCTGACAGATATCAGTGTTACAATGTAACTTGCGTTAATTTTGAAAAAAAAAATGGTTTGGAAATAGCAAAGTGCTACTTGTACTTATAGCCCTATAACTTTCCAAAAAAAGCTAAGAACATTTTAACATTGGGCATTTATAAACTCAGGACAAAATTTAGAAACTATTTAGCATGGGTGTTTTTTGGCAGTTGTAGATGCGTAACAGATTTTGGGGATCAAAGTTCGAAAAGGTGTGTTTTTAAAAATAATTTCAGCATATTTTATAATTGTTTTTATAGTAAATGATATGATATGTTGAAAATAATGGTATCTTTAGAAAGACCATTTAATGGCGAGAAAAACGGTATATAATATGTGTGGGTACAGTAAATGAGTAAGAGGAAAATTGCAGCTAAACACAAACACCGCAGAAATGTAAAAACAGCCCTGGTCCTTAACGGTAATATAATTGAAAAACGTTCTGGTCACCAAGAGGTTAAACCCTTTTCATCCCATTCACTCTGTTGTGGTTCTTTTTAGTCAATATTAGTATTTGTGAATACTTTGATCACATGTTACTGGCCTTGACTCATTTACCATATATTCTATTCTCTGTGTTCCTGATATTTGGCTTGTCTACCATTTTCTCCTACCCTTGACCTTGACCATCTCTCTGACTATTCATACCTTAAGTCCGGCCATTCTATCGTCCGGTAATATGGTAATTTACATAATCTGTTGTAGATTAGGATTTGTGTTTTTGGTGTCCCTTACACATACCGTGACAGTATCAATAATTCAATTGTTTGAAACATGTCACATCTTCTATGCACAGCACAAGCCATGAACAACAGTGCAAAGAATAAACTAAAATAACCTTTTAAAGTCTAGATCCAATGTGAGGTGAATAAATATTGAAATCATATTCAAGTAACTGCATTTTTTTATCCTTTATAATTACAAAATTAGTGTTGAACAGTCTCACTATGAAAAAGTCGACTCTTGTGTGAAGAAAAGCCAATATGAGCAGTTAATCAAATCCCTGGGGTGAATTTTATTGCTGGGTTCTAAAAAATCCTTTCAGTTGATCTGAAAAGTCTGTTTGTATACATAGGAATTGCGTTAATAACCACAGGATAGGCCCAGCACCGTAACCTTTAAGTATTTACTTTTAAAATGACTAAGCATGATTTTTATGATACAGACTTTTTATTCTTTACCGGTATTTTTTATTTTTAATCTGTTTTGAGAAATTGTTGGAGAAGAGACCAAGAACTCCCACCAAACAAAACAGTAACTGGCAAATGAGTGCTTGAAATCATTTAGACCAAAAGTTGATGAACTGAAATATTTATGGTCCAGAAAGACCTATGCATGGAAAAAACATGTTTTAAAGAAGCCAAGGAAAAACGCATCAGCTCAGTTCTCAAAAATAAAACTTTTTCTAGGCCATAAAATTTCACATGTTTCATTGAACAACTTTATCAGGATAGGTTTAAATAAAATATAGCAATGGTGATGTAACACAAATAGAAGAGCTGTTCCATTTATTGAGATTCAGGCTCTGTCCTGTTACATTGTTCGTCCTTTCTCAGCACCAGCACAAAAAATACTTCTCCACAAGGAATATCTTCCCAGAAGTTAGAATTTTAGCAGGACAACATTGGACAAGTATCAGCCATTTACACCAGAAACAGCTTAGTGCAATATGATCATATATTGGTTTAGTAGAATGAACACAGGATATGTATACAGTACAATAAGACAGTGAGTGAAACTGAGAGAGGACTACACAAAAGGAGGCAGGCAATCGGTCTTCTGCATCCTTCCTTAATTTGCATTGATAGGAAGTTATCTAGTTTGAACTGACTGGAGAAGAATGGAAATGTACATGCCTGAATATTAAGTTAATTTGGTACACATACAATAAACTTTAAATTTATTCTAGTTTTATATCGGTCACATATAGCAAAATGTCCCTACAACTTTAAATACATGTTGAAGGGTACCCACAAAATTCAGGGTCAGTGCTAGTAGTACTGTTCAGGGTTTTCTTAGCTGAGTATGGTGATTGAGTGGCCAGATAGGGGAATTACAAGAGAAGAAGTTGCTGAGGTTTGAGTTGCAGGTGGTACTCAAAGATTTTTTTACCAAGAAAAGTTAGACATCTGATCTGTTCCAGTGCTTGCATATGCATTTGCTCTGATTTCACAACACTTAACACTGTAAGACATATGCCTTTTATTAAGCTATGATTTTATATGCAAATTGTATTTTGAATCCAGTCCCATAATTTTTTTAGAAAGTAAATATTTGTGTGGAGCAATGTTATGTGCCTACCTACAAGTATGGGGTAGTGTTCAGCCTTGTGAATAATGTAGAGATATGGAGAAGCATTTGCAGAAACCTCCTCTAGAATGTTTTTGTCCAGTTCTGTGGCCCTTACCTTCAAAAACACATGAATACCCAATAGACAAATTTAAAGAAGGGCTACTAGAACGAAGCATGGTCTACATAAATAGCATACAAACCCCCGCAATCCACTTCCAACCCTCCACTGTCAAATGGACAACCAAACACTGCAACACGCCGTAAATGTAGCGAATGCCTTTAATAATTATTTTGTTGGATGTGCTACCACCCTGGTTGCTAAAATAACAAATGACATTCATTTTCAGACCGCAAATAAAGATCAAGCCCTGCCAAATCTTCAAAATCTTCAATTTTAGACCTGTGCATGTTATTTTCATTAATAAACATCTTAATAATTTAAAAATTAAAAACCAGTGTGGACCAGACCAAATCCCAGCAATGTTGCTGAAGCTCAGTGCGCCAGCAATTGCTAAACCTGTCACTACCCTTATCAATGAATTCCTGGTGTCAGGATACATACCCAAACATTGGAAGACTGCAAAAGTTGTACCTATTCATAAAAGAGTTGACAATACTTTAGTATCTAACTATCGCCCGATATCATTGCGCCCTGCATTGTCAAAAATCTTGGAAAAATGCATCCACGCGCAACTATGTGAATATTGTCAACTATCACATTTTTTGACCCTTGATCAATCAGGCTTTCGCCCAAATCACTCAACCAAGGCTGCCCTCGTAAAAGTTTGCAATGACATCCAAATTGGCATGAAACAAGGATATATATATATATTTAAAGTTTGTATAATGCATTTTGTAATGTATCCTATTGTAACAATGTAATGTTTTGTGGACCCAGGACTTGATAACGAGAGAAATCTCAATGTATCCATGCTGGTAAAATATTTTATAAATAAATAAATGGCCCAAAGCCTTAAATATACCTAGGTAAAGAAAATGATGATGAAGTACATAATCGAGACATACAAATATTTCATGTATTTAAGAAAAAAACCAAGGATGGTTCAAAGTATTGTAAAAGTACTGTGAAAGAAGGTGGCTTGCATAAAATAGATGCATGAAATAAATATACAAGGAGAAGTAGAAGGAGTTGACATCACGGAAGAGTTCAAAGGGGGCTTGGGGCAGATACACTGTGCTAAAGAACAAACAAAACAAAATCAAAAATGTTAACATGTTTTTTAAAAAAGAAATGTGCAGATTAGATAGGCTGCTTGGTCAATGAAATTAAAAAGAACTCAATGTATGCAGGGACCCCCCTGCCAATTTAAACCAACAAAAATGACTGTTGATGATGGATGGATTTTCAAAATATCTGGAAATTAAATCAGTTATTTTTGTACAGCTGCTACAGCTGTTCAACATATATCCAGACGTGATCTTTCTAACATGTGGCATTTCTAAAGAGATGAACTATGTAAAAGGTCAATCATTTAATGAACATACATTTTATTTGCTTCCTATTTGGGATTTAATCAGAGGAACACCAAGACTGCTACTGTTCAACTCTGGTGGAACCTTTAGATAGCATAGCACAAAGAAAATGAAACATAATATAAACTCTAATGAATGGTAAAAGTTATCATTAAGTTGTGTTTAAGAAACATGTTAAAATGAACCATGTGCATGTATATACAGGGGAATGGGTTTAAGACAATTTTATTTAAGATTAATTAAGGTTTTTTTTTGGAAGCTGATGTAGAGTGAAAAACTATCAAGAGTATTTACAAAAGTGACCCTTGGTCGAAACGCGTTGTGCAATATTCTTTACTGGAGATCCAGATTTTAAGCTGTGTTGTATGAATAAAGGATTTTCGTTTTTGCATCTACATCCCTGTTTGGTATTTATGAGAAATACGTCCAGGAGGAAAGTGGAAGATTTGCAGTGAACCTTTTATCACTATTCCAGCCATTTGGTCTCCTACAAAGACGCCTATAGTCTGAGCCACTTAAAAAGGCTCAGAAATATGTGAGTGAGATACTTTCTTCTCCATTTATTTTATCATTATATACAGGCTATACTATGTCTTGTGTTTTATATTTTTAGGTCATACAGATACATTGTAATATTGCATGTTTTATTATCCACATCTGGTTTATGTACCACTATTTTGCTCTCACTATTTTGTTTATTATATCCTGTTGATTTGAATAGTGTGATTTGGAGTGACACACACTTGGTGATTTTGAGCATTTTTCCAATTATTTCTTCTCCCCTTTTTTTCTATTTTCTATTTTATTTACAAAAGTGAGAATTGCTAGAAAGTAATTAATAAATATATGGTGAAATAATATTTTTATAGAGGAAATAAAACAATCTGCTGTGAACGCAATGAGCTCTATGGACATTTTGACTTTGTCCCCAGTGAAACATCCCCAGCACTGTTTAAATATATTGTGATTTTATGCAGAGCAGTGCAAAGTATCGAGCCTACAAAGGTCATTCATACCTTGATCTAGGTACTCCAGTAACATATAACACCAGATCAACTTACTGCAAACTTAATTGTTGAAACAGGACTGCACAGACACTTCATAATGCAGTAGAGATAATAGTATTAGCAGATGTGGATGTTGCGATAGAGCCAGACGTTTAGTATTTTTTAATCATTCAGCGTGATAAAACTGATATAGGTCACTATGTTCACACAATCATAGTTAACCATTTTCCTTTCACACCATTGACACATTTTCTCTCCTTGTGCTTCCTGTAACAATGACACTTCTAGGTTCTTTATCACTCTTGCAAAACATTAACTTTTTTCTTTATTGTTTTTCTTTTCCCCTTTAAATTGTCTATTTTTTAAAAAATAGAAAGCTTCCTGCAGTGTCAGTAAAGTGGGCGCCGTTGGCGGTGAGATGCTTAGCAGAATAAAAACAAAAGATGAAGTTACTATCTAAGAGTGATTGTTCCATGAGATACACTTAACCAATAATCCAGAGGAAACTCCAGCAATGAAAGTGTTAACCAATGGGTAGTATTGTAACATTATACAGTTTTAGCACTTTTTCAGTCAAAATACAAATGTCACACACTATTTTAGTTTGCACATCGAGTTTTCAAATGAAATAACTCACAGCATGATACCTGTTATATGTATACCTCTGTATTACGGATTAGGAAGCCCTCTGGATGTGTTCTGTAAGGACAACAGGGAGACTGGGAAAAGTCCTTTCCCTCTCCTGCATTCCTCTATGTCCACTCTGATATCAGCTGTAATGCTTCCCCTCTCCCTGTCTATTTTTTATGGTAGGCAACCTTTTGGTAGTGCATTGCCAAACTCTAACATTAAAGCCCCTTAGGGTTCCGTCCCTATTTTTAAAAAAAAGGGTGAGCAGTATGTATGTGTGTTGCATGTATGTGGTATGTGAGTGTATATATGATCTGTGTGTAGTGCTGTGCTTGCATTGTTATTTGTGGTATTGTGTGTGAAGAGGCTTACTTGTAGTTTTTTTTTGTATGAATTTGGGCTGTTTGTGGAATTAAGTGCAATTATGAGGTATTGAAAAGAGCCGGTTGATTACAAGGGAGCTCTTCAAGTGATCTGCATCCGATATTAGTGCAGAACACAATGATCCTTCAAGCAGGTGAGGGGACACAGGGCCAAGCAGGGAGATGTCTTCGATCTTCCTGTCGGCCCAGGCCCCCTCACAGCCATAGCTGGAGCTCCAAGCCTAGACAGGGGTGCAGACCACTTTGTCGTCTCACTTTGGTGCTATTTGTCTGGTGCTTTATCAATAAATCAGAGTGTTGTCATGGTAACCCACGGTAATGCTCTGAATCCCTGCAAAAACTGGATCGCAAAGGAGAGTTCTTGGAAGTGCAAACCACACAGGTGATGGGAAACGCTGATTGTTGTAGGATAGGGTGGATGTTAGGGTTATTGTGATGATTGGTTAGGGTAAAAGTGAGCGCAAGGGTTAGCTAATGATAGTTTAGCTACAGGGCCGGCGCTTCCTATAAAGCGAACTAGGCAGCCGCCTAGGGCCCTATATAGGAGGGGGCGCCCTGCGCCCCCATTGCCGGCCCTTTAAATGCTGCAGCCGTCTGAGCGTTCTATAAAGAACGCTCAGACTGCTGCCGCGCTGCCTCACCTCCCCTTCCCTGTAGCGTGGCCGAGCTCCTCTCCGGTCCGCGGTCCCGGCCGGACTGACAGGAAGTGCACACTCAGTGTGCACTTCCTGTCAGCCCGGCCGGGTCGCGGACCGGAGAGGAGCTCGGCCACGCTACAGGGGAGGTGAGGTGAAGATTGGAGGGGAGGGGGAATATTGCAGGGAGGGAGTGGGGGAGATTACAGGGAGGGAGGGGGGAGAATATTACAGGGAGGGGGGAAGAATATTGCAGGGAGGGGGGGAGATTTCAGGGGGGGGGAGATTACAGGGAGGGAGGGGGGATAATATTTCAGGGAGGGAGGGGGAGGAGATTACAGGGAGGGAGGGGGGAAATATTACAGGGAGGGGGGAGAATATTGCAGGGAGGGAGGGGGAGGAGATTACAGGGAGGGAGGGGGGAAATATTACAGGGAGGGGGAGAATATTACAGGGAGGGGGGAAGAATATTGCAGGGAGGGGGGGAGATTACAGGGGGGGGGAGCTTACAGGGAGGGAGGGGGGATAATATTTCAGGGAGGGAGGGGGAGGAGATTACAGGGAGGGAGGGGGGAAATATTACAGGGAGGGGGGAGAATATTGCAGGGAGGGAGGGGGGGAGAATATTGCAGGGAGGGAGGGGGGAGATTACAGGGTGGGATGGGGAAGAATATTACAGGGAGGGGGGGAGAATATTGCAGGGAGGGGGGGGGAGAATATTGCAGGGAGGGAGGGGGGAAAGATTACAGGGAGGGAGGGGGGAGAAGATTACAGGGAGGGAGAGGGGAGTGAAGAAAATTACAGGGAGGGAGGGGGAGAAGATTACAGGGAGGGAGGGGGAATGAAGAAAACTACAGGGAGGGAGGGAGGGGGGAGTGAAGAAAATTACAGGGAGGGAGTGGGTAGAAGATTACAGGGAGGGAGGGGGAGTGGAGAAGATTGGAGGGAGAAGAAGAGAAGATTACAGGGAATGAGGGGGGAGTGGAGAAGATTGGAGGGAGGGGGGAGAAGAAGAGAAGATTACAGGGAGGGAGGGGGGAGAAGAAGAGAAGATTACAGGGGGGAGAAGAAGAGAAGATTACAGGGGGGAGAGAGAAGATTACCAGGAGGGGGGAAGAAGAAGAGAAGATTACAGGGAGGGGGGGAGAGGAGAAGATTAGGGGGGAGAAAAAGAGAAGATTACCGGGAGGGGGGAGAAGAAGAGAAGATTACCGGGAGGGGGGAGAAGAGAAGATTAGGGGGAGGAGAAGAGATTACAGGGAGGGAAGGGGGGAGAAGAAAAGAAAATTACATGGGGGGAGGGGAGACGATTACAGGGAGGGGGGGAGAAGAAGAGAAGATTGCAGGGGGGAGAAGAAGAGATTACAGGGACGGGGGAGAAGAAGTGGAGAACACAGGGAGGGGGAATAAGAGGAGAACATGGGGGAGAAGAAGAGGAGAACACGGGGGGGGAGATGAGAACACAGGGAAGGGGGTTGAGGAGAACGTGGGGGAGGGAGAGACCACTAAAGGAGGGAGGGGGTGGTGGAGAGACCACTAGGGGAGGGGGTGAGGAGAGACCGCTAAGGGAGGGGGGGTGGAGGATAGACCACTAGGGGAGGGTGGGGGGAGAGGAGAGACCACTAATGGAAAGGGGGGGCAGAGGAGAGCAGAGACCATTAAGGGAGACGAGAGTTCACTAATGGAAAGTCGGGGAGAAAAGGAGCCCACTAAGGGAGGTGAGGGGGAGAGGAGAGACCACTAAGGGGCAGGGGAGATCTCTAAGGGATGGAAGGGAGAGCTCTATAGGACAGGGGGCAGGACAGGGAGCTCTTTCACACTACACACACACACACACACACACACACAATGCATCCCTATACACACAGAAACACAACATGCTTCCCTTACACACAGAGAAACACGCAATGCATCCATTACACACACACACACACACACACACACACACAATGCAACCCTTACACATAAAGACAATGCATCCTTTGCACATATACACAGAAACAAACAATGCATCCCTTACACACACATGCAAACACACACTGCTTCTCTTACACAGACACAGAAACACAATGCATCTCTTACACACACTCAATGAACCCCTTACAGACACACACACACTGCATCCCTTACATACACACTTTGCATCCCCTATGCATACAAACACAGATTCACACAATGCATCCCTTACACACAACAAGAAACACACAATACATCCCTTATACACAAATACACACTGCTTTCTATTCCTTACACAAAAACACACTGCTTCCACTAGACATAAACACACTGCATCACCTACACAAACTGGTATCCCTATACACTACATTCCATAAGCACACACATTAGATTATCTACAGTAACACATAACACATCCCCTACACACTCCACTCCCTGTGAGCGTACTCATGGGTGTAACATGTAGGTGGACTTATGGGTGGGCCTTATGGGCATACTCACCGTCAGGCCCTGGGGCCCTAAAAAATTGAGCTACTCCCTGTTCTCCCAGAACATTGAATTTTGTGACCACAGTTACAAACAGCCTCCAGAGATCCTGTTCTACATACCAGACCAGTGGAGCCAGACTGCAGCCAGAGCCCATCACCATCCTCATCTGATTGTAAGTAGGCAATCTAGTATATTATTAGTGACACTAATCTCTAATTTACCTCACATTAAAGGGACACTATAGTCCCCAGAACCACTGCAGCTTAATAAAGTAGTTCTGGTGTCTATAGTTTGTCCCTGCAGACTTTTAAATGTAAACTCACACTGTGTGCAGCACATCTTTCTTTTGCCTAGGGCGGCAAAAATCCTTGCACCGGCCCTGTTTAGCTATGATAAACATATGTTGCAAAACGGCTCAAAATACCACATATTAAATAGCCCAAAATGTCTTAGTTTGCACATGGTACACCATGATGGGTGCATATTGAATAAACTATACATTTCCTTTAAAGCAAAGTGATGTAGAAATAGCAAACATACGACCAGCTGTATTGCTAGATATCTCCCAAATCAGGAAAATCCTCACTTGTTTGTCAGCTGTGCTGCTTATGAGCAATTGGAAACCTTTTAATAATGTTTTATCCAGCAGCAACATCCCATCCCTTGTTAAGTATATTATTCAGTGACTGGTATTCAATACTCAAAAATTCCTTCTCTGGTCAAAGCACTTACAGCCAAATTGTCTTCCAGTAGTCAGACACTAGGGACCCTCTGGAACTTGGCTGTAGTCGAGGCTTGATGACTGACTGCTGTGGTGTTCCCTCTGACCATAACCTCATATTTACTGGGGCAGCCCAGTGAGTCAGATGAATAGGAGCCTCTCAGCCCGTGCCCATTGCATCTGCATCAAAGGGCACCCTTACCAAACACGCACAAACGAACCAATAGATTCAACTTTTCTTTAAATGATAGGAGTTAACCACAGGGGATTAAACATTTTTCCAATGTCTGTAACTTGATTTTGCTTTGTTAGTTCAAGATCCTACAGACCTATTTTCTTATAGTTCCCTTTAACTCTTGTAATGCCAGACTGGCCAGTAAGAGTTAATAGCTGGCTAGTAAGGGCTAATAGCTATTGAGATTAAAATAATGGACATTAAGCTATTATAACATTTTAAATTTAATAAAAAAAAGTGTTATGTCTGTGCAAGTCAAAGTACTTTTCTCTACTCTAATCTAATGAAGAGTTTTAATTACGGTATAGTATTGTTATTATTTAAACATGACAGATGCGTCAGTTTTTTTCTTCCCCAACTATTTAGGACTGCTGGAGTGTTTCCTTCAAAAGAGGGCAATTCCCAGATTCTCATACTAACTCACACCCTCACAGACACTTTGGCAAATCTAAACTTTGCTCACATTTTCCCTATATTTGTAACTTAAAGTATAAAATAATGTGAAATGCCACCCCTTTCCTACCCAGCCAAGTTATGTTACTTTAACTCAGACTCTGTTGAATGTAGCACTTATATTTGAGCCTTAAAACAAAAAAAATTGGATGGAAAACCTCACATTTTCGGCCAATGAGAACATATTTTTGGATCCTGCAAGCTTTACCAGATTCAACATCTGGAAAGCACTGTGTCCAAGATTAAAAAGCTGGCGTTCAGGAGCAGGGAATCAAAATTTTTAGCTTCTGAGGTACTGTTCATGGATATGGTATAAGTTCCATGATTTGTAAGCAGTGCGAGGCTATCACGTAGCAGCAAAAATATTATACACATGAAGTATGAAACAGAACAAAACTTTATATAAGTGATTAAAATTGCTAAAAATATCAATTATGTGAACGGTCATTTAAACAAAAATTGTAAAAGTATAGTCTGCAGCATGTAAATAGATTTGGCAAATGTTCGCAAGGGATGTCCTCTTTGCAGAAAATATACACAGCAGTGTGTTCTGCCACAGTAGAACAAGATGGCCTTTGTGTCCCAGCTTCAAACCGAGTGAACTTCTGTCACTTGAAAAGAAGTCCTCCTGTTGTGAGGAAACATTAACATGTTACGTTGCATTAACTTAGGAAGCTGGGGAGGGCACATAGTCCTCCAAAATGAATACCCAATGTCCCACATGCCATTAGGTGGCAAATAACTAGTTCCAGTTAGACAGAAAAGTGAAATCAAGGCTGGGGAGGAGAAACCAGCATTCACCAGGAGGTTGAAGATAAGTAGCTTTTTCATGAGTTGGAGTTAGCAAAGCCCCCTATGATCGGCCTATTAATATAGAAGGGATGTACGAATTCACTAGAGCAGTAGTAGGCAAACTTTTTGAAGCACTGTGTCAAATTATAACTTTGAAGTCCCATAGGGTGCCAGTGCTATTTTCCAAAGTAATGTTTATGTATGTTGAGGTATTCGGCTTTATGTATTGGTGCAGCAGATGCTTTGTGAGGTTGTATATGTTAAGGTCTTATTTGTGATGGGAGTCTGGTAGGCAGAGATATTTATGCTCACCATTGGTGTACATACCGCGGTCGCAGGGGTCGCAGCTGCAACCGGGCCCGTCACTCCAGGGGGCCCGGCCGTCCTGCAGACCCCTTCGACCAGGTGCCCGCCATCATCATTTGCGGCCCCGACCCGTGCGGCAAACCGCTGGGGCCACATGTTAAGGTGCCCATAGGGTGGCCCATGCTGTCAGGGTCACCCGATGGATATGGATTGTCAAGGGGCCCGGTCAGCACTGGGCGCTTTAACTGCACGACCGGGCCCCCTGTGATGAGATCATCACTGCTGGGAGGAAGTGACTGCACGTCACTCCTCCCAGCTAACACACAGAGCCAGCACGGGAGGAAGAAAAGGGGAGTCAGAGTGGGAACTATGACTCCCATCAACCTGAGCCACCACTGGACCCCAGGAAAAGTCACCCTCCTGCACCTAAAAGGTAGTAAACATGAGGGTGACATAAATATTATGTGTGTGTGTGTCTGTTTGTGTGAATGTGTCTTAGTATGTATGTCTTGTGTGTGTGTCTGTCTGTCTGTATGTGTATGTGTATGTCTATCTGTCTGTATGTGTGCCTGTCTGTTTGTATGTGTGTGTGTGTGTGTGTCTGTTTGTCTGTCTGTGTCTGTCTGTATGTGTATGTATGTGTGTCTGTGTGTATGTGTCTATCTGTATGTGTGTGTGTGTCTGTTTGTGTGAATGTGTCTTAGTATGTATGTCTTGTGTGTGTTTGTGTCTGTCTGTATGTGGGTGTATGTCTGTGTGTATGTGTCTGTGTGTATGTGTGTGTGTGTCTGTCTGTTTGTATGTATGTATGTATGTATGTATGTATGTGTGTCTTGCCTCTATGTATGTGTGCCTTTCTATTTGTATGTGTCTTTGTATATATGTTTGTCATGTGTGTGTGTCTGTCTGTGTGTATGTGTGTGCCTGTCTGTTTTTATGTATGTAGGTGTCTTTGTATGTATTTGTGTCTTGTGTATATGTGTGTGTCTGTCTGTATGTATGTGTGCCTGTCTGTCTGTTTGTCTATATGTATGTGTGCCTGTCTGTCTGTTTGTATTTATGTGCCTTTGTATGTATGTGTCGTGTGTGTATGTATGTGTCCGTATGTATCTGTCTGTCTGCGTGTATGTCACTGTATGTATGTGTGTGTGTCTCTGCATGCATGTGTGTGTGTGGGGGGGCATGGGTCAGTTTTGCACCGGGGCCCCATGGGCTATGTGTACGCCACTGGTGCTCACCCTTGCAGATATGCACAGTTCAAGGTGATAAGGTTAGAAACCACCAGGACTGTGAATCCGAGCATGGTGGCTGTGCATGAAAGGTGCTCCAATTCACAGTACAGACAAGGACTCAAGCAGAAGGATCGTCAACGATAAGCCAAAGTCAGAGGATGCGAGAGGTCAGGATAAACAAGGAGGAAAGCCAAGGTCAGGAGCCGGTGTCAACCTGGAGAAAAAGTATCAGGAGACAAAACAGAAACAACACATGATCACCAGAATCAAAGAACTGACAATGTTCTCATGGAGAGGCACGTTTAAATACCTTGCTAATGAGCTATCTGCCTCAGGTAAACATAGAGAGACAGGAGCAGCCACAGGTAAAGTCCAACCCACTAGTGCTGCAGACAAGGCAGGATAAACATAGGCAGAAATAAAAACTGAAGTGTGGCCCAGAAGCAAGACAACAGGACTAAGCAGAAAGAGTCTAGAGTTCAAATCTCCTGTTGGGCACTTCTGGGGTGAGAACCGTGATAGTATATGTGTGCACAGAAATGGGCTCTTTATATTTTGTGTTTTATTTATGGGTGTGGGCTGTTAGAGCTTTTGTGTGTGTGTGGCCTGACTGCTGTATTATGTATGTGGGTTGCTTGTAATATTTTTTTGTGTATTGCGGGCTGTCTGTGGTATTGTGTGTATATGTAGCCTACCTGTTGTGTTATGTATGTGTGTATGTGGACTGGCTGGGGTTTTGTTTCTGTGTGTGTTTGTGTGTTTGTGTGTGTATGTTCGTTGCTTATAGTATTTGAATGTGTGGTGGGAGACTATCTAAGGCGTTGTGTATATGGTTCAATTTAATATATGGTTTGTGTGGAGGTGTTGGCTTGTAGTGCTTTGTGTGTGAATGTGAGCTGTTTGTAGCCTTGCATGCATGTGTGTGGTGGGAGTTTGTTTAGTTGTGAATGTGTGGGTTGTTTGTGGTACAGTGTGTATAGACTGCCTGTTGTGTTATGTATATGTGTGCCAAATTTGTGCTATTTATGTTTCTGGGTGTTTGTGGTATTATGCTTGCATATGTGGACTGATCATGTTATTTGTGCTTGTGTTTTTGTAGTGGTTAATGTCTGTAGTATTGCATGTGTTGTGGCCTGTTTGTGGAACTGTGTGTCTGTGAGGTGTATGTTGTGGTATGTATGTGTGTGGACTGTCTGAGGGGTTATGTGGGTGCACTATCTGTGATATGAAGCATGTGTATATGGTTGCCTGTAATATTTTTGTGTGTGGCATTGTGTGTATCTGTGTATGGGCTAGCTGGGGTGTTATGTGTTGTGGGTACTTATAGTATTTAAGTGTGTGGTGTGGTGTTGTGTATGTGGGCAATGTACGGTATTGTGCGTGTATGTATGATTGGGTTATTTGGGTGTGTGGCAGGGGTTGTCTGTAATGTTGTGTCTGTATATGTCAGCTGTCTATGATGTTGTGTATGGGAGTCTGTGGGATTGTCTATGTGTGGGCTGCAAGTAGTGTGGGGTGCTTGCAGAGGAGTTTTTTTTTTGGGGGGGGGTGCTCTTTACAGAAATAATGTTTCCATACTTTTGGCCTGTGAGGGGGGAATAAATCCCTTTTTATCCCTAGTGGTCTTGTGGTGGATCTTGCCTTCTGTACCTTCCACTGGTGCAGACCTCTTCTGCTTCTCACTTCAGTTTGGTGCTTTGTCAGTGAGTCAGAGCATTGCCATGATTTGATGTTAAGATGTTAAGCAGTTCATTAACCCCTTAAGGACTGGACTGTACATTTGCGCCGAGGCCGCTTTTTACACTTTAGTGGTGTTTGTGTTTAGCTGTAATTTTCCGCTCTCTCATTTACTGTTCCTATACAAATTATATATTGTTTTTTTCAGGACAAAAAAGGCTTTCTTTACATACCATTATTTATATAATCTCATGTATTTTAATTTTAAAAAACAAACAAATATGATGAAAAATTTTAAAAAATACATTTTTTTTAACTTTTACTTGAAAAATCTTTTACTCATCTACAAAAGCGAATAAAAAAAACTGCTAAATAGATTAAAAATATTGTCCTGAGTTTTAAAATACCCAGTGTTTACATGCTTTTTTGCTTTTTTTTTTGCAAGTTATAGGGTTATAGGTACAAGTAGAATATTTTCAAAACATATATTCTTTCAAATTTATCAATAGTGACATTGTAACACTATTATCTCCCAAAAGTCTCTGAATAACACCCCACATGTACATATTTTTTTTAAAGTAGACAAACCAGGGTATTCAATATAGGGTATGTCCAGTCTTTTTTAGTAGCCACCTAGTCGCAAACACTGGCCAAAGTTAGCGTTCATATTTGTTTTCTGTGTGAAAAAACAAAAAAACTAAATTGAACGCTAATTTTGGCCAGTGTTTGTGACTAAGTGGCTACTAAAAAAGACTGGACATACCCCATTTGCAATACCTTTTGTTGTCTTCTTTTGCAAATGGTATGCCATCATGGGGGTAATTCTCATTCCTGGGCTACCATACGCTCTCAAAGGCAACATAACCAACCTGGCCATTTTCAATGTAAAAATATTTGACCCATATATTTGACCCTGTAACTTTCAAAAATGCTATAAAATCTGTACATGGGGGGTACTGTTATACTCGGGAGACTTTCTTGAACACAAATATTAGTGTTTCAAAACAGGAAAACATATCACATCAATTATATAATCAGTAAAAGTGCTGTTTGTGTGTGAAAAATGCGAAACAAAGTCACTTTCACTGACAATATCATCGCTGTGATAGGTTTTGCTGTTAATATCTGTGTTCAGTGAAGTCTCCCGAGTAAAACGGTACCCCCCATGTACAGGTTTTAGGGTGTCATAGAAAGTTACAGGGTAAAATACAGTGCTAGCAAATTAAATTCTCTGGCATTTCAGCCTGGGTTGGCAGGCAGGTCCCTCAAATTGCAATTAATAAAATTACTTAATTATGTAAAAATATTACATAAATATGCACATAGAATTTAAATATATATGCATATTTATATATTTGAAGTCTACGTGTATATTTATATAATTATTTAGGTAATTTTGTATATGGACATATGTATATTTCGTATTATATTTATTTATTTATATATACATAGATATATATACAATTTCATTCTAAGTGTATTTTGATATAAATATATATATTTTAATATCAAAATACAGTTAGAATAAAATTGCATATAGATATGTAATTTTTTTTTAATTTTTATTATTATTTTTAATTTTTTTAATTTAATTTAATTTACTTATTATTTTTATTTTATAATATATATATATATACAATATATATACCGTATATACTCGAGTATAAGCCGAGTTTTTCAGCCCATTTTTTGGGCTGAAAAACCCCAACTCGGCTTATACTCGAGTCAGAGTCTGTATTATGGCAATTTGCATTGCCATAATACAGACTGGGGGGAGAGGGGGGCTGGCAGAGCTGTACTTACCTCTCCTGCAGCTCCTGTCAGCTCTCTCCTCCTCCGCGCCGTCCGTTCAGCACCTCGGTCAGCTCCCAGTGTAAGTCTCGCGAGAGCCGCGGCTCTCGCGAGACTTACACTGGGAGCTGACAGAGGGAGCTGCACAGACCGCGCGGAGGAGGAGAGAGCTGACAGGAGCTGCAGGAAAGGTAAGTACAGCTCTGCCAGCCCCCCTCTCCCCTCACTGAACTGCCACTGGACCACCAGGGAAGGAGCCCCCCTCCCTGCTATGTATCAAGCAGGGAGGGGGGATGAAAAAAAAATATAATAAAAAAAATAAGAAATAATAATAAAAAATTTATAATAACAAAAAAAAGAGGTATAAGGACAACTATGGGAGGGAGGGGGGGTATAAGGACCACTATGGGAGGGAGGGGGGGTATAAGGACCACTATGGGAGGGAGGGGGGGATAAGGACCACTATGGGAGGGAGGGGGGGGGGGGATAAGGACCACTATGGGAGGGAGGGGGGGGATAAGGACCACTATGGGAGGGGGGGGGTATAAGGACCACTATGGGAGGGGGGGGGATAAGGACCACTATGGGAGGGGGGGGGGATAAGGACCACTATGGGAGGGAGGGGGGGATAAGGACCACTATGGGAGGGAGGGGGTGGGATAAGGACCACTATGGGAGGGAGGGGGTGGGATAAGGACCACTATTGGAGGGAGGGGGGGTATAAGGACCACTATTGGAGGGAGGGGGGGATAAGGACCACTATGGGAGGGAGGGGGGTATAAGGACCACTATGGGAGGGAGGGGGGGGATAAGGACCACTATGGGAGGGAGGGGGGGTATAAGGACCAGTATGGGAGGGAGAGGGGGGGATAAGGACCACTATGGGAGGGAGAGGGGGGGATAAGGACCACTATGGGAGGGAGGGGGGTATAAAGACCACTATGGGAGGGAGGGGGGGGGGGTATATGGACCACTATGGGAGGGATGGGGGGGATATGGACCACTATGGGAGGGATGGGGGGGGATAAGGACCACTATGAGAGGGAGGGGGTGGGATAAGGACCACTAGGGGAGGGGAGGGTAAGGACCACTAGGGGAGGGGTGAGTCAGGACCACTGGGGGGGGGGTGAAGGAACACGGGGGTGGGGAGGTAAGGACCACTGAGGGAGGAGGAGGGGAAGTCAGGACATATGGGGGGGGAGGGGGCGGCAAAATGTTTTTTGCCTACGGCGGCAAATATCCTTGCACCGGCCCTGCACACACTGCATTCACACACTGCATTCATACACACACACACTGCATTCATGCACACACACTGCATTCATGCACACACACACTGCACTCATACACACACTGCACTCATACACACACGCTGCACTCATACACACACACATACGCACACACTGCATTCATTATACACACACTGTAAATAAATATTCAATTAATATATTTTTTTTAGGATCTAATTTTATTTAGAAATTTACCAGTAGCTGCTGCATTTCCCACCCTAGTCTTATACTCGAGTCAATAAGTTTTCCCAGTTTTTTGGGATAAAATTAGGGGCCTCGGCTTATATTCGGGTCGGCTTATACTCGAGTATATACGGTAGTTATTATATATATTATATATATACGTGTGTAATTTAATTATAAGTGTATTTTTATATTAATATATGTACATATTAATATAAAAATACACTTAGTATGACATTATATATATGATATATAGACGTATATTATATAGGTATAATATATGTCTATATATCATATATATATATACACATATATAATTTTTTTATTTTTTTATTAACTTTAACTTAATTTTTATTTTATTTTACACTAGCAGGGAGACTGCCTGTCAGCACAGACAGTCCCCCTGCAGGCAGACACATGGACACCTATTGTGACCATGTGGTCGCCCTGTTGAGCGATCACATGGCCACAGGGGTCCTAATCCGCCATGGGGAGACTGTACCTGTAGTTAGTTTATTTTCTTTCAATTCTGTGTAATTTTCCTGGAGTGCTGTAAAATATTTTGCTGTTTTCAGCAATGTGACCCAGCCTCCTCAGGCAACCCCTTTTAAATTTCAACATATTCCCGATTCCCAGTCTTTAAAATAAATGTACTTTTGCAGCAAATGAAACTAGATGCATGTCTTTTCTAGTGTAAGGAATGCTTACAGCATAGACTGCACCGCAGAGACAAGGCTAGAGCCCATATGTGCTCCTCTCCCTGTAAAGCAAGTACATTCTCCTCCAGCCCCTTTCAACCAGCCTCCCTACAACTGTTAACCCCTTCCCTGCCAGTCCTTTTCAGCCAACCTTTACTACTCAATGTTAACCCCTACTCTGCCATCCCTGTCAGTCAACCTCCCTATCCACTGTTAACCGCTTCCCCACCAGCCCCAGTCAGCCAACCTCTATACCCACTGTTAACCCATTCCTTCCTTGTCAGCCAACCTCACTACCCACTGTTAACCCCTCCCCTGCCAGTCCCTGTCAGCCATCCTTACTACCCAACTTTGATAGATAGATAGATAGATAGATAGAGAGATAGATAGATGCACAGTGTTTAGGCTTTGCGGGGTAATGAACAATTCCCCACGTACCAGTTCCCATTTCCCCATGTAGCTAGGAGAGGGTAATTTCCTTTGCGTTAAAAACAGGTTGTTGAGGAAGGAGATCCCATGTTCCAAAGGGTCCTTCTCCAGGCTAACTTCTTGAAGGGACTTAGTTCCTGTTGGAGAAGAGGTCTCGGGGGAAAGAATAAATTGAATTCTGTCAATTGTTTATATCTAAATTGGTGATGAAGTTTGGGATGTTTGTACCCGGTAATGAAGTCATGGGGCACACTTTTCCCTCTTGTAAAAGATGTCTCATCTGAGGTTGAGGTTTCCCTAACAGTTCCTGATAGGCCTTTGCTTCCAGACCTGGTGCAAAGTCTCGGTTATGGGTCATAGGGTAAAGTGGGGATGGGAAGGATGGGAATCCCTGCTTAGGTGCTTGCGTGTGCCGTACCTGGAGTGTGGCTTTAATAAATGTATGTGGAGCTGCCAGTCTGGCACCCTTGAGTGGGTCCAGCCATGGCACCACTGACATGGGTCGTCCCATCAGTACTGACTCCGCTTGCTTCCATAATTTCTTTTGGACCATTCTAGTATTCTTTGTAGGTGTGTGGCTTGGTAAAAGAGATAAAAGTCTGGCAACGTCAGTCTTCGGCCTTGTGAGGACGTCATGTTTAATACGTGGTTGGAATCCGTGCCAGATGAACTGTAAGAGCTGTGGTAAAAAAGGTTTTTTTAAGATCCAGATTCGCAATGCCTGGAATAAGTTCAAAATATGAGACAAAAGGTTCATCTTGACTATTTCCACTCTGCCAAACCAAGGTGCGGCCTTAATCATTTCTCCAGGTCTCTCGTACTTTCGTCAGCAGCGGTTGGAAGTTCACACTGTATAGCTGAGTTATATTGCGTCTCAGCTACACTACCAGGTATTTGATGTTGGTCACCGACCACTGAAAGGGGTATTGCCATTTGAGCTGGTTGGCCTGTGGTTCTGGTATGGAGATACTAAGTATCGTAGATTTGGAGTTATTTATTTTAAAGTTCGATATGGCACTATATTGGTCAAATTCAGCCATCACATGTGGGCGGGATCAGTAACAAAAAACAATTTGATGTCTGGATTATGTCGGATTGCGTTAAGGAAGGGTTTGAGTGCCAGGACAAAGAGCAGGGGTTATAGTGGGCAGCCTTGTCTGATTCCATTAAGGATATGAAACAGTTCTGTGAGTGCACTGTTGATGCAAAGTCGTGCCATCAGGGTTGAGTATTTAGCTTGTATCTATTTTGTGACGCAAGGGCCCATGCCCAATAACCGGAGCACTGCAAATAATAAATCCCATCCCACTTTGTCAAAAGCCTTCTCTACGTCTGTTGAGAACAGGAGAAGGCCCTCTTTTTTATTTTTATTTTATTGGAGTTTCCAATTCTAAATATAACATCTGCGTCAAGTTGTGAAGGCCCTCTTTTTTTTTTATATCGGTCCACACTTATCTAGTCCTAATGACATTCCGATGTCCTTGCTGTATATACTAGTTAGGTGAATGAATGAGTCAAAGTCCTGCTCTTGATGTACATCTTGAGGTCGTCAATGTAGAGTAGGTGGCTGATGTTAGCTCCACTCTTGAACCTGCATCCTTATCCACCCTCCATGATGATATGGCTAAGCGGATTGAGGCCTATGCAGAACAGCATTGTGGATTGTGCATAACCTTGGTATATGACTTATTTGATGTCTACTTGTGTTATTGTCTTAGAATTGGCTTCTAGAATTTTTTCCACTTGCCGATCAAGTTCTTAAAGAAGGCTCCAAGCATTCCAGTATCCATATGTGTGACATTGTGTCATAGGTTTTCTTGTAGTTAATCCAAGCTGTGCACAGATTGGTCTGTCTGATCTTAGAATCCTGTGCGACTACTTGGTCTAACAGCAATTGGAGTTTTGATCCTCTACTGTTTCCAACCCCTTTCATATTATTGCTTATGTACTGACTCATATGCCCATTAATCTAAGAAGCTATGATGCCTGACAGGACCTTCCATGTTGTGAGAAGGCAGGTGGTTGGTTGGTAGTCAGATGGTTTTGTTCTCTTGTGAGAGTCCTTCATGACCAGTATTGCTCTGTCTTATGTTAGCTAGTGTGGGAGCCTGTTGTTAGTATTAGTTTATTTGTGCTGCTAGACTTTCATGCAGAATTGATAGTCCAGCATTTGGAGGACCACTGATGAGCTTGTTGTGATGATGTTGGTTGGGATTGTGAACAGTGTCTCTTCATCTTTGCTAGCATACTGTCTTGTGACAGTTTTCCAGTAATTTAGTATGGTGGTCTATAATCATCTTTCTTATCACTGCTGTTATGCCATCTTGGGGCATATACATATATATATATATATATATATATATATATATATATATATATATATTTTGTGTGTGTGTTTGTATGTGTTAGTAAAGGTCTTGCAGTGTTTACCATTACACAAATCCTGCATATGTCTGTATGGGGTATATGCTCCCTCTTCTGGTAGCACAAGGTATCAACAGAGCATTACACATCTACACAGTTGGTCCATGATGCATGACATGTCTTGCCCGGTAAGTTTTATAAGTCTGAATTGGAGCAAATAAAATATAATGCTACAGTTTTTGTGGTTTGAATAAGTCTATAAAATATAACAAATCACAAAACATAAAAGTTTTTTCTTTCCTTTTATTCAAGGATAACAAACAATCGCTCTTCTACTATTATACATAAAAACTATCGAAGTACAAATCTGTACCTAACAATTAAAAAATGTTTAAAAGATATTTTTCATGTTGAAAGTTAAATTTAGGACCCATTTGAGCTATACATGTAATTTAGCTGGCACTGTTTTTCTTCTTTCATCATCAAAGTCTTTCTCTTGTTCCATCCACAGGTTATGTAATTAGTTAGCAGAGTCCGATAAAGAACATGGATGGGTCGGCAAAATCTCTTTGGTAATGACCAGAAGATTCCCTGCTATTCACCCTTTTTAATCATTCATGACAAGAAACCAAAAATGATTTATTATACATTTCCATTCCCTAAGAAACCCATTTGATGCTATTACCACACAGTTAATTCAAATCCTGCAGGATAACACCTCTAAACCCTTTCAGGGTTGCAGCTCACTAGAGAGAAGACATTGCTATGCGGGGGTTAAAGAATGTCACTCAACTATGTCTGTGGAATCAAAACAGCTTTCTGGCCCTCTAAAATAAAAAGACAATTTCTTCAATATAGTGTCTAATATCACTTAATAGAAATCTCATTCTGCAACAATAAAATGGCATATTTCTGAACTATTATACTCAGATTGCCACGGCAGAATTTTATTAACTGCCATATATATTTTTCCAGGTGGTGGTGAAGCTGTCTTCTTGAGGAAGAAATACAGTAAGCAAATTTTATGTTACAGAAATGTATTAACCCTAGAATGTTTGAACTTTGGCTACATGCAGGCTGCATGCAAGGGAATTCATTCACTATCAGAGTTATTTGCTAAACTGAAAATTCAAAGTGAATTTCAAATTTAAGGTCAAAATAGTCAAACTGGCAAAATCTTTCAAGTCAGTTCATCTAATTTTGCCTTAAATGTGAAGTTCACATTGAATTCACTTTGCATTCTTACTTCAGTATATAACCCTGTACGGCTGTAAAATGCTCATTGTGAGATGTGTCTTTGTCAGTGGTTATTAAACTCACTAGAGGCGCATCTGCAACGCTTTAGGCATATTATGCCTCCGTCGTGCACAGTGTCCATAGGAAAGCATTGAGAAATGCCTTCCTATTGACAGCTTGAATGCGCGCTCGGCACTTGCCGCGCATGCGCATTCGGCTCCACTGACGTCGGCAGAGGGAGCTGACGTCGGCGGGGGAGGAGAGGTCACCAGCGCCGAGGGAGCCTGGTGCTGGAATAAGGTAAGTGGCTGAAGGGGTTTTAACCCTCAGGGGGCACCCTCAGGGCACCATAGTGTCAGGAAAACCGCTTTGTTTTACTGACACTATAGTGATCCTTTAATTATTTGCTAAAATTGAATTATCTAAAATGAATCAGGCAATTGAATATTCTAGGCCAAAATAGCCGAGCTAAAAATGAATTTTCAAATTCAAAAATGTAAAACTCCTTGGTCAGTTCCTGGTCTATGGAAAAAAAAAAACGTGCCTTTCCCAACTTCAATCTCAACGAAGTATTTGCTTTGCATTTACAAAAACATGAATTAATCAAACTGATGAAATCACTGATTAAGCAATCTGTGCTGAAGGAGTGATTTAGTCAGTATCAGTGCCTGACAACATTTAGAATAAAAGACTAAAATGTATGGCACTGAAAAAGCACATTAACAATTAGTGCTTAGCATGATAATGCATACGAGCAAATGGGGATAAATGTATCTTTACTCTCTCCTGAGTTATGCGCGGTTGCACACACCTCATTGAATAAACAACCGGATGCTTTAATGAAATAATAATTGGAAATACTAGCCCCTTGCACCTGCTCACATAATATCCAGTAGATTTCCTAAATTGTTTCCTCCAGCCTGATTTCAGCATCCTATTCTATTCATTGTATGTTAGCATTATGATTAATAGCCGAGGACCCATGGGTCCTGCTCTGAATCCATGTCCCATCATGCACTGTGTTGCTTTGAATGATGCAAGATTTGTAATAGTTTCAAACATTTCTGAAACAGTTCTATTCCCAGAGAAAAGAGCTGCTATGGTGAATTTGCGCCAGGAAACTGTCACACAGTAAAGCCCTACAGATCATCCTATATGTTGCTGTTTCTTTTAGCTTCCAGTAATAGGTAACGGGTGTGCATAATGCTGATTGAAGACACAAATTGATCTTAATCTGAAACTATTAGTGAATAGCAAGAAAAGAAACAGACATCATATAACAATAGCATTGTTTGAAAGGGAAGTCTATACAAAGAGCCGTGCACAGATTATACTATTATGGCAGGCGGCTATTCTCAAAGCTGGCAAGGTCATCAGTAAATATGAATGTAATAAAATACATTATTGACATGGCTGTAAAACAGAGTTTTAGCAGCTAGATGAGAAATTACAATTCAGTCAGACTATTCTTGCGTGGGTAGGCAACCTTCGGCACTTCAGATATTGTAAACTACATCTCCCATAATGCTCTAACAACTATTATGCTGGCAAAGCATCAAGAAAGTTGTAGTCCACAGTTTTATAAACTGCAATAATTACCTTGCAGGGTTAACTGCACCTCTAGTGGCGGTCTCCGCGGCCGGTGGGATAAGTCTCGCCCACCGGCCGACGTAATGAAGAGGAGGAGCGGTGGCGACCCGAAACCATCGCCGAGGGACATCGGCGGGAGTCTCAGGTAAGTGACTGAAGGGATTTTCACCCCTTCAGCAACCGGGGATTGAGAGGTTGGAGGGAGAGGGGACCTGCAGTGCCAGGAAAACGGATTGTTTTCCTGGCACTGGAGAGTCCCTTTAAGGTAGGAAAACTGATGATTCAAGAAATGAAATGCATCACAAAAGAAATCACTCATGCTAACAGGACTTAAATTAATATCTGGTTAGGGGGGCGGGGCCGGACCGCCGTGCTGATCGGTCGCATGGCGGAGGAGCTCCTGAGAAATCACTCTCTATGCCACAGTTTAGCCTGTTTACAAAATCTACTTGTACGCTGTTGTGGCGTCTTTCAATGCCTATGTACCTTCATGCGCAACAAAAATAAAGAATAAAAAAAAAAAAAAAAAATTAATATCTGGTTATAGCCTGAAACTCATTTTCTCTAATCTGTGATCAGCCTATGAGATCTCTAACATAACAATTATACCAAGCTAACAGGATTTAAATTAATGATATCTGGTTATACCCTGAACCTCATCTTCTCTAATCTGTGATCGGCCCATGAGTTCTCTAACATCCAAATTATTCTAAGCCTCCATCTTCTCTAACACTCCTTTCATTCTCAGGATCTAACTTCTCTAACACTCCTCCTCCTACTCTCAGCCTCTAACTTCACATCTTCTATTCTCAGACTTTTATTTTCATAACACCCCGTTTATTCTCAGCATCTAATTTTTCTAACACCCTTTTTACTCTCGGTCTCTATCTGCTCTTATACCCCTTTTATTGTCAGCCTCTAATGTCCTCTTGGCTCTAGTTTTAATTTAATTTATTAGAAGGAGAACACCAAGCACCCAAACAGATCAGCTCCCACACAGGTCAGTTCTGCCAGGTGTTTTTATTTAAATAATATTTTTTGTTTGTTTTTGTTTACAACTTTGTCCATGAACTTTATCAATATTTCTGGGAAAAGCTCAACAGTGCTAAAGAAAGTTAAACAATCTCCAATATTAGTTGAGAAAAGGGGGTCCGAAACGCACTAGAGAAAAGTTGCACAACACACTAGAGCTCAAAGCAGCAAGCAAATAGCAAGAGCACACAACTGCTTACCCACAGCTCTAACCAAAACAAATGGGCACCACAGATCATAAGAGTATATAGCGCAAAGTACCCAGCTATGTACCAAAAGGTTAAGTTAAACTGGCTACGACAAATTCGCCTCTGCGAAGGCAACCAAATGTGCATACTGTGTAAACTAATGCTTTGCCCCTGTGACTGCGACAACTGGCTATTTTACAAATCAGTTAGATATGCTAAACCAATGCTTGGGACCCTGCGTGGACAATCACGTGCTTAACTACAGATCAGTTTGATACATGCATTTATGTTATGAAACCAATAAAAATATTCAAAACAATATTAGTTGAGTTACTTCCTGGTTTGGTGACAGCCATTGCAGAAGCCACACATATTCGTTATTTGCAGCAAAAGTAGGAATCTCCTTTACAATTCACAAAAATAGTAGAAATATTCAATTATAATTATTATGTTAATGTGTTGTTTGTTTGTTTTTGCATTTATTTTAAAATATTATCCATATATTGCATTATAAAGTAAAGGTCATCTCTAAGTTATAAACAAGCGTTCTCTGGTGCTTTAACATATTTGATACAATCTTCTAAATATGTCATGTCAACATATATTGTAAATGTAGCCATTTTTATAGATACACACACAATTCTTTGCTACACTATATTTTTATTCACTATTAGGTGCAAAAGAATCTGTTGATGACATAATTATTTATATATCTTTATTTGTGACAATATAACAAGGGGGAGGATGTAAGAAAGAGAAGAGGAAAGGAAAAATAATTAAAAATGACTATGATATGGAAAAGGAGTAAATCTATATATTATATCCAAAAACAGAGACTATGGGAACTCTGAGAATGGACAACAGCCTAGAGGAACTCAGCAGCTTGCCCTTCGGTAAATTCCCGCTCAGGTCTCAACATAGTTTTTGCTCACATTATATCCCAATGCTGCTTAGATGAAACCATAGAGATAAATGTCCAGTCTTATAGATATCATTGTCTCACCTCTCACTTAAATTTTATTTATTAATGTTATTTTTGTCTAAAAACATGCTGCTGAACAATAGCGGTGTGTTAAATTCCTTAAAAATAATAAAAAAACATTAAAGAAAATAGAGAATATAGCTGTCGTTACACATACCATACAATGCTCCCAACATTGTTAATTGATAGAACCAATTGATTAATGCTGAAATGATATCATGTAGGAGTTCATTACGTTGATTTATTGATATATTGAATTTTTATGTGCTTGCAATTTGTACAATGTACTGCCTGAGTTTTTATTGTACATTCCCTGCCCTCTTCCTCTATAAAATTTTATTATAAAATAATCTGAAATAGGTTTGGGTCCAACGGAAGTCGCTAACACGGCTTTAACTTTAGAGGTAACACTTATTAGGCCTGTATTTTGACAAACTACATTTGAATGAGCTATCTCTCACATTGTTACAGAAACTCATATGTTTTTACAAGATTTGCAAATACATTTTAAATCTTTGTATTTTCTGATATACAGTGTGTGTCTACCATTAATAATTACACTTTGTATTCATACCTTTGAGTACATAGATTATCTTCACATTGCAGATAAAATCAGAGCAGACAGACTAGTAATTAGTATAATATCTCTAACATAAGGAAAACTGCGTATTTGCTTACAATCCCTCCATGTCCAATTTTGTGATCAATTCTCTATTTTAAAATTCAAGTTGAACTGTAACTCTCTGTAACTTCTCTATAATTTATACCATTCAATAAAACAATGACAATCATCTATAACTTGTGTTAACCTTTCTTTCATTGAGGCTCTCTTTTGTTTAAATTTATATTAAAGATTTAACAAATGACATCATAATAAAGTTCAGACAAGGCAAGGTAAGGGCAAACATTGCAAAAGAAAGACAGAAATCTAAACACTGCTTTAATTTATTCTATTCTCTATAGGCTTTTTCTATAGTAACTACTAGGTGTGAAAGTACAGATATTATAACAATGATTGACAGGGTGCTGAGATGAAGGTGCCTAGTTGCAATGTACATTAGGGATAGACCGATTAACGGTTCAGTCGGTTATTAGATCCGATATTCTGCATATTACCGATAATCAGTATAGATGCTATTAATCAGTATATTATTATTATAATTATTATTATTTTGGTATTTATATAGCGCCATCAAATTCCACAGCGCTTTACAATGGGTGAACGAACAGACATGTAGTTATAACCAGACAAGTTGGACACACAGGAACAGAGGGGTTGAGGGCCCTGCTCAATGAGCTTACATGCTAGAGGGAGTGGCGTGAAATGACACAAAAAGGTAAGGATAGTATTAGACTAGTGACAGTTGCAGAAGAGGAATCAGTCAGGAGCTATTAACAGTTTAATTGATACGCTTTTATGAAGAAGTGGGTTTTTAACAATTTTTTTAAGGAGTGGAGACTGGGTGAGCATCTAACGGAGGAGGGAAGCGAGTTCCACAGGAACGGTGCAGCCCTCAAGGAATCTTGCAGACGAGCATCAGAGGTGGGAGTGCGGACAGAAGATAGACGTAAGTCTTCAGCAGATCGTAAGGGCCTAAACGGGACATACTTGTGTACTAGGGAGGATAGATAGGTGGGAGCAGCATTATGTAGAGATTTGAAAGCAAGAATCAGAATTTTAAATTGAGCTCTATATTTTATAGGAAGCCAATGTAGGGACTATAATGATATTATATGACAGTATAAATGATAATACCAATAACTTACCTCTTCCAGTTACCGCACACAGTCTTCTGAATCTGGAAACTCTAGCTGTCAGCATGTTCAGTAAATCCCAGATTTCTATAGAAATTGTGTTGCTTTTTAAAACTTTAAATGTACAGAATATCGGCACCAGTTATCAGCAATCGGCCCAATAATCTTTATCGGCAGTAATTCTGGAAAAAAGGATATCGCTCGATCTGTAATATACATATTTGTTAAATATATAGGATAAGTATCAAATAATACAAATAATTCTGGGAAGTAACTGTTCCCCTTGAAAGTCATTTTACTTTTCATTTCAGCCAACAGAACATATTTAAATCCTGACAAGAAGGGCAATAGATCCAAACTTTTAACATCACACAGAGAATTATTGATTTACACCTTCGGGAATCTTAAGTCAAGAATATAAATTCAGAATGAGATGTTAGTCGTTACTATGATTAGATTGAGCATTCCTCTTGGATGTGTTTTTATTTCAGAAATACACGTGGGTTTAGGCAGAATGGTAATACTTGGCATATGTAAATTCCAGCAGTGTGAATATCAGTTGATGGAAACTTGGTTCACATTCAATTAAACATAATTGTTAAAGAGTACCATGCTGTATTATTTCATTATATTGTAGTTTTTTGCAGTGGATTTTTGTTTTATGGCTGTGAAGAAATTACCCCGGTGTTTCGGTTATTTAACTTTTTTCCATTCGGTCGTTGAAACTACTGAACACAGACCACCCCCTGGCTTGTTAACTACAAAGAGAACAAGGAATTAGTGATTAAACGTGATTAAACAATTAGAATAATAAATATTCCCGCGCTCGTTACAACTGGTGGCAAGCGGCGGGATTCCTTTCCCGAATGGACGTCCTGAACCAATGAAGTAGTGAATGGGTCAGCAATACGAACTATTGAAAAGAAAGACATTGAAAGACCTACTGGAAGCGTGAGGCATAGTGGCAAGCAACAAGAAAAAAGCCACGTTAATTGCAGAATTAATACAGAGCGACAGAACCAGTGATACGGAAATGGAAAACCTGGAAGAAACAGAACTGCAAAAGGACGTGAGATGGATGCCCAATCGGCATCGGCAGACGCTATCATACAGATTATGGCACAAGCCAGGCAAGCGCAGAGAGATCGTGAAGAAAGAGACAGAGCGCTTCAAGGGGATTTGCTAACATCCCACAGGAAGTACAAATGGGCTTCCACAGAAAGTAAACTATGCTACCTTCAAAGCATTCACTGACGGAGAGATGGAGATTGACAGCTACCTACAAGATTTTGAGCGTCAGTGTGCTTTGGAGGGGCTAGACACAGCAAAGTGGGCTGTGGTGCTCAGCAGCAAACTCTCAGGACAGGCAGCAGAGGCATTCAGAGCAGTACCTGATAAGGACTTCCACAACTATGGAAAAGTAAAAGACATGTTATTGGCCAGATATGCGGTCACACCAGAGGCATACCGGAAGAAATTTCAGGGCCTCAGGAAATGGGAAAAGACTCCTATGCCGAATGGGCCTTCTGCCTACAACAGGCTGCCCAAAATTAGATGCAGGGTTTCCGGGCAACATCACTGGAGGATGTGCTACAACTGTTATTATTGGAGCAGTTCTTCGATCACACTACCAATGAGATCAGGGACTGGGTGAGAGACCGCAGTCCGTGGAAGAATGCTCATATTGATCCAGCCTCACAAAGGCCCGGCTCAAGCCCGTAATAACAAAACAGTAGCCATAAGGGTGGCCGGAGGTGCCATCCACAAACTGCCCACAGCCAACTGGGGTTCCGGAGACAAGCCCCTAGAGGCCATGAAAGAACTACCAGCGGAGGTGTTATTGGGAAATGACTTGGGCTGTTTAACCTCCCAGCTCACACACAACAACTCAGCCGAATCCTATCCAGTGACCACCTGAGCCCAAGCCAGCAGGGGAGAACTGACACACTCCGAGGAACTTCAGGTAGGAGCTTTGATCCCTTCCCTAACTGAAGCCCCCTCCCCATTCTGGGATACTCCCCAAGGCTTTGAGCAAGACCAGAGAGTCGATCCCATCCTAGAGGGATATAGGAAGGCAGCAGTGTCCCCCAGAGCTGATATAACCCAGGAAAAGTTTGAGTGGAACAAGTGGCTGTTACACCGAGTAACGGGGGGGGGGGGGGCGGGAAGTGGGGTGGCACAGACAACCAAAAGGCAACTGATTGTGCACTGTATATTTAGAGCTGAGCTACTCAAGCTCAGCCATGATATCTCTATGGCAGGGCATCTGGGGGTCCGGAAGACTAAGGACCAGTTAACCCAGACTTTCTTTTGGCCAGGGATCACACAGGACCTAAAGCTTTATTGCAGGACGTGTGACACTTACCAAAAGACCGGGAGAAGAGGTGATCGCCAAAAGGGCAAGTTGCACCCATTACCCTTTATTGAGGAACCCTTCCACCGAGTAGCGGTGGATCTGAAAGGCCCCCTCAGCAAACCCAGCGCATCCGGGAAGAGCTACATTCTCACAGTGGTAGACTATGTGACTAGATACCCGGAGGCTGTAACTCTTTCTAACATAGAAGTAGAAACTGTAGCAGAAGCGCTGGTAACGTTTTTACTAGGGTCGGGTTTCCCAAGGAGATTCTGTCGGATAGGGGTACTCAGTTTACCGCAACTGTGACCCAACAGTTATGGCAGAGTTGCGGATTGAAACCCCTATTCAGCTGTCCCTACCACCCCCAGACGAACGGACTAAGTGAACGTTTTAATGGTACGCTTAAGCAGATGCTTAAAACGTTCACAGCCTCCTGTCGGCACTGGGAGAGATTTCTTCCCCACCTTCTGTTTGCCTACCGTGAAGTGCCCCAGGCGTCTACTGGGTTCTCCCCCTTTGAACTTCTTAACGGGAGAAAAGTCCAGGGACCCCTAGATCTCAAACGGGAGCACTGGGAGGGTAACACAGACAATGGAGGAGTACCTATTGTACCCTATGTTCTGGAATTTGGGGCAAAATTTACCCCACTAGAAAAGAGTGAGGCCTCTCAGCTACTTCAGGGATACCAGCAGATGTTCTCCACCATATCCGGGTATACCTCCGCTGCGGTGCACCAAGTCAAGACCCAGGGAGAGACTCCACTACGACAACAACCTTATCGTATCCCTGAGGCAGTTAGAGAAAGTATGCTAGCAGAGATCCAGGAAATCTTAAAATTGGGAGTCATTGAACCCTCTTAGTGTCCTTGGGCTTCGCCGGTAGTGCTGGTACCCAAGCGAGACGGCACAACTCCCTTTTGTGTCGACTACCGGAGGTTTAATGACAGGACAGTAACCAATGCTTACCTCATGCCCTGAATAGATGAGTTATGAGACCGTATGGCTGGGGGATATTACTTGACTACCCTTGATTTGTGAAAAGGATATCGATAAATCCCCCTGGAGCCAGCCATTCCTAAGTCAGCTTTCGTTACCCCATTCGGGCTAAACCAGTATAAGGTTATGCCCTTTGGGATGAAAAATGCCCCAGCTACCTTTCAGAGAATGGTCGATAGTCTCCTGGAGGGATATCAGGCCTTCGCATGTGCATATCTAGATATATTGCTATTTACAGCTGCACATGGGGAGACCATCTGGAGCACCTGTCCAGGGTACTGAAGAGAATTTGGGCAGCGGGGCTCACTCTGAAGCCTGATAAGTGCCACATCAGCATTGCTGAGGTACAGTACCTCGGCCATAGAGTAGGGTCAGGCAAACAGCGACCGGAACCCGCTAAAGTAGAAGCTATCGCCAACTGGCCACAACCCCGTACCAAGACCCAGGTACTAGCATTCCTAGAAACAGCAGGCTACTACCACAAATTTGTCTCCGAGTACATTGCCCTGGCCAAGCCTTTCACCGACCTAACCAAAAAGGCCCTTCCTAGACAGGTAACCTATTCCCCAGAGTGCACGGTCGCCTTTCAGCAACTTAATACAGAACTAAGCGAGGCACCTGTGTTGGCAGCCCCAAACCATACTAAACAATTTCTTGTGCACAAAGATGCCTCCATGTTTGGGCTGGGAGCCGTGTTAAGCCAAGTGGGGGGTGACGGGATGGAACACCTGGTGGCATATCTCAGCAGGAAACTATTGCCCAGAGAAGTCAGTTATGCCACCGTGGAGAAAAAATGCCTAGCCCTAGTATGGGCATTGAAGAAATTGCAACCATACCTGTACGGTCATCCCTTTACACTCATGACTGACCATAACCCCCTTATTTGGCTGAACCGAGTGGCTGGAGACAACCCCCGTCTGTTGCACTGGAGCCTGGCTTTACAACACTACAATTTTTATAGTTAAACTTAGACTTCCATCTAAGGCAACTCCTAAACCCGTGAACTGATCTGGGTGGGTTTTGGATATGTTGGTCACTAAGATCAGGGCCATCAGGGGATATAACATTTATGAGGATTCTATGTGTTTTGGGGTGTTTTTGAAGTTTTGGAGAAAATTAGTTTTTTCTGCCTGAAGATAATTGAGTTATTACAGTATCTGACTCAATTATGTCCCAGGCAAGGAGGAGGGATTGTGTGTTTACTATGGTAGTGTTATACTTTGTAACCATGTTGTGATTGGTGTATAACTTTGTGTTGGAGTCCCCAACAAGGTCCATGTGGGAGTACCCCTTGCATGGGGACTTGCATAAAAGCCAGTGTGGCACCCATTAAAATCATTCCTGTTACACCCTTCATCTAGTTTCGGCTGATGTTTGGGTACCTGTCTACTTTACTGAGAGAATACACTTGGGAGACTACCATTCGTATGGAGAATCGTTCGACTCAACACTCAAACTGTGAGCTATAATCACTCAGGCTCAGGCAGTTCGGGGAAAATAGGCGAACGGGTATCTACTATACCAACGTTTGTTACAACGGCTTTGGTGACTTTTTCAATATATTATTTTTAATGTAACTTTTTTCTCATTTTTTATTTATTATGGTTGAAAGATTTAGATTAATATGTTGTAGCATTGTTTGCTATATAATCTAACTGACTCCTCACGCTCATTAGAAGTTTTGTTAATTATATAATCTTTTCTTCACATTTGTTCTTGTGACTGATTTGCAGTCTTGCTTTTAAGCGTCCATTAGATTTACTCTCTTACAACTACATAGAATATATAGATAAAGCAGGTAGGTTGACCTTTTACTTAAAGGACCACTATAGGCACCCAGACCACTTCAGCTTAATGAAGTGGTCTGGGTGCCTGGTCCAGCTAGGTTTAACCCGTTTTGCTGTAAACATAGCAGTTTCAGAGAAACTGCTATGTTTACACTAGGGATAATCCAGCCTCTAGTGGCTGTCTCATTGACAGCCGCTAGAGGCGCTTCTGCGCTTCTCACTGTGAAAATCACAGTGAGAAGACGCCAGCGTCCATAGGAAAGCATTGATAATGCTTTCCTATGGACTGACTGAATGCGCGCGCGGCTCTTGCCGCGCATGCGCATTCAGCCAGGGATGTCAGAAGAGGCCGAAAAAAGGTAAGGGATTAACTCCTTCTTCCCCCTTCAGCGCCACGGGAGTAGGACCCTGATGGTGGGGGCACCCTCAGGGTACAATAGTGCCAGGAAAACGAGTATGTTTTCATGGCACTATAGTGATCCTTTAATGACCAATCTTTTTATATTATGATGCTTTTAACCCCTTAAGGACACATGACATGTGTGACATGTCATGATTCCCTTTTATTCCAGAAGTTTGGTCCTTAAGGGGTTAATAGTAGAACAAGTTATATTTTACTGGCTTTGCATCTGCTGCTCCTAACTAATACCTTGTGTGTATGTTTTAGGAGACTATTGAAATCTTCCTGTGAATAGATCACCTCCATAGTCTATGATAGTCGTCTGTAAGAATCGAGAATGCTATTGTTTAGAAAGAGGCTTTTTGAAGGTCGAAAAGAAACTGTAATTTTTGTTTTAATTTAGAGACAAAATTAAACTGAAAACTACAGATATTCAGTGGCAAAGAAAATATAAACCGCCCTTCTCTTGCCTTCATTAGTCTTCATTATGTGACCACGACAGGTTTAATTGCTGCCTGAATGTACATGAGTAAAAAATGTAAAATGTTTAAATGAACTGTGGCTCCCAAAAGCTGTTATAAAAGATTAATGAGGGCCACTCTCTTAGAACTAAAATGAGTTTGAGTAACCCATCCCAGCAGTATTTGTGGTTAGACAATATTAGAACAGCATTTGTTTATCCAGTGTGTCTTAAATCATTATGTGCCTCACACGCTTTCTTAGTTTTAATTCTCCTGACTTTTGTGATTTTAACCCTTACCAAGTGTATAAAAATGAGGATGAAGGCTTTGTAAAAAAAATAAAAAATTATGACTTTTAACATGTTTTGTTTATCTTGTAAGGTAAGAAATGCTTTGTTGGTGTATGTACCACTTACTGAGGTAGCCCAGACAGGCAGGCAGGTGTTGCCTTAGTTTAATAAAGGGACAGGTGTTGGAAAAAAAAAACAACACTGATGATTGCTGGCGTTGGAGTGGATTGTGGCACAAAGTGGACATATAGCCACATGTGATGGAAATGCCCACAAGTAGTCCAATACTGGACAATGATAGAAAGGCTCCTAAAGAACATCATACACAGACCTATAAGTAAAGACCCCAGAACCTACCTCTTTGGCAAACCCTTAGATGGACTAACAGCACAAGAACAGAAACTAGTCAGTAAGGTTACACTAGCAGCAAGGGGAGCTTTGGCACAAGGGTGGCTTTTGTATGGAAACACCATCAATGGACAATGTTATTACCAAAGTTAAGGATAACCACTTAATGGATAAAATGACAGCCCAAGTATGAAACACATACAACACTTTTATCAAGATATGGCAACCCTGAGAAGACGGATGTGGGAATACTTAAGTAGTCAGCGACAGGACCCACTCACCCATGTAAGGGCCAACACTTATAAGCAATACCCCTGCATGCCCCCACTTCCTTTCCCCCTCTTCTGCCACACCTTGCCTCTTCTGTTTTGTTTTCCTCTCTCTTTAACCTTTTTAATCTTTTCTTCCATTCTCTCCCTCTCTTTACTTCTCTCTTTCTGTTTATACCTGTTTCTTCTATTCATAAAAGCAATAAGTTGAAGTTGTGTCACACTGCCACCGTTTAAGTAAAAAAAAAAAGCACGAAGATGGCGGCAATGCATTGTTGACAAATAGTGTTGTCGCGAACCCGAAATTTTCGGTTCGCGAACGGCGAACGCGAACTTCCGCAAATGTTCGCGAACCGGCGAACCGCGCGAACCGCCATTGACTTCAATGGGCAGGCGAATTTTAAAACCAACAGGGACTCTTTCTGGCCACAAAAGTGATGGAAAAGTTGTTTCAAGGGGACTAACACCTGGACTGTGGCATGCAGGAGGGGGATCCATGGCAAAACTCCCATGGAAAATTACACAGTTGATGCAGAGTCTGCTTTTAATCCATAAAGGGCAGAAATCACCTGACATTGACACCTGTCCTCAAAGCCCCTGATAAACACTGACACAGAGCAGAATAGAGACTGTTCCCCGTCCTCAGAGACCATGATACACACTGACACAGAGCAGAATAGAGACTGTTACCCCTACATAGGGTCACTTGGCAGATATGGCGGGGTCGTGGGAGGGGGAGGATGACTTTCACCTCTTCCCCTGTTAGATTCCCGTTGTGCTGTGACATCACCCTTATACGCTGTGTAAAGCATACTATTTAATTTGATCAGCATGGCCACTTGAGTTTTTATAGTTTTCACGCTGCTTTTAGTTTATATATGGTTCACAAAAATCAAACAAACGATAAAGTAAACATGTAAGGATTCAGAATATTCTTTCAAACCCTTACACATTGTGTGTACGTATTTTTTGTCTTAAGTTTGTGGCTTTAAAGAGGTTCACGTTGTTTCTATGATGTGCATAACATGTTCTTGTAAATGTTTGTTAAATTTTTCCTGGAATTGTAATTTTTCAATCTGAATAAAGATAGTCAAATCCCTGATACACACTGACACAGAGCAGAATAGGGACTGTTCCCCCTACATAGGGTCACTTGGCAGATATGGATTGACACCTATCCTAATGATCCCTGATACACACTGACACAGAGCAGAATAGAGACTGTTCCCCCTACATAGGGTCACTTGGCAGGTATGGATTGACACCTGTCCTCAGAGACCATGATACACACTGACACAGAGCAGAATAGGGACTGTTCCCCCTACATAGGGTCACTTGGCAGATATGGATTGACACCTGTCCTCAGAGATCATGATACACACTGACACAGAGCAGAATAGAGACTGTTCCCCCTACATAGGGTCACTTGGCAGGTATGGATTGACACCTATCCTAAGGATCCCTGATACACACTGACACAGAGCAGAATAGGGACTGTTCCTCCTACATAGGGTCACTTGGCAGATATGGATTGACACCTGTCCTCAAAACCCCTGATACACACTGACACAGAGCAGAATAGGGACTGTTCCTCCTACATAGGGTCACTTGGCAGATATGGATTGACACCTGTCCTCAAAACCCCTGATACACACTGACACAGAGCAGAATAGGGACTGTTCCTCCTACATAGGGTCACTTGGCAGATATGGATTGACACCTGTCCTCAAAACCCCTGATACACACTGACACAGAGCAGAATAGGGACTGTTCCTCCTACATAGGGTCACTTGGCAGATATGGATTGACACCTGTCCTCAAAACCCCTGATACACACTGACACAGAGCAGAATAGGGACTGTTCCTCCTACATAGGGTCACTTGGCAGATATGGATTGACACCTGTCCTCAAAACCCCTGATACACACTGACACAGAGCAGAATAGGGACTGTTCCCCCTACATAGGGTCACTTGGCAGATATGGATTGACACCTGTCCTCAAAACCCCTGATACACACTGACACAGAGCAGAACAGAGACTGTTCCCTGTCCACAGAGACCATGATACACACTGACACCGAGCAGAATAGAGACTGTTCCCCGTCCACAGAGACCATGATACACACTGACACAGAGCAGAATAGAGACTGTCCCCCCTACATAGGGTCACTTGGCAGGTATGGATTGACACCTGTCCTCAAAGCCCCTGATACACACTGACACAGAGCAGAATAGAGACTGTTCCCTGTCCACAGAGACCATGATACACACTGACACAGAGCAGAATAGAGACTGTTCCCTGTCCACAGAGACCATGATACACACTGACACAGAGCAGAATAGAGACTGTTCCCCGTCCACAGAGACCATGATACACACTGACACAAAGCAGAATAGGGACTGTTCCCCCTACATAGGGTCACTTGGCAGGTATGGATTGACACCTGTCCTCAAAGCCCATGATGCACACTGACACAGAGAAGAATAGAGACTGTTCCCCCTACATAGGGTCACTTGGCAGGTATGGATTGACACCTGTCCTCAGAGATCATGATACACACTGACACAGAGCAGAATAGGGACTGTTCCCCCTACATAGGGTCACTTGGCAGATATGGATTGACACCTGTCCTCAAAGCCCCTGATACACACTGACACAGAGCAGAATAGAGACTGTTCCCTGTCCACAGAGACCATGATACACACTGACACAGAGCAGAATAGAGACTGTTCCCCGTCCACAGAGACCATGATACACACTGACACAGAGCAGAATAGAGACTGTTCCCTGTCCACAGAGACCATGATACACACTGACACAGAGCAAAATAGAGACTGTTCCCCCTTCATAGGGTCACTTGGCAGGTATGGATTGACACCTGTCCTCAAAGCCCCTGATACACACTGACACAGAGCAGAATAGAGACTGTTCCCTGTCCACAGAGACCATGATACACACTGACACAGAGCAGAATAGAGACTGTTCCCCGTCCACAGAGACCATGATACACACTGACACAGAGCAGAATAGAGACTGTCCCCCCTACATAGGGTCACTTGGCAGGTATGGATTGACACCTGTCCTCAAAGCCCCTGATACACAATGACACAGAGCAGAATAGAGACTGTTCCCTGTCCACAGAGACCATGATACACACTGACACAGAGCAGAATAGAGACTGTTCACCGCCCACAGAGACCATAATACACACTGACACAGAGCAGAATAGAGACTGTTCCCCGTCCACAGAGACCATGATACACACTGACACAGAGCAGAATAGGGACTGTTCCCCCTACATAGGGTCACTTGGCAGGTATGGATTGACACCTGTCCTCAAAGCCCATGATGCACACTGACACAGAGAAGAATAGAGACTGTTCCCCCTACATAGGGTCACTTGGCAGGTATGGATTGACACCTGTCCTCAGAGACCATGATACACACTGACACAGAGCAGAATAGGGACTGTTCCCCCTACATAGGGTCACTTGGCAGGTATGGATTGACACCTGTCCTCAAAGCCCCTGATACACACTGACACAGAGCAGAATAGAGACTGTTCCCTGTCCACAGAGACCATGATACACACTGACACAGAGCAGAATAGAGACTGTTCACCGCCCACAGAGACCATAATACACACTGACACAGAGCAGAATAGAGACTGTTCCCCGTCCACAGAGACCATGATACACACTGACACAGAGCAGAATAGGGACTGTTCCCCCTACATAGGGTCACTTGGCAGGTATGGATTGACACCTGTCCTCAAAGCCCATGATGCACACTGACACAGAGAAGAATAGAGACTGTTCCCCCTACATAGGGTCACTTGGCAGGTATGGATTGACACCTGTCCTCAGAGACCATGATACACACTGACACAGAGCAGAATAGGGACTGTTCCCCCTACATAGGGTCACTTGGCAGATATGGATTGACACCTGTCCTCAGAGATCATGATACACACTGACACAGAGCAGAATAGGGACTGTTACCCCTACATAGGGTCACTTGGCAGGTATGGATTGACACCTGTCCTCAAAGCCCCTGATACACACTGACACAGAGCAGAATAGAGTCTGTTCCCTGTCCACAGAGACCATGATACACACTGACACAGAGCAGAATAGAGACTGTTCACCGTCCACAGAGACCATGATACACACTGACACAGAGCAGAATAGAGACTGTTCCCCGTCCACAGAGACCATGATACACACTGACACAGAGCAGAATAGGGACTGTTCCCCCTACATAGGGTCACTTGGCAGGTATGGATTGGCACCTGTCCTCAAAGCCCATGATACACACTGACACAGAGAAGAATAGAGACTGTTCCCCCTACATAGGGTCACTTGACAGGTATGGATTGACACCTGTCCTCAGAGACCATGATACACACTGACACAGAGCAGAATAGGGACTGTTCCCCCTACATAGGGTCACTTGGCAGATATGGATTGACACCTGTCCTCAGAGATCATGATACACACTGACACAGAGCAGAATAGAGACTGTTCTCCCTACATAGGGTCACTTGGCAGGTATGGATTGACACCTATCCTAAGGATCCCTGATACACACTGACACAGAGCAGAATAGGGACTGTTCCCCCTACATAGGGTCACTTGGCAGACATGGATTGACACCTGTCCTCAGAGCCCCTGATACACACTGACACAGAGCAGAATAGGGACTGTTCCCCCTACATAGGGTCATTTGGCAGATATGGATTTCCACCTGTCCTCAAAACCCCTGATACACACTGACACAGAGCAGAATAGGGACTGTTCCTCCTACATAGGGTCACTTGGCAGATATGGATTGACACCAGTCCTCAAAACCCCTGATACACACTGACACAGAGCAGAATAGGGACTGTTCCCCCTACATAGGGTCACTTGGCAGGTATGGATTGACACCTGTCCTCAGAGATCATGATACACACTGACACAGAGCAGAATAGGGACTGTTACCCCTACATAGGGTCACTTGGCAGATATGGATTGACACCTGTCCTCAGAGATCATGATACACACTGACACAGAGCAGAATAGAGACTGTTCCCCCTACATAGGGTCACTTGGCAGGTATGGATTGACACCTACCCTAAGGATCCCTGAGATACACTGACACAGAGCAGAATAGGGACTGTTCCCCCTACATAGGGTCACTTGGCAGACATGGATTGACACCTGTCCTCAGAGCCCCTGATACACACTGACACAGAGCAGAATAGGGACTGTTCCCCCTACATAGGGTCACTTGGCAGACATGGATTGACACCTGTCCTCAGAGCCCCTGATACACACTGACACAGAGCAGAATAGGGACTGTTCCCCCTACATAGGGTCACTTCGCAGATATGGATTGACACCTGTCCTCAAAACCCCTGATACACACTGACACAGAGCAGAATAGGGACTGTTCCTCCTACATTGGGTCACTTGGCAGATATGGATTGACACCTGTCCTCAAAACCCCTGATACACACTGACACAGAGCAGAATAGGGACTGTTCCTCCTACATAGGGTCACTTGGCAGATATGGATTGACACCTGTCCTCAAAACCCCTGATACACACTGACACAGAGCAGAATAGGGACTGTTCCCCCTACATAGGGTCACTTGGCAGATATGGATTGACACCTGTCCTCAAAACCCCTGATACACACTGACACAGAGCAGAATAGAGACTGTTCCCTGTCCACAGAGACCATGATACACACTGACACAGAGCAGAATAGAGACTGTTCCCCCTTCATAGGGTCGCTTGGCAGGTATGAATTGATACCTGTCCTCAAAGCCCCTGATACACACTGACACAGAGCAGAATAGAGACTGTTCCCTGTCCACAGAGACCATGATACACACTGACACAGAGCAGAATAGAGACTGTTCCCCGTCCACAGAGACCATGATACACACTGACACAGAGCAGAATAGAGACTGTCCCCCCTACATAGGCTCACTTGGCAGGTATGGATTGACACCTGTCCTCAAAGCCCCTGATACACACTGACACAGAGCAGAATAGAGACTGTTCCCTGTCCACAGAGACCATGATACACACTGACACAGAGCAGAATAGAGACTGTTCACCGTCCACAGAGACCATGATACACACTGACACAGAGCAGAATAGAGACTGTTCCCCGTCCACAGAGACCATGATACACACTGACACCGAGCAGAATAGGGACTGTTCCCCCTACATAGGGTCACTTGGCAGGTATGGATTGACACCTGTCCTCAAAGCCCATGATACACACTGGGGGGAGCTACTGTCCTCCCCAACCCCTGCGCGGTGGGTGGGGGCCATAAATCACAATGGGGGGACCTACTGTCCTCCCCCCCTTGGCCCCCACCCCTGCGCGGTGGGTGGGGGCCATAAAACACAATGGGGGACCTTCTTTCCTCCCCCCCGGCCCCCATCCCTGCGCGGTGGGACGGACCTACTGATAGGAGTGGAGTATTGTTCATATCAGTTTAATACCTTCCGCGTCTCCTATCAGTGGACGTGTAAATGGCAGCCATTTTAGGAACCGCACACCTGGGACCCGAGCAAGGTCACCTCGTTCAAGCTGCTCTGGTTCTTTGATGAGCCAGCTGCCCGTGAGTTAACATGTCCCGTGGAGAAGCACTCTGTCCTGTAAAGCCTCACCACAAAAAAATTAAATAAATAACAGCACTCGGAGTGGTGAGTTTAGTAAATGTTCATATCAGTTTAATACCTTCCGCGTCTCCTATCAGTGGACATGTATATGGCAGCCATTTTAGGAACCGCACACCTGGGACCCGAGCAAGGTCACCTCTTTCAACAGGCGACATGATTTGGCCCTGTAAAACTATCCTGGATATTCTCTACAATTTCTATGGATATGGCATTGATTTATGTAACAGGGAGATGGAAGAAGATGCTTGGTCGGTCCTCTTACTTGAAATTTGGGGCACTGCGCGGGCAAGCTAATGTGCCACCAGATAGGATTGGTGAGTTTAGTATTGTTCATATCAGTTTAATACCTTCCGCGTCTCCTATCAGAGGACATGTATATGGCAGCCATTTTAGGAACCGCACACCTGGGACCCGAGCAAGGTCACCTCTTTCAACAGGCGACATGATTTGGCCCTGTAAAACTATCCTGGATATTCTCTACAATTTCTATGGATATGGCATTGATTTATGTAACAGGGAGATGGAAGAAGATGCTTGGTCGGTCCTCTTACTTGAAATTTGGGGCACTGCGCGGGCAAGCTAATGTGCCACCAGATAGGAGTGGTGAGTTTAGTATTGTTCATATCAGTTTAATACCTTCCGCGTCTCCTATCAGAGGACATGTATATGGCAGCCATTTTAGGAACCGCACACCTGGGACCCGAGCAAGGTCACCTCTTTCAACAGGCGACATGATTTGGCCCTGTAAAACTATCCTGGATATTCTCTACAATTTCTATGGATATGGCATTGATTTATGTAACAGGGAGATGGAAGAAGATGCTTGGTCGGTCCTCTTACTTGAAATTTGGGGCACTGCGCGGGCAAGCTAATGTGCCACCAGATAGGAGTGGTGAGTTTAGTATTGTTCATATCAGTTTAATACCTTCTGCGTCTCCTATCAGTGGACGTGTAAATGGCAGAGATTTTTAATTGTTGAATCACCTCCCCTTTTTAGGCCAAGGTGGGAAGATGCTTAGACCACTGGTATATTGGTGCCATCTTGGAGGATTTTTTTGGGGTTTGGTTTTTGAAGCCACAGTGCTGCACCAGTGGGCCTAAAAATTAGGCATGTACACATGCCTGAAAAATTTGGTATTGTTGCAGCCGCTGCTGTAGCAGCGGCCAGAAAAGTTGATGTTTGTTTCACAGGCAGAAAGTGCCCTAAAACATGGCGGCTTGAACCCTAGTTGGTGGCGGATAAGTCACGCAAGTCAAACGTCATTCAGAGCTAAAATAATATTGGAAGCCAAAGGAGCTAATGAGTTTAAGGGAGGCAGTATAGATGGAAAACAGTATATAATGTTTTTTTCTTTCATCCACCAACGAAGCTTCCTTTTCAGGGTGAGAGGAATGTGGATCTGCTTCTCCCAGTCCTCTGAGCTGGTTTTGAAGTTCTTCAGGAGATACTGTTGAAGTGGACGAAGATTCCAATGTTCCCATCTGACCAGGTCTATAGTAGAGGTCAGGGTACCCAGGAGTTTCATAAACTCCCTTGCGGAAGCAGAAGCCTTTTGAAGAAAAACCTGAATACGATCCTGCAGTTTCAACTTTTTTTCTTGGGCGAGAGATACCATCGCCTTGAGGGTTTTGAAGTTTGCTCCTAAGAACACCAGCTCCCTTGAAGGTTGTAGATGACTCTTCTCGTGGTTGATGAGCCACCCAAACTGAGAGAGAGTCTCGAGTACTAGATATTAGTGTTGGAGTAACATCTCAAAGTCTGAGGCCACTACTAGAATGTCGTCGAGGTAGTGGTAAATGGCTACATCCATCTTCCTCAGGAAAGCAATTACTGTGACCAGTATCTTCGAGAAGGTTCTCGGGGCCGTACTTATCCCAAAGGGAAGAGCCTGAAACTGGAAGTATTCCTCTTTTACACAGAATCGAAGAAACTTCTGCTGTCTTTCTGTGACAGGAACATGGAAGTAGGCATCTTTTAGGTCTATTGAGATTAACCAGTCTCTGTGGTGTATCACTGGAATGATGGAACGGATGGATTCCGCTAAACTTTCTTATCCTTAAGAAGATGTTGAGCTAGTGTAGACCTAGAATAGGTCTCCACTTTCCTCCTGGTTTCTTTACTAAGAACAGGGGAGAATAGAAACCTTGGAACCTTTCTCTCACAGGAACCGGAACAATGACCCTTTCTAGAAAAAGATTGGTAACATAATGGGTCAAGACTTCTCTTTTTTGCCTGTCGACAGGGAGTCTTGTTCTGATGAATCTTGGTGGAGGGGAAATATCTTCGAACTCCAGAGAATATCCTGCGGTGATTACGTAATTCACCAAAGCATCTCCAGGTCCTCCAAATGAACGAAAGGCGTGCTCCTACATGGGGAACCTGGCGTAAGCCACCTTCAGAATTGTCTGGTGGGGCGAAAGGAGGAATTTTGAGCCTTTGTTCTAAGGGCCATCTTTAACGCGGGGCAAACGGGGCAGCTGCCCCGGGCCCTGTCCCTGCTGGGGGGCCCAAGACAGCTGCTCTGTTTGCCCTCTGCCTGCAAACTATGGGGGCCCATCGGGTGGCCCATGCACTTAGGGCCACCCGGTGGGCCTATGTCAGCAGGGGCCCGGTCGGGCGCTGTGGCGCTTTAACAGCTCGACCGGGCCCTTGCTTTTCGGCAGCCGACTGGGAGGAAGTGACAGCCGCACGTCACTTCCTCCCACAGAAACATGAGCCGCGCGGGAGGAAGAAGTTGTTCCGGAGGGGGCCAGGCCGGGAGAGCTTAACTCCCAGCCACCCCAGCCAGCCCACTGGACCCCAGGGAAGCCACCCTCCAGGAAAAGGTAAGAAACTGGAGGGTGGTTATCAAATTTTGCATGAGTGTGTGTGTGTGTGTCAGTGTCAGTATATATGTATGTGTGTATGTGTTAGTGTGCCAGTATGTCTGTCAGTGTATCTGTATGTCTGTGTGTGTGAGTCTGCCAGTGTCTGTGTGGTTCAGTATGTGTGCATGTCTGTCAGTGTATGTGTGTATGTCTGTCAGTGTGTCAGTATGTCTGTGTGTGTGAGTCTGTCAGTGTGTCAGTATGTCTGTCTGTGTGTGTGTGTGTGTGTGAGAGTCTGTCAGTGTGTCAGTATGTCTGTATATGTGTTTCAGTATGTCTGTCTGTCTGTGTGTATGTGTGTATGTGTGCCAGAATGTCTGTATGTCTATGTGTGAGTCTGTCAGTGTCCGTGTGGTTCTGTATGTCTGTGTTTGTCAATATGTCTGTCAGTGTATGTGTGTTTCAGTATGTCCATCTGTCTGTGTGTATATGTGCCGGTATGTCTGTCAGTGTATCTGTATGTCTGTGTGTGTGAGTCCGTCAGTGTCTGTGTGGTTCAGTATGTCTTTGTGTATGTGTGTTTCAGTATGGCTGTCTGTGTCAATACGTCCGTCAGAATGTGTCTCTGTATCTGTATGTTGTCCATTTGTGTTTGTGTGTGTATCTGTATGTGTCAGTGTTTGTATCTGTATATCTGCATGTGTGTCAGGTTGTGTATCTGTGTGTCTGTATGTGTGTCGGTGTATCTATATAAGGTCAGTGTGTGTACCTTTATATCTGCATGCATGCCATTGTTTGTATCTGTGTGTGTCTATGTGTGTGTCAGTGTATCTATATGTAGTCTGTGTGTATCTGTATGTTCTTGTGTGTATCTATATGCGGTCAGTGTGTATCTGCGTGTGTGTGTCAGGTAGTGTATTTGTGCATATCTATATGTAGTCAGGGGGGCCCAAGTAAATGCTTGCCCAGGGTCCAATCCAAATGAAAGACGGCCCTTTTTGGTCTGTTAGATTTTCCGGTTTGACCACTCTTGCAATTGGAGAGCCGAGAATATTCTCTGCCTGGTCGATAGGTTTTACTATCTCTATATCCTCCCTGTGGCCTGTAAGGACGATGGTCCTGTTGTGGTCTCTTCGGACGCCTGTCTTGTGGAGGCAAGATTTGCTTGACCTCAGCCGCTTTTTTAATAGCTTCCTCAAGTGGTCTGCCAAAAAGCACCTCTCCCAGAAATGGTAAGGTACATAAATTATTCTTGGAAGAGAGGTCAGCTCCCCAGGATCTCAACCAAAGAGCCCTTCTGGCAGTAACAGAGTGTGCCATGACCTTGGAAAAAATCCTGATGAGGTCTGTGGAGGATTCCAACAGCCAATCACTGGCAAGTTTGATCTCCTTCAAGGAGTCCATCATGCGACGTCTACTCACTCCTCTCTCAATATCCTCTTCCAAATCAAGGATCCCTGAACGTAATGCTCTGGACAAAGCAGAGATAGAGACTGCTGGATGACAACCCAAGCCTGCTGTAGTGAAGACTTTAGAAAGATCTGCGTCAATTCTCTTATCCATGGGTTCTTTGAGAGAAGCATTACTATCAATCGGAAGAGTTGATCTTTTTGCCACTTTAATAATTGGAGCATCAACTTTAGGGACCGCTGTCCACATTCTTGAATCCTCCTCCTTAATAGGGTACAATTTTGATAATCTACCCTGACTTGTAATCCTTTATCCAGGAGCATTCCACTCTGAGCAAATCAGTTCTTTAATGGATCTGTGCACTGGAAAGGAAGGTTTCCTCTTATGGAGATCTCCGAAGTGTCTATCAGAAGTAGAAACTTCCTTGACTTCTTCTGGCAAATCTAGAGTCTTTCTCACTGCCTTGATTAGATGCTCCATAGCCTTTGTGTCCAATGAACACGGTTGTTCTGTGGACTCTTCTTCACTAGAAGAGATAAGCTCCAAATCCAAGGAACCAGCAGGATGTCTGAAGTCTTCTTCAGATAGGTCGGATTCTTGGCCAAAGCTCCCACGCCTGGGTCTTTTATTGGATTCTGAAATCCCTTCCACCACTGCTTGCTTAATCCAATAAGCTATGTCCTGAGTTGAGGACGTAGAGGCTTGAGGAGACCTGCGATGTTCCGACTCTCCTGCGATCATGGATAAACATTTGCAGCATAACCTGCAGTTATCCAAAGGCCTTGCGCCACATCCAGGGCAGGCCGCCAGGTTTATCCCTCCTCTTAGATGGAGATCTAGGGCCAGACCGGTCTTGAGGGCTGTAAAACACAGAAGTCATATGACTGTACCCTCCATGCACTCTTTTTTAAACGTAGTAAATAGAATATAGATTAATGCTCACCTATGACCTATTGTAGATCTTGTCGACTTAGCAGATGGAGATCCATTTTAGTAGAAGGGCTGCATAACAAAAGTGTCACAATGACCTTCATGCAGCCAAACTTGAACATCCTTATGTATTATAGAAGAAAACATAAAACATACCTGCAGAGACAGAATATGGCACTAGAGAGCACTGTACAACAGAGGGAACTGAAAACGCCAGCTTATTTGCAGAAATACCGCCATTTTCAAATTTCCCGCTCTGTGCCTTTAAGGAGGCACGCATGCGACGATTGGCCGCAAGTCCGCGGGTCCACCATTTTGGATGAGGGCAAATATGCAGAAAATCCGGCCGTGGCCATTGCGCATGCGCGGGCGTCTTACCGGATAGATGATCGTCTGATCGAGGTCTGGAGGCTTTAATCCTGGCGAACTCAGGCTCCAGATGCCAGGGGGACTACCCACCATGGCTCCCATGGGTTCCCTGCTCGTGGAGAGAAAGGGCTACATGTGCCTGGGCTTCCTGTGGAGGGAGGCTGACCTCCACAGGGTGAAGATCATAGCAGCATGATCAGGTGAGCATAAAGAAAAACTTTACCCTTTAAAATTCAGGGAGGAAGAAAAAAAAAAAGATAACAACTGTCCTAGGGCTATGAGGACAGGAAAAAAGACTGAGGTGTGATGGCTGATGGGGTTCCTATTATACCAGGGGAAGGTATGCTTAATTGTTTAATTGTTTGTGTTTCCTGTCCTGAGGGTTAGAGGGAGGAGCTAAACCCATATGTTAAATGCTGCCATGATTAGCCAGGAAATAAAGATTAAATAGGGAAAATTTAGAACCTCACTATAATAGGATAAGGGGTTATTAATGTTTAAGCACTGAGACCTAATGGGAACATAAGTATTAGTTATATAAACGGGAATTCAACACACGTTAATTTGCAATCTGAGTATGTGGGTTAATAATACTGAAAATAGTCAAGTATTAAGGGGAATAATAGTTAAACATTGATATACTAGGTGTTGATTGGGTTGTATGTGTTACTTACGTTTTCTAATTTTATAATGATTTGATAATGCTCCGTAATTATGAGTTATGAGTGGGTGTGGGGTTGTTTAACTGAGTTTAGAAAGGAATAATGAAATTATAGACATAGTTCTTACATTAAATATTATACAATATGGTGATGCTTATTACTAGATACTTATTAAATAACAAATATTTTTGGAAGATAAGAATGCAGGAATTAGGGGAAATAGGAAAGAAGGATTATGTATACGTATGTGGGTTGTATGCTACACATTTAATTTGGTTTTACATTGTAGGTTAAGGTTATATAGAGTATGAGTAACAAAATCACTTGAGCATTGTTATAGTTATAATATTTATTTACATAGGTGCACAACTTAGGTTAAGAAATACAGGGTCTAGCTATATAGAGTTAATATACAATTCATTATAAGATGAACGCCTGCTGTAAAAGTTAAGCTTAAGTGATTGAAGTTGTATGAGATATAAAGTGTCTTATGGACTCGGCACAAGAGGAGGTAAGCATAGTAAGACACACACACAATAACTAATTTTTTATTTTTATGAGATTTCTTACGAAGGAGGGAAAAGGAAGAAAAGAGGAAGGGAAAGAAAAAAGTGATACAGGGTGGATAACATAAATAGGATAAGAATGGAAATAATGGTTTTATTGCATTGGATACATTGATTAATGAGATATGGAATATAGAGGTTTTAAAAAAATATATATATTTTTTGTTATTCTCCGCCACTCCCCCTCCCCCTTTTGGACTGCTCAACGTTCATTATCCCCTCCTCCTTTCTTTTAAAATTAAGGATCTATTATGGCACATTTAGTGGAATCAATAAATGCTCAAGGCCTTAATACTCCACGTAAAAAAAGGGGATTCCTGTATAAGACACTACTTAGAGAGGGCACAGGTGGGGTTCATACAGGAAACTCACTGAATTAAAGAGAAAGAAAATATGTGGAAGTATAGTAAATTTCCTTTAATGTATTGTGCATCATTGCGTAATCAAAAGAAACGTGGGGTGGCAATAATCTTCTTGAAAAATTTTAAGTTTTCTTGTCAGTATCAAGAATTGGATAAAGAAGGGAGGTTCACCATCCTAGTGGGACAATTGAATAGGCAGGATTATACGCTGGTTAATATTTATCTTCCAAATAAAAATCCCACTAGAACATTGGTTAGAATGATGGAAAAGTAGGGGCGGAGCCTGGACACGGAGCCGAGTAGACGTGCCTGCCACGAGCTCCCGGTGGCCGGAGCCGCAATTGGGGAAAAGCGGAGACTACATGGCCCAAAGCCCCTTGAAGGTGCACCATCCACGTCGGGGGTGCACCGCTGAAACGACGGTTGCGACCCCGGGACCTGTCGGAGCCGGGAAAGCGGACATCGGCATGAGGCCTACTGAGGCTGGGGCCGGGGGGAGGCGGCCGCTCCCCTCGGCGCCGGAGCTTTCAAGCGACGCTAATACAGCTTGCTCCCCCCCCCCCCCATGGACCGGTGGGGGTTATCCCGGTCCCCACTGGAAGCACCGACCTCAGCAAAAAACAGGAGAGCCCACCCCACGATACGCAGGGGAAACAGGACACCAAGGCACTTCCAAGATGGCTGCCCAGCGCAGATACCACGAAAACCGGGCACCTAATAAACCGCCCGCACCGCCTAAAAGGACATTTGACTGGCTATGCAACAAATTCTGGGAGGCACTGCACAATCAAGGTGCTACCTACCACCAAGCATAGTTAATGGTGGCCGCTTGGATCAGGCCAACAGCGCGACGCAGGCAGTACAGGCGTTTACCCAGAGCCTCCAAAGCGGCCATCCGGCAACGCAGGTACCTGAAGTCTCCAAGGCGGGAAGGGGCGCTGGGCCCCGTAGGAACACGCCACTGCTCCCCATCACTTAAACCCGCGACCATGCTACAAACGGCACACGCAGGGGACCCTCCAGACCAGACCAAGAATACACAGCGCAACATGAACCGGATCCCTGCGGGCGACGCTACAACACAAATGTCGGAGCGACTGCACTCCCCTCAAGGCGCCACCGGAGCGGGCTCCCGATATGGCGACATCATACCAGTAAGCCCCGAAGCATGGACTCATGTTGTCACTGACCGGGACTTCCCAACATTAGGCATTGGCTGAATCATTAGCTGCACAACCCCACGAGAGCCAAGCCCAGCTACTCCGGGTGCTAGCACAGGCCTGAAGGGGTTAGAGCTGAATGTTTCTTTTTTTTTTTCTTTGCCCTAGCATAGAGCCATCTCTTTCGCAACCCCATGAAGAATAATGACCCCCTGCCATACATTGACATGTTCATGTAAGGTTACTCTTGTACACCAGTGGTTCTTTACTCAAAGGTTACATAGCTCTTGTCACAGCATCTTAATTTTATGTTTAAGTGAAGAGAGGTCACGCTATGTTATGCATATGCCTAAACATTAAAAGTTCCTCGTTATATACTCTAATTTTCTGAAAATATGCTAGACTAAACATGTACCTCTCTGTTTACACGCATTGCCTAAATGTTTACTCTAATGATCCTCGACTATTGTTTTCAACGAATTGCACACCGTCTGATAACTTGAATATAGAATTTGTGTTTGTGTTGATACCTACCAATGTCACCTTTTGCATAAGTGTTTGAAATGTGCAATAATATCTAATGCCACCGAATGGGTGTGATACAGCATTGTGATTAGACCAATATGTTGATAATTCTAAAATGGAATGCTTGTTGTTAAACTAATGACACATCAATGCACCAATTGGGTGGCTTCTAGCATGGCTTTTGCAACGATCTAACGTCCATATACCTTCAATCTATGTTTAAATCCAATTGTTTACGCCTGATAATATAAAAAATGTGCTTGATATTCATGTACCCCACATGTTCCACGTGGAAAAGCCTGAGGACTGCTATTGGGGCACCTCTCGCCTGCTTGTACTATGTATTTGCACGTCAAAAATAAAGAATTGAAAAAAAAAAAAAAGAATTATGGAAAAGTAGAGAAGATTCGTAAAGGAACACTATTGCTGGCCAGCGATTTTAATTGCGTGCTGGAGCCTGGTATGGATAAATGCATTGGAACGGGTCAATCTGTTGATCAGGTACTAGGTAAACAGGCAACTATAATGAGCAAGCTCACAACTTTTTTTTTTTATTTATTTGACTGCTGGAGGCTGTTCCACCCAACTGATCGAAAATATACACATAGATCAGTTTCCCATAATTCTGCCGTCCGAACTGATATGATCTTAGGTGACTCAAAATTTGTAAAGAATATAAAAACTATTATAAAAAGAGACAACACATGGTTGGATCATGATATGTTGATTGCGGATATAAAGGATTTGTACCAGAGAGTTCCACCACCATGGAGATTGAGTGATGACTTATTAAAATCAAAAGAAAATATAGTGTATATAAATAAAATGTCTAAATACTTTTTTGAAGAAAACTCACCAGAAGAGATTTCCTTTGAATGTCTTTGGAGTACTTTTAAATTAGTAATAAGAGACTATTGGATTAAAATAGCAAGTCATGATAGAAAGAACAGGGGATCAAAGCTGATGGTTTTATATATTTATTACTATAATCTTGTTGCCTATAATAAGGGAAATTTTTCAATAGATACAGAAAATCAAATTAAGGTATATCGGGAAAAGATAAATACAAAGATGTCCAAAAGAATAGAATCTAATTTAAGAAGATTAAAAAACAAATTCTACCATTGAAATAATAGAGTTGATAAGATGTTAACTAATAAATTAAAGAAAACAAAAATAGATAATAACGTTTCTAAAATTATAAAAGATGGCAAGTCATATTCACAGCCTGAAGAAATTGGCAATGTGCTTAAAAACGTGTATGAACGCCTATATAATCTGGAGGATAATTCAACATCTCTGCAAATAGATAAAGATCTAGAATCAACTGATTGACAAGGTTAAGGTCTAGCACACAATTGAAAGCCTAGACTATAACAAAGCTCCAGGACCAGACGGCTATACAAATAGGTTTTGTAAAGTGTTTCAGAAAAGTATTATCTTAACTTTAACAGCAACCTTTAATGAACTGGCAATAAAGGGTCGGCATCAATGAGTTATTAAGAGCGAACATAATCCCAATTTTAAAACAAGACAAAATACATACTGATGCTTCAAATTATCATCCGATATCTTTCGTTAATATAGGCATGAAAATGTATGCTTCAATTTTATCGGAGAGAAGATTTTGCCCTGAGTTATTCACGCGGACCAGATAGGGTTTTTACTTGACAGACAGTCAAATAACAATACTAGAAGGGTGGTAGATGTATTGGATTGGGCCCAGCAGGAGAAGATTAACCTTCTGACCCTGTCCGTGGATGCAGAGAAGGCCTTTGACAAGGTCAGATGGAAATACATGACCAGTTTTGGGTTAACAGGACGGATTGCGGATGTGATTGGAACACTATATTCATCTCCCTCAGCCAGGCTGGTGGGGCAGGACTTTTGCACGGATTGGTTTGATGGAACAACACAGGGGTGCCCCGTTCCCCTTTGTTATATATTTTATTGATAGAACCATTGGCTATTAGCTAGAAGTAATCCTCTGATCAAGGGGGTGTCCACAAAAGATGGGGAATTAAAGTTATGCCTATATGCTGACGACATTCTTATATCTGTAACAGACCCATTTTCTTCTCTCCCCCATTTAATTCAGGGTTTCAATAGCTATAAAGTAAATATGAATAAAACTTTGGTTCATCTATCTCAAATATCGATACAGACAACCCTACAAAACTTAAAAAGTATTTTGATTTTACTTGGGTACCTAAGGCCTAAGATATTAATACCTAAGATATTTGGGTGTTGATATTACTGCTGATCCAAGAGAAATGATGGAGGCACATTTTCTAAGGCTTATTAAACACAGTAATATGTTATTAAGGGAATGGAGATGTCATGACATTTCTTGGTGAGGGAGAATTAATACTATCAAAGCTTATATCATTCCCAAGTGGGCATACTTATTTCGTATGATCCCTTTAGCAATCTCAAAGCAATGGTTAGATATTGTGCAGTACACTTTTACCAACTACATCTGGAGAGGGAAAAGACCCCGAATAGATACTAGGACCTTATCCAAAAATGACCATCAGGGAGGAATAGGATATCCGCTGATTAGAAACACTTATTGGGCGAATATGATTGTCCATGCCAATAAACTACAAGTTAGTGATTTGAAAGACCAGGCGTGGTATAAATTGGAAGTAAATAGAGTAGGCATTAATAATCTTGCTTTCCTGCTGTGTAATGATTTAAGAAGAAAGAAACCACCATATAATACTGAGAAATCACTAATATTATCACATGCTTTGAAAGAATGGATAGCTATTAAGAAAGATCTAAAAATGAACAATAAGATTTTCTAAGGCTCTAAGTTTAGAATATTAGAGACAATAATGCCGGACTTAGACTTAACAAGGTGGACTAATCAAAGTGATTTTTACAATTGGGGAACTATGTGAGGATTATTAGTTGTTGGCTTTTGATATATTGAAACAGAAATGGAATCTTTCTCATCGAGAAATATTTACATACCTTCGAGTCCAAGGGTTTCTTAAGGCATATTTATTAAAGCCGAACAAAGTTATAATCAATTTACTTAAGAAAACATTTAATGGTATAAGTCATACATTCCCTATCTTTAAAGGTATGGAATTACTAAATTTGAAAATTATTATTTTGAAATCATCTGCTGCGAAGCTATAGGAAAGAGATCTTTCCATCTCCATTAACTATAAAGAACAATATTCTATACTTTTTAAACTAAAAAAAAACAGATTCATTGTCTCAATATCCTTGAGACACAAGTCAAGGTTATGCATAGGCGGTACATGGTCCCAGTAAGGCTAGCAAAGTTCTCCCTTTCAAATTCTTCAGTTTGTTGGAGATGTCTGAAACAGGAGGTAACCATGTATCACATATGGTGGAGCTGCCCTAGACTGATTTAATTTTGAGATCTTGTATTTAAAACTATAAAGGATATTATTGGTAGAATGGTTATCAAAAGACAGAAATTGCTTTGTTAAATATAAATAGTTCGTTAGGGGTTAAAAAATATGATATCCTGATAACCCATTGCCTAATGACCGCAAAAATATTGATTACTAGACACTGAAAGCAAGTGATAATTCCAAATAAAGCACTATTTATAAAGCAATTGCATTTCCAATTAGAAATGGAGAATAATATGCTATTATATAATTCTCACTTGAAGTATAGAAATATATCTATTTATTGAGAATTATTAGAAAGGATTGGCACACTTGATATGGAGGCCTAAAAGAGCATGGTACACCAAATATACTAAAAACCAATTCAGTCATTGGGTCCAGCAGCCGCAGTGTTCGTCTTTGTTGTAATGTTTAATGTAGTTTGTACATGTTTTAGAGTTAGGGTTATATGCCTACCCAATAAGTTTGGGGATACTCCCATGCTTGTATTATAGATCTGATAGATTTGATATGATGAGCATATTGTTGTTGTTTTTTGTATGATATATTTCATATTTTGTGTGAAAAAAATATTGGTATGAGAACTATAAATAAATTGAAAAAAAGAGTAAAGATTAAAACTCTGGATAAAGACCTTAGAGTGCGGTTATTTTTTTGACTTTTGGACTTTTTTATGCCCAACCAGCACCGGGCATCAACTACAACTAGCCAGGAGTGCAAGCCCAATGAATATATATATATATGATATATATTTATCTTTTCTTCTTTCTGCTTGATGTTGCTGTGTAGACCAGCTGCTATGTGAATCCTGCTAAATCTTTAATATACAATTCAAAGGAAAACAGAAGATTGCATGAAAAAGATGTTTACAAATGTGATGTGATTTGCAATGTTTCAACCAATGGTGTATATTCTAGAAAATTGACTGTTTCCTTTTATTTAGTTTGACATAAAGAAGGGGTACTGCATCCAGAGTCTCTAGGCAACCAACTACTACAATGAGTTGAAGTGATTATGTTGCTTAGAGTGCCCTTTAACCCCTTAAGGACCAAACTTCTGGAATAAAAGGGAATCATGACATGTCACACATGTCATGTGTCCTTAAGGGGTTAAAGGTTTCTACAATTTTCCCATAAACCAGATGAAGTAGAGAATAAACCATAGACTATAGTTGAGTTTTATTTTGAGAGCAACTCTATAAATAAAGAGTCAATCCTAGGGACACTCAGGACCTCTAGAGAACTTTAGCTTGCTGAAATGCTTTATGTGTGAAGAGTGCATCCTCTTTTTTTCATTTTATGAAAAGTGCTGATAGAAATTGGCACTTTTATAAACTGAATTTGTTACACCACCCTGGCTGTCAAGCAGATAACTAGTCATGTTACTTCCTGGTTTGGTTAGCTCAGTGGAGCTAAACTCAAGAGGCAGCAATTGCCCAGAACTTGCAAAAACTTAATTCAGCTGCATTTGGAAGTCTGTGATTGGACAGCCACAGAAAGTCTGTGCTGGGTTAGAAGGAGAGGGCTGACAAAGGCTTCAGGCAAGAGATCTGCCGCTTTTGCAAGCTGTTTTTAGTTTTCCCTTCAATTAAAAAAATCCTATATAAATTCATGCATGTTTTCATTAGGCTATATCTACTAAGCTGTGATTTTATATTTTTCCTTTTGACAGTAAAATGTCCCTTTAAAGCATACTGGGCCATTTGCAATGCTGCATTTAGATAACATTACATGTTATTAGAATTCTGGGGTGTGACGAACTGAACCTCGTCACAGGTTCTTGGAGGGGCCTGCTTGCTAGCCTCCTGCCTCAGGATTATGGCCCCTGCGATAGACCTGGCCTTTAAAAAGGCTCTGTTCGTGCAATTGGGATTATATGGTTCGGGTCCCAAACAGCCGCACGAATCAGAGAACACCTGGGACCTTGTTAAGCCTAATTGACAGTTTGTATCACTTTCCACCGCAGTGTTCCAAGTGTTCGTCTGGGTGGCCGCTGTTCGCATGTGTGTGTGTGTGTGTGTTTCGGATACTGAAACTCACGAACACCACTGGACTTCCAGGATCACCTGCGTTCGGTTCTACACAACTTAGAAGGGCAAGGTTCGGTGGAAACATTCCCACGAACAAGGTGAACAAGCTCCAGGGTAAGAACATTGACTATGTTCAGTAGTTTGTTCGGTTTTTAAACTGCCGAACTAGACCGACTGCAAGCCCTGATTCTCTGGAACTGTTTTGGGCATGAGACCATGCATGCGGTCGGTCAAATTATGACTTCCAGGAAATTCCTGAACCTCTGAACCAATCTGGGTGATTTTTGGATATGTTGGTCACTCAGATCGGGGCTATCAGGGATTTTGTGGATTATTTTGTGGATTATTTTGGGGATTTTGTAAAAATCTATGTTTTCTGTGCCTGAAGATAATTGAGTTTAATACAGTGCTGACTCTAATATCTCCCAGGCACAGGGAAGGGATTGACCTATTTTGTATGGGAGTGTCCTGGACTTGAGAGCCAATTTAATTGTGTGTATGTTTTTACTGTAGTCTACTCTCAGGTAGAGCCGGTGCAAGGATTTTTGCCGCCCTAGGCAAAAATTTTTTGCCACCCCCACATATGTTCTGCCCACCATATGACATCACAATACCCCACCCATATGATCTGCCATATAAGCCAATGCCAGTGCTGCACACAGTGTATTTTCTCTGAAAAGGCAGTGTGTTTACTTTAAAAGCCTGCAGGGACAGGCTATAGGCACCAGAATCACTACATTAAGCTGTAGTGGTTCTGGTGACTATAGTGTCCCTTTAATGTAAGGTAAATTAGAGATTAGTGCCACAAATAATACACTGGATTGCCTACTTACCACCAGATGAGGACAAGAGGATGATGATGGGCTCAGGCTGCAGTCTGGCTCCACTGGCCTGGTGTTAATACAGGCTCTCTGGAGGCAGTACTCACAAAAACAACGAACAGGAAGCAGCTCCATTTTTGGGGCCCCTTACACAGATCATGGTCTGGGTCCCCAGGGTCTGACCATAAGTATTCCTACAAGGCCTGCCTATAAGCCTTATGCCCAGGGGCGTACCTAGAGCATTTGGCACCCGGGGCGGGTCCTATTTTTGGCACCCCCCCTCACCCCCCTCCACTCAACTTTAAATATAAAAACAACAAAAACATTTTTTTATGTATTTAGCACTAAGCAGTGTTTGTGTGTTTAAATGTATGCATGTTTTTGTATGGAGTATATGTGAGTGAATGTAGCGGTGTGTTTGTATGTAGTGTTGGCGTTTGAATGCAAGCATGCATTTGTGTGTTGTGTGGTGTTTGAATGCAGTGGTATGGTTATATATAATGGTGGGGTTTGTATGTAGTGTATTTGTGTGTAGTGTTGGAGAGATTTTTAGATGTCTGCACATATACACATACACGGACATACACACATGCAGATACATATACACACAAACACAGTCACACACAGATACACATGCAGACATCGTGGCGTCTCTAGGGACAATATATGTGGGGGGGCACATAAGATACCACAGTCAAAACAGGAGGGGGAGCAGTAAAACTTCTCACTCGGGGATGGGGTAATATGCTGTCATTGGCTGTCTGATGCCAGCATGCTGTGTTCTGCATGCTGGCATCTGACTACACATTTGCATATAATTCACATTAGCCACCCAGATTTCTTGTTGTGGGCTGACTGACACCTCTCGATTACAATCTTTGTTTAGCAGATAACTCCTCTATTTGCTATCATTTGTGGGATTGCCATATTTAAGGACACCAAATAAGGAGCTATCTGCTAAACAGCACCCTTATTTGTTATCTTTAAATATGGAAATCTCACATACGGGCACTAATTCAGGGAATTATCTATTAAACAGCTAAAGGATTAAAAAAAATCGACCTCTTCTTATTTTCAGTTGTTTAGTAGATAAATCCCTTATTTGTTATCCTTATGTGGGATTGCAATATTTAAGGACAGGAAATAAGGGAGCTATCTACTAAACACATATGCAGAGATACACACAATCACACACATAATCACAGATATACACAAACACAATCACTGACCCTCACACATACAATCACAGACACACAATCGCATACACACACAAACATCACATACATACACACATTTAATAATTACGAGGTCCACCCAGCCTTCCTACCTTGCTCTAGAAGGGCTGGAGTGGATCCTCAGTCCCTGGTGGTCAGTGGTTGCTGCTGGGATCTCTGTGCTCTTTCTGCACAGGTCCATCGCACGCCCTGAATGATGCCGAGGCCGCGATGACATCATATCCTGGCTGCCGGCTCACTGCAGGGCGAAGACTGTCAGACACAGTCAGATGCACACAATCCCACACACAGTCACTCACACACAGTTACAGGCAGACAGTCAAACACGCAGGCAATCACAAAGGCAGACAGTCACACATACACACACAGATTCACAGACAGTCACACACACAATCACAGGCAGACAGTCACACATACACACAACACAGTCACAGACAGTCACTCACACACACACCCACAATCACAGGCAGACAGTCACACACACACACACACAGTCACACACAGAGTCACAGGCAGACAGTCACACAGGCAGTCACACATACACACAACACAATCACAGACAGTCACACACACACACACACACAATCAGAGGCAGACAGTCACACACACACACCCAATCATACAGTCACACACACACAGACAGTCAGAGACAGTCACTCACACACACACACACAATCACAGGCAGACAGTCACACACACACACACAGGCAGACAGTCACACACACACAGTCACACAGACAATCACAGGCAGTCACACACACACACACACACACACAATCACAGGCAGACAGTCTCACACCCAGTCACAGACAGTCACTCAAACCCTCAATCACAGGCAGACAATCACACACACAGTCACACAGACAATCACAGGCAGACATTCACACACACAGTCACACAGACAATCGCAGGCAGACAATCACAGGCAGTCACACACACACTGGCAGACAATCACACACACAGTCAAAGACAGTCACAATCACAGTTACACACACACACACACACACACTGTCAAAGACAGTCACAATCATGGTTACACACACAGTCAAAGACAGTCACAATCACAGTTACACACACACACACGCAGTCAAAGACAGTCACAATCACAGTTACACACACACACAGTCAAAGACAGTCACAATCACAGTTACACACACACACACACAGTCAAAGACAGTCACAATCACAGTTACACACAGCACTCACTCTCTCACTTACAGTAAGCTTGGGCTGGAGGAGGAGTGGATCCAGTCCCTCCTGTGCTGTAGTTGGGGAAGCAGGGACTCATTCCTGCTTCCCCTCTGTGTGCAGCAGTATGAGGCTGCATTTAGCTCCGCCCCCACGTCCGGCTTGGCTCCGCCCCCACAGCCGTTCTGGCTCCGCCTCCAAATCTATGTGCAGATCTCCTGCTCCTGCTGCCAGCCCCTGTGTGTGAGCTGTGTCGGCTGCCCGGCGCCCCTGCTGCTATGGCAACCAGTGTAGCCACACAGCTCACTGAACTACAAGCCTGGCCAGCCATGGTGGCACCCCCCTGCATGATGGCACCCGGGGCAGACCGCCCCCCCCCCCCGACTCCCTTAGTACGCCACTGCTTATGCCTACAAGGTCCACCCATGAGTTCGCTCACAGGAAGTGGAGTGTATGTGTGTAGGGGATGTGTTATGTGTTATTGTAGAGGATGTAATGTGTGTGTAATCTTATGGAATATAGTGTATAGGGATACCAGTTTGTGTAAGGGATGTAGTGTGTGAATATGTGTGTGTATGTGTAAGGGATGCAAGGTGTGTTTCTGTGTATGTAATGTAATGCAGTGTGTGTGTGTCTGTAATGGGTGCATTGAGTGTGTGTAAGAGATGCATTAAGAGAAGCAGTGTGTGTATGTAAGGGATGCATTGTGTGCTTCTGTATATGCGTGCAAGGGCTGCATTGTGTGTGTGTGTTTGTGATGTATGCATTGTGTGTGTGTAAGGGATGCATTGTTTGTGTGTGTGTGTGTGTGTAAGGGATGCATTGTGTGTTTCTGTGTGTATAAGGAAAACATGGTGTGTTTCTGTGTTAGTTTAGGATGCATTGCATGTTTCGGTGTGTCTGTATGTGAGTAGGGATGCATTGCATGTTTCTGTGCATGTGTGTAGGCATGCATTGTGTGTTTCTGTGTATGTGTAAGGATGCATTGTGTATGTTTGTAATGTGAAAGAGAGGGTTTGTGGGGTAGGATAGGGGCTGAGAGGAGAGCAGCTCTTTATTTTTATTATATTTATTTTGTTAATATAATTTTTGGGGTACATTTTTTTCTTTAAGTTTTGTGTCTTACACCCCCCTTTAGTGTATCTCTTACAGGCCCCTTGTGTGTCTCTTATCCCCCCCCTCTTTGTATGTCTCCTACATCCTCCCAACCCCTTCGTGTGTCTTACTCTTCTCAGCTCCTTGATGTGTCTCTTTTTCCCCCAGGCCACCCTCTGTGTGTCTCCCTCACAAGCAACTCTGTGTGTCTCTCTCCTGGGCCTCTCTGTGTGTCTCTATCTCCCTTACCAGCCCTTTTGTGCTTCTCTTTCACCCCTTCCTCAGACTCTCTGTGTGTCTTACACTCCCCCCATCCCTTAATGATCTCTACCACTTCCCCCATCCCTTAGTGGTCTCATCTCCACTTCTCCCCCTGTCCCTTAGATGTCTCCCCTACTGTCCCTTAGAGGTCTCCCTTCTACTGTCCCTTAGTGCTCTCCCCTCCCCTCCCTTCCTGCCCTTTAGTGCTCTCCCATCCCCTCCTGCTCCTTAGTGATCTCACCTTCCCCTCTGTCCCTTAGTGCTCTCCAGTGCCCTCCTTTTCCTTAGTTTCTCCTCTCCCCTCCTGTACCTTGTTGATCTCCTCTGCCCCCTATCCCTTAATGCTCCCTTAGTGCTCTCCTCTGCACCCTGCCTCGTTCTCTTATTGGTCTCCCCTCCCAATCTTTCCCTTAGTGGTCTCTCACACCCCCCCCCCATATTTCCCTTAGTGGTCTCTCCCACCCCCCATATTTCCCTTAGTGGACTCCCCCCATCTTTCCCTTAGTGGTCTCTCCCCCCATCTTTTCCTTAGTGCCCCCCCCATCTTGTCCTTAGTGGTCTTTCCTTCCCCCCACAGCTTTCCCTTAGTGGTCTCCCCCCATCTTTCCCTTAGTGGTCTCTTCTCACACCCCCCCATATTTCCCTTAGTGGTCTCTCCCACCCCCCATATTTCCCTTAGTGGACTCCCCCCATCTTTCCCTTAGTGGTCTCTCCCCCCATCTTTTCCTTAGTGCCCCCCCCCCCCCATCTTGTCCTTAGTGGTCTTTCCTTCCCCCCACAGCCTTCCCTTAGTGGTCTCCCCCCATCTTTCCCTTAGTGGTCTCTTCTCACCCCCCCCATCTTTCCCTTAGTGGTCTACCCTCACCTCCTTCCCCCCATCTTTCACTTAGTGGTCTCCCCCCATATTTACCTTAGTGGTCTCTCCTCCCCCATTTGTCCCCTAGTGTTGTCTCCCCCCCTCCAGTGTCCCCTAGTGCTGTCTTCCCCCCCGTGTCCCTTAGTGCTGTCCCCCAGCGTCCCTTAGTGCTGTCTTTACCCCCAGTGTCCCTTAGTGCTGCCCCCCCCAGTGTCCCTTAGTGCTGTCTTCCCAAGTCCTCTTTCGTGTCTCTTAGTGGTGTCTCCCCAAGTCCCTCCCCCAGTATCCCTTAGTGCTGTCTCCCCGAGTCGCCACAGTGTCCCTTGGTGCTGTCTCCCACCCCCCTTTCCCTTAGTGCCATATCCCCTCCCTTCCCTTTTGTGCCTCCTACCAATTTGTAACGTGGCCGGGCGGCGCGGACTGCAGTACAGGAGCTTCAGTTTCCTGTACCCGGACAGACTGACAGGAAGTGGAAGCTGAGTGACAGGTACGAGGGAGCGATGTGCGATTCCCTCCTACCGGGTCACTCAAATCTGGCGCCCCCTGGGCTGATGCGCCTTGGGTGACTGCCTAAGTCGCCTATGGGACACGCAGACCCTGCTCTCAGGTCCATGCCCCTTGCATTGGGACCTGCATATAAGACCAGTTGTGGCTGCCATTAAACAGATATGTTTTACCCTTCATGAAGTCTAGGCTCATGTTTGGGGGATTGGAGAGCTATATTCACTCTGGGGATTGGTATAATCACTATACTCCCTTGGCTTACAACAATTGCTCTTGCAAGAGCAGCCTGCTTCTGGACTAGGAGAGGTCTACCCACTGGAAGCTGGATCCTGGTCTTTGGTCCAGGGTGGAACAGCGACCCCAACCAAGCTGCAGCAGTTTGTGGGGTTTATGGTGGTTATGGTGTCCTTTTGTACTCAAGGATTACTAGGAAGCAGCGATTGATGGAGGTGCCCAGTCGGGGTGCCAGGCGGTCCGTCACATGGGGGGAGGAGGGGTCTGGGATGAATATGTAGTATCAGGTCTGCCATCAGAAATGTTGGGGCCCCTGGCACAGCCCAAAGTCTGAGACCCCATGACCCACCCTGAGTCTGCCCTTAAGAATGCAGTGTAAAGTGGATGCCAAGTGTATGTGCAGTGAATGCAGTGTATTTGTGTAGTGGATGTAGAGGATGCAGTATGTAAAGTGGATATGGGCAGTGCATATGTAGTGGATGCAGTGTGTGTAATGGATGCAGAGTGTGTGAGTATACATATAGGATGGGCTGCATTCTGTGGACTTTTCATTTTTTTATTTTAAAAATGTAGCCAGAGAGAGGGGACATTACACTCCTTGGTGATCCGGTGGCATTGTGCAGACAGGTGCTGTGTAGTGAAGAGGGGGCCAGCCAACATGATCTTCAGCTTCCGGCAGCTCCTATCTCTAACTCTTGCGACAAAGCTTTGCCATGGTAACCTGCGTCAACACTCTGGGGGCCTTAACATAAGGGTGGTCATAATATATATGCACACACAAGTCATATTTTTTATAGTTAGAGTCACGCTCCTGTTAGTTTACCTTTTGTCTGCAGGAGATTGGCTTGCTTGGGGTGCCGCTGGTTGAGTATGAAGTGTGTGGGCCCTGCAGCAGCTCACTCTGTTCCTCTCCCTCCCCATGCTGCCTGTGTTGTGCTCCTCCCTCCATCCCTTTGGGGAGCCCTCTCTCTCGGAGGAAGTGATTGACTATCACTTCCTCCCAGCTTGCACAATTTTTTTTTTTTTTTTTTTTAGTCAATCTTTATTTATTAGGTTTTTCCATTTTTATCCAATATGTCAAATAAAAGAAGGGTTTACAAAGGGAGTAGAGGGAGGGAAGTCAAACTGTTCAGTGTACAGAAGCGGTAGTAAACTTTTCAGTTACATAGCATTGCATATTTTCATGTGTACATATCCCGTCTAAAATCAACACAAGGAATCCTGCTTAGAACACGGGGAATGTCTGATAGGCCCTAGTGGCCTCCCATCTCAGCTTCGTTTACATAAATTCCAACTGAGGTCAGTGTTTATATTTCCTAGGTTGTCTAATCGCGCTTGTCAGTGCTGGGACTCTCACCTTTCTGAATCTCTTATGTGAGATGTACTGATCAGGCGCAATTGCGCAACTAGATTGTGTATAACCAGTCTTCGTCTGTCACTCTAAGGGGGGGGGGGACAGGTCGGGTGGGTGAGTCTGAGTAGTCAATGCCCCCTGTCCGAACTAGTCTAAGCCGATGTGATGCCCAGTGGTGAGAGTAGAAACCTCGACCCCGATTACTCGAGCGTGGCCGTGTAAGTCCGTCGTCTCGTCTCAGTATATTATGTCCATAACCGTAGCTCAGTCTATGGGCCTTGAGGCGGAGGGACTGTCGTATGGTCGGGGTAAGTATAGGGCCGATGAGGAGGGCTAGGGGGGGGGGAGAGTCGGCAACAGCTCCATACTGTATATCTCTTCTACTGCTTCCATCCAGTTAGCTATGGTTGGGGCTATTGTGGTTTTCCAGCGAGTGGGAATTAGGCTCTTGGCTGCGTTTAGGAAGTGTCGCGTAAGAGATCTCTTGTATGCTCCCAGGGGCATCGCGGAGTGGTGTAGTAGCATCGGCAGGGGTTGCAATGGTATGTCTGAATCCAGTATCTCCCGGAGTTTCTCGTGGACTTGTCGCCAGAATGCCTCGATGGGAGGGCAAGACCACCAGATGTGTAGGTCCGTACCTTCGTTCGTCCCGCACCTCCAGCATGTAGCCGATGGTAGCAACCCCATCTGGAACAGCCTATGGGGGGTCCGATACCAGTTCGTCATGAGCTTGTAGTTAGTCTCTTGGAGCTTCGCACTGGACGTACCTTGATGAGAGAGGACGTGTATCTTCTCCCAATCCGCCTCCGAGAGGACTGTGCCCGTGCTTTGTTCCCATTTAGATTGGTATCTCGCAGGGGGGAGTCTGGCAGCCTGTATTATCATGGAGTACAGCGTGGAAATTCCTCGTGGTAGGTGTCGTTCCTCCGTACAGAGGGTCTCAAAGCCCGTCTTTTTCCTGAGTAGTAGTTGCTTACCCGGGAGGGAGCTGTGGTAGTGTCGGATCTGTTGGTAACGAAAACGGGTTAGCCCCGTTGGGGGAGCTGAGGAGGTTAGTGTCTCGAGGGATTTCAAGCGTGTACCCGCGCACCAGTCGCCCAGATATGGAGTGTTCAGGTCACTCAAGCCGGTGATGTCCCTGGGGGCCAATCCGCCTGCAATCTCCGGGTTATGGATCACTGGGGTCAACGGGTTTGGGTTAGTAGTGAGGTCGAGTTTGTATCGTAGAGTCGCCCAGATCTGTAGGGTAGCTCCAATGAGTGGGTGTGAACGAATCTCATTTGCCTGTGCGGGCTTCGGTAGCCAGGTAGTCCAGGGTAAGCGCTCCTTGGAGGCGGCTCGCTCCAAACCTACCCATTGTTTATCAGTGTCTGGCACGTGCCAGTCTATCACCCTGAGGAGATGCGCTGCCTGGTAGTAGGCTTGAATCGAGGGTAGTGCCACCCCTCCCTGGCGCTTTGGCCTGATCAATTGCGTGTATCGAAGTCTGGCGACTCCCGAAGCCCACACGAAGCGACTGATTGCCGTGGATACCTCGGTGAAGAAGGTTTTGGGGATATAGATGGGGATCGTCTGAAATAGGTACAGGAGGCGCGGCAGGAGGTTCATCTTGACCGCGTTTATTCTCCCGAACCAGGATATACAAGACCCTCCCCATCTTTTCATGTCCGTGGCCAGAGTCCGCAGGAGGGGGAGGAAGTTTTCTGCGTACAACTTTGTCAGATCTCTCGTCAGCCAGATGCCGAGGTATTTAATGCGTTGCGTGCACCACCGGAAAGGGAAGTTAGCTTTCAGTTGGGTTGTTAGGCCAGGGGGGAGCACCAGGGGTAGTGCCTCGGATTTCTCCGTGTTCAGGCGCAGGTTGGAGAGCGCTCCATACGTATGAAAAGACCGCAGTAGGTTGGGAAGCGTTATTATCGGATTACCAATAAAGAAGAGCAGGTCATCCGCATTGGCGGCTACCTTGTCTTCCGTGTTAGCTACTTATATTCCCGTAACGCCCCCATCTCGTCTGACCGCCGCCAGAAAGGGCTCTAGCGTGAGGGCAAACAGGAGGGGGGACAGGGGACACCCTTGTCGCGTGCCATTGTTGATGGAAAAGGCAGGGGATAGTGCTCCGTTTATCCTCAGGCGGGCCTTCGGGGACGTATATAGGGCTGCTATCCAAGAGCGAATGTTTGGGCCGAAACCCATATTCCGGAGGGTTTCTTCCATGAACTGCCAGTCGACTCTATCAAAAGCCTTCTCGGCGTCTGTGGAGAGTAGGAGGCCCCCCCGGGGAGTGGACTTAGCGGAGTGGATTATGTTGAGGGCTCGGGTCGTATTATCCTTCGCCTCCCGTCCTGGGATGAAACCCGTCTGGTCCGGGTGCACCAGGTCCGGTGCTACCTCCCCCACGCGGCGGGCCAGGATCTTTGTGAAGAGCTTAAGGTCCGCATTGAGGAGGGAGATAGGCCTATAACTGGCACAGGACGTGGGATCCTTACCCTCTTTCGGGATCACCGCTACTGTAGCCATCAGGGTGTCCTCCGGGAACCTCCCACCCTCCAGCACCGAGTTAAGGCTCGTCAGCAGTTCAGGCAGGAGCAGTTCTTCAAATGTCCGCAGGTATCCCACCGGGAAGCCGTCAGGGCCCGGAGCCTTGTTCGTCTTTGCTGCCTTAAGGGCGCCTTTGAGCTCCTCCAGGGTTATGGGGGCGTCTAGGTCCTCGGTTTGTGCCTGCGTAAGCCTCCGGGTGAGATGTTGCTCCAAGTATTCTTGGATGTCAGCCCGTCTCTGTTGGACCGTCTCCGCATCGCTCTCTTTCGGTAGGTTGTACAGTTTCGAGTAGAATTCCCTGAATTCGTTCATGATGGCTTCTGGCTTCCGCTCGGGGGGCGAATTAGCCTTTTGCAGGACAGTAATGCGGGACTGTCTTCTTTTTTTGCGAAGCATGCGGGCCAGTAGGCGTCCGCATTTGTTCGAGTTCTCGTAAAAGAATCTCCGGGACCTGCGGAGTGTATGCGTCAAGTTCCGTGACAGAAGGGCACGCAGGTTCCTCCTCGCCTCTAGCAGGGGGCGGAGATTGTCCGCCGTCGGGTCGGCTCTGTGTGTTTTTTCAAGCTGTGCTGCAAGTTCGTGTAGGTCCTTCAGTGCAAGATTTTGTTCTCGTTTGCGTCTCGTGCAGGTCTTTATAAAGTGGCCGCGTAGGACACATTTGTGGGCTTCCCATCTTACTTGAGGAGAGGTATCCAAAGCTGGGTTCTCTAGGAAGTAGCGCCGAATGACCTCATTCGCTTCCGTACATACTAATGGGTCCCCGAGCACCTGTTCATTCAACCTCCATTGTCTGTTACTAGGTTTAAACAGGGGAGAGCGCAGCGAGGCTAGAACTGGGGCATGGTCTGACCATATCGTCGTCTGGATGTCGCAAGACATAAGGAGGTGTAGATATTCCTGAGAAATCAGGATATAGTCCAGGCGGCTATGGCCATGGTGGACCTGTGAGTAGAACGAGAAGTATGGCAGTATAGCAGTATGGCCGTTATGGGCCGTAGTGCTCTCCTCGCGTCCAAGGTCAGGCTAGAGAGGTCCTGGAACAGTGCCACGTTTGCACCCTGGAACATTATATTATCGGAGCCCCTAGTGGCCGCCATTAGTGCGTCCTTCAGGCTATAGGCGTGTAGACAGCATAGCACATCTCTGGGTTTCCCATCTTGCCTCGGGGGGCCCAGGGCTCTGTGGATCCGGTCAAATTGGATTGTCTCAGGGCAGTTGCGGCCTAAGATCTGCCTGAATAGGGCCTGTACCTTTTCTGACAGTGGGGTTGAGTCCGGCTCCGGTAGGCCGCGGATGCGTATGTTCTGGCGGCGGCTCCAGTTCTCTAAGTCCTCTACCTGTCGCCTCAGTGTTAATAGGAGGTTCCCTTGTCTAGTGGTGGCAATCTCGGCCGACCTGTGTTGGGACCGGCTGGCCTCCGCTTCCGTCTCCAGGGCCTCCACCCTTACCTCCACTGCTGCCAGCTCGGTGCGCATGGCGGTTATCTCCTCACGCATAGCTGCTCGGAACTCCTTCAGCATTGCAGTGGAGTCCGCCTTCGTGAGCATGCTGGACGAGATCCGGGTGAGTTCTTGCCGAATCATTGTTAGTGCGTCCATCTGGTCTCCGTCTTCGGAGGAGACTCCCGCGCTTTCCGCGTCGAGGGAGGCCGACGCCATCTTAGCAGTCGGCCCGGCGGAGCGAGGATCCGACGGCGTGGAAACAAAGTCGTCCAAGGTACCTCTATTGCTCCGCGGGGAACCGGTGTGAGGGGTACCCAGAAGCAGGTGTCTCTTAGTTCTCACCATTTAGGGCTCGTTTGCAGGCTTAGATAGCTGTGAATATAGGCCGAGGGCACGGAGCTCACCGTCTACACGTCTGCTCTCATGCACGGTCCGGCCACGCCCCCCCAGCTTGCACAATTGTATGGGACCAGGTAGCACTGATAAAGGGCCCGGCGCCCAATCGATCCCCTTTTATGGAGTACTTATTGGGTGGCCCTAAGTAAATAGTCCACATGATGGGCAGTTGCACCGGCAGTAGTTTCACTGCTGGGTATGTGGGGCCGGGTGCCTGGCCCCTCCAGGCAGTGGAGAAGGGTAGGAGTAAATGGAATGAAGAGAAGGAGCTGTAACCAGGGTACATCAGATGATTGAGGAGGTGGAGTGTAGGACAGACATAGGAGATATATAGGAATAAAACTCATCATAATATGTTTTAATATATACATTATATTTCTAGGTACTGCAGAAAAACGAAATCTGGCTGTGCCCCTCCCAAGTTCTGTTTTAGGAACAGAGCCAGGGCAAGTCTCATTGGTGATAGACTCTCATTATTTGAAAATACCAAAAGACATGAACTATTTTCTACAATGTAAAAGTTTCTCTTTTTATTTAGAAGTAGATTTGCTATAATTGGTTGCATGCTGTTGAAAGTTATATATGCAGGCATTATGCTAATTATATATAACTAAATATAAAAGTACCATTTACAGTATAAAATAAACATGTATAAGACATTATTTTATTAAGAGGGCATGGTCTTTATTAAATTTGAGAGTGGAATAAACAGACACTCGTTTTGAATCATATTTATTGTATTTAAGTCATGTTTTTATATGATTGCTTTTATCATGCTCCTTTTATACATGCAAAGTTCTGGCAAACAGACTAATTACATATACCATCTGGGCATTACGATGCAAATATATTCGAATTATAAAGCAAAATGTTATGAGGCAGAACAGATTTTCTTACCCTGCGTTAGCAATTCACATCATTTAGAAAAGGCAAGAGGGGCTAATCCAACGTCCTTTGTATTCTACAGGGTCTTCTGTAACAAACTGGTACAGAAAGCTGACTGTTGATGATGATATTAGCATTAAACATTAATACCTAATCACTAGTGATGTCGCAAACACAACATTTTCTGTTCGCGAACGGCGAACGGGAACTTCCGCAAACGTTCGCGAACCGGCGAACCGGGTGAACCGCCATTGACTTCAATGGGCAGGCGAATTTTAAAACCCACAGGGACTCTTTCTGGCCACAAAAGTAATGGAAAAGTTGTTTCAAGGGGACTAACACCTGGACGGTGGCATGCCGGAGGGGGATCCATGGCAAAACTCCCATGGAAAATTACACAGGTGATGCAGAGTCTGGTTTTAATCCATAAAGGGCATAAATCACCTAACATTCCTAAATCACAATGGATATGGATTGACACCTGACATATGACATATTGACACCTTGACATATGGATTGACACCTATCCTAAGGATCCCTGATACACACTGACACAGAGCAGAATAGGGACTGTTCCCCCTACATAGGGTCACTTGGCAGATATGGATTGTCACCTATCCTAAGGATCCCTGATACACACTGACACAGAGCAGAATAGGGACTGTTCCCCCTACATAGGGTCACTTGGCAGATATGGATTGACACCTATCCTAAGGATCCCTGATACACACTGACACAGAGCAGAATAGGGACTATTCCCCCTACATAGGGTCACTTGGCAGATATGGATTGACACCTATCCTAAGTATCCCTGATACACACTGACACAGAGCAGAATAGGGACTGTTCCCCCTACATAGGGTCACTTGGCAGATATGGATTGACACCTATTTTAAGGATCCCTCATACACACTGACACAGAGCAGAATAGGGACTGTTCCCCCTACATAGGGTCACTTGGCAGATATGGATTGACACCTATCCTAAGGATCCCTGATACACACTGGCACAAAGCAGAATAGAGACTGTTCCCCCTACATAGGGTCACTTCGCAGATATGGATTGACACCTGTCCTCAGAGACCATGATACACACTGACACAGAGCAGAATAGAGACTGTTCCCCCTACATAGGGTCACTTGACAAATATAGATTGACACCTATCCTAAGGATCCCTGATACACACTGACACAGAGCGGAATAGGGACTGTTCCCCCTACATAGGGTCACTTAGCAGACATGGATTGACACCTATCCTAAGGATCCCTGATACACACTGACACAGAGCAGAATAGGGACTGTTCCCCCTACATAGGGTCACTTGGCAGATATGGATTGACACCTGTCCTCAGGGACCCTGATACACACTGGGGGGGGACCTACTGTCCTCCCCCCGCCCCCACCCCTGCGTGGTGGGTGGGGGCAATAAAAATAATGAGGGGGGGACCTACTGTCCTCCCCCCGCACCCACCCCTGCGCGGTGGGTGAGGGCCATAAAAATAATGAGGGGGGGACCTCCTGTCCTCCCCCCCGGCCCCCACCCCTGCACGGTGGGTGGGGGCCATAAATCCCAATGGGGGAGGACCTTCTGTCCTCCCCACGGCCCCCACCCCTGCGCGTTGGGTGGGGGCCATAAAAATAATGAGGGGGGGAACCTACTGTCCTTCCCCACTGGCCCCCACCCCTGAGAGGTGGGTGGGGGCCCTAATAAAAACAATAAGGGGGAGACCTACTGTCCCCCCTAGCCAGCCCCCACCCCTGAGTGGTGGTTGGGGGCCCTAAATAAAATTCCCCCCCCCCATCAATCAAAGGTGACTAGGGGTCCCCAAGCCCCTAGTCACCCACCCCCAAAAAAGTTACCCCCTACCTACTCCCCTCACCCTAAAAAATAGTGAAGGGGGAATAAAATAACTAACCTGTAAAGAAAAATTCAGCTTACCATTTGACGTCTTCTTTTTTCTAAAATCTTCTTTTTTCAGCCCCAAAAAAGGCCAAATAAAAAAACATAAGAACCGACACAATTTAAAAAAAAAAAAAAAAAAAAAAATCCATCTTCACCCATGGAGGGCTCCGCGCAGACTGAGCTCTGCAGGGCGGAGGAAGGCTTATAAAGCCTTGCCACACCCTGCAATTAGGCTCAGAACACTATGATTGGCTGGTTTAGATTCCAAGCCCACCAATCAGAGTGCTCTTTGTCATTTTACACAGCGTGGGAAAATTCCAAAGAACATTCCCATGCTGTATAAAATGACACAGAGCACTCTGATTGGTTAGATTCCAATCCCACCAATCACAGTGCTCTGTGTCATTTTACACAGCGTGGGAAAGTTCTTTGGAATTTTCACACGCTGTGTAAAATGACAAAGAGAACTCTGATTGGTGTGGTTGGAATCTAACCAATCAGAGTTCTCTTTGTCATTTTACACAGCGTGGGAAAATTCTTTGGAATTTTCCCACGCTGTGTAAAATGACACAGAGCACTCTGATTGGTTAGATTCCAAGCCCACCAATCAGAGTGCTCTTTGTCATTTTACACAGCGTGGGAAAATTCCAAAGAACTTTCCCACGCTGTGTAAAATGACACAGAACACTCTGATTGGTTAGATTCCAAGCCCACCAATCAGAGTTCTCTTTTTTTTTTGTAAATATGATTTTTATTAATGTATTTGCAATGTATTTTTCAACAAGAAAAGAAAAAAGGGGGGGTGGAACTCGCAGGTCCCTTGAAACAACAACATAAAGTATTTGCATTTGGGCTCGTAGGCCCCAATGAACGATGCGGACTCGCAGGTCCCACGCATTTCAAATATTAGGTCTTGTGAAGTGCCTAGATTCCCGAGAGAAAGGCATAAAATGAGATACGAAGGTCCCTAGGTATCCCAGTCAGGTGACCCATAACTTGAAAACGTAAGCAATCATAAGAAAACTAGTATCGAGTGGACAGAAAGAGGAGCACAAAACATTGTGTTCCGATACGGTAGTTTCAGTTTGTTGTGTAATATATCGGGCTAGTGGGATTACGGCCGTCAGGCGGTCCCCAATCCTGTCTGCAGTCGCTTGCCGGAGTTCAGGTGGTGAATATAGTAGCATGCGGGCGCCCTAAGCCGTCATATGTTGGTGCGTGCGTGTGTCCTTGTGGTTGGGGCAAGGCCGTGTCCCTTCGTTTGTGGGGTGTATTGACTTAGCTTCCCTGTGTGTTTATTGTGTAACATGTGGGGGTAAAGTTCTGCTTTGACCAGGGTAGTTGCTTTGAGGTGGCGTGGTATGCGTTGTGAAGGTACTAGAGTCAGGGTAAGTATAACTTCTCATGTGTGTGCCCCCTTGTCTAGGCGGTTGGCTAATCAGAGTTCTCTTTGTCATTTTACACAGCGTGGGAAAATTCCAAAGAACTTTCCCACGCTGTGTAAAATGACACAAAGCACTGTGATTGGTGGGCTTGGAATCTAACCAATCAGAGTGTTCTGTGTCATTTTACACAGCGTGGGAAAGTTCTTTGGAATTTTCCCACGCTGTGTAAAATGACACAGAGCACTCTGATTGGTGGGCTTGGAATCTAACCAATCAGAGTGTTCTGTGTCATTTTACACAGCGTGGGAAAGTTCTTTGGAATTTTCCCACGCTGTGTAAAATGACACAGAGCACTCTGATTGGTGGGCTTGGAATCTAACCAATCAGAGTGTTCTGTTTCATTTTACACAGCGTGGGAAAGTTCTTTGGAATTTTCCCACGCTGTGTAAAATGAAAAAGAGCACTCTGATTGGCTTAAACCAGCCAATCAGAGTGTTCTTAGCCTAATTGCAGGGCGTGGCAAGGCTTTATAAGCCTTCCCCCACCCTGCAGCGCTCAGTCTGCGCTGAGCCCTCCATGGGTGAAGATGGATTTTTTTTTTATTATTTATTTATTTATTTTTTTTAAATTGCGTCGGTTCTTATGGCTTTTTAGTTGGCCTTTTTTTGGGGCTGAAAAAAGAAGATTTTAGAAAAAAGAAGACGTCAAATGGTAAGTTGAATTTTTCTTTACAGGTTAGTTATTTTATTCCCCGTTCACTTTTGTTTAGGGTGAGGGGGGTAGGTAGGGGGTATCTTTTTTTGAGGTGGGGGGGTGGGTAACTAGGGGCTTGGGGACTCCTAGTCACCTTCGATTGGGGGGGGAGGGGGTTTATTTAGAGCCCCCACCCACCACTAAGGGGTGGGGGCTGGGGGGGACAGTAGGTCCCCCCTTATTGTTTTTTTTAGGGCCCCCCACCCACCGCTCAGGGGTGGGGGCCAGGGCGGAGGACAGTAGATCCCCTCCTCATTATTTTTACGGCCCCCACCCACCATGCAGGGGTGGAGATGGGGGTGTGGGGAGGACAGTAGGTCCCCCCCTCATTATTTTTATGGCCCCCACCCACCACGCAGGGGTGGGGGCGGGTGGAGGACAGTAGGTCCTCCCCCCATTGGGATTTATGGCCCCACCCACTGCGCAGGGGTGGCGGCCGGGGGGGAGGACAGTAGATCCCCCCCTCATTATTTTTACAGCCCACACCCCCACCCCGTGCAGGGGTGGTGGTGGGGGGGGCAGTAGGTCCTCCCCCATTGTGATTTATGGCCCCCACCCACCTTGCAGGGGTGGGGGCCGGGGGAGGACAGTAGGTCCCCCATCATTATTTTAATGGCCCCCACCCACCACGCAGGGGTAGGGACGGGGGGAGGACAGTAGGTCCCCCCCCCAGTGTGTATCAGGGTCCCTGAGGACAGGTGTCAATCCATATCTGCCAAGTGACCCTTATGTAGGGGGAACAGTCCCTATTCTGCTCTGTGTCAGTGTGTATCAGGGATCCTTAGGGTAGGTGTCAATCCATATCTGCCAAGTGACCCTATGTAGGGGGAACAGTCCCTATTCTGCTCTGTGTCAGTGTGTATCAGGGATCCTTAGGATAGGTGTCAATCCATATCTCAGTGAGTTAACAGACAAAGAAAATTAGAAACCTAGAATGTGACGGCACATAAAAACACCCTCACACACAGCACCCCTCTTACATACACACACACTGCGCCCCTCAGACATACAATACGTCCAAATATATATATTATACACACACACACACACACACACACACACACACACTACAGCACCCCTCACACTGCACCACTACACACATTACGCTCCAGATACACGCTAGATCCCTTACCCTATATGCACTCGTAATCCTCTACACACACACACAATCTCCTATACACACTCTGGGTCCTATACACAGTAGATCTCCTACACACACACACTGCACCACCTACACACACTACATTCCTTGTCAGCAAACACATACAACATTCTCTAAACACACCCTCTGTACAACCCCTACACACACTACGTCACCTATACACACACACTACAACCCGTATGCACACACTCGCTACATCCCCTATAACACTATGCCCCCTATGCACACACTCTCTACAGCGCCTAGCCACACATATTACACCACAAACACAAATTAAATTGACCTATTCACACAATACCACACCACACTCTACACACATGCAATCCCACAAGCAGGCTCCAAACATATGCACCATGCACTTTCCTGGCCCTTTTGTCCTCTGGTATCCCACTTGTGGAGACACCAGAGACAATTTAAAAGCAAACACAGCGCATGCATGTTATTAAATTTGCTTGCGCTGCGCAGAACAAATTCAGGGCCTTTTTCTAATGCCAGAGCTCTTCAGCGGGGCTCTGCGCATTGAACTAACATGCTCACTTTGAGAGGGGACGTGCTTGTCATTAGTGATGACAAAACACACCCTCTCTGGCCCCGCCCCCTTCTTAGGGGGCCGCTCTGATTGAAAAATGCCCGGGCCTAATTTTTTTCCCAGTCCGGCCCTGATCAGGGATCCTTAGGATAGGTGTCAATCCATATCTGCCAAGTGACCCTATGTAGGGGGAACAGTCCCTATTCTGCTCCTTGTCAGTGTGTATCGGGGATCCTTAGGATAGGTGTCAATCCATATCTGCGAAGTGACCCTATGTAGGGGGAACAGTCTCTATTCTGCTTTGTGCCAGTGTGTATCAGGGATCCTTAGGATAGGTGTCAATCCATATCTGCCAAGTGACCCTATGTAGGGGGAACAGTCCCTATTCTGCTCTGTGTCAGTGTGTATGAGGGATCCTTAAAATAGGTGTCAATCCATATCTGCCAAGTGACCCTATGTAGGGGGAACAGTCCCTATTCTGCTCTGTGTCAGTGTGTATCAGGGATACTTAGGATAGGTGTCAATCCATATCTGCCAAGTGACCCTATGTAGGGGGAATAGTCCCTATTCTGCTCTGTGTCAGTGTGTATCAGGGATCCTTAGGATAGGTGTCAATCCATATCCGCCAAGTGACCCTATGTAGGGGGAACAGTCCCTATTCTGCTCTGTGTCAGTGTGTATCAGGGATCCTTAGGATAGGTGTCAATCCATATCTGCCAAGTGACCCTATGTAGGGGGAACAGTCCCTATTCTGCTCTGTGTCAGTGTGTATCAGGGATCCTTAGGATAGGCGTCAATCCATATCTGCCAAGTGACCCTATGTAGGGGGAACAGTCCCTATTCTGCTCTGTGTCAGTGTGTATCAGGGATCCTGAGGATATGTGTCAATCCATATCTGCCAAGTGACCCTATGTAGGAGGAACAGTCCCTATTCTGCTCTGTGTCAGTGTGTATCAGGGTTCCTTAGGATAGGTGTCAATCCATATCTGCCAAGTGACCCTATGTAGGGGGAACAGTCCCTATTCTGCTCTGTGTCAGTATCTGGGGGGAGTATCTGCAGTAATACAGAGTGTCTGGAGGGAGTATCTGCAGTAACACAGGGTGTCTGGAGGGAGTATCTGCAGTAACACAGAGTGTCTGGAGGGAGTATCTGCAGTAACACAGGGTGTCTGGGGGAGTATCTGCAGTAACACAGGGTGTCTGTAGGGAGTATCTGCAGTAACACAGAGTGTCTGGAGGGAGTATCTGCAGTAATACAGAGTGTCTGGTGGGAGTATCTGCAGTAATACAGAGTGTCTGGAGGGAGTATCTGCAGTAACACATGGTGTCTGGAGGGAGTATCTGCAGTAACACAGAGTGTCTGGAGGGAGTATCTGCAGTAACACAGAGTGCCTGGAGGGAGTATCTGCAGTAATACAGAGTGTCTGGAGGGAGTACATGCAGTGACACAGAGTGTCTGGAGGGAGTATCTGCAGTAACACAGGGTGTCTGGAGGGAGTATCTGCAGTAAAACAGGGTGTCTGGAGGGAGTATCTGCAGTAACACAGAGTGTCTGGAGGGAGTATCTGCAGTAACACAGAGTGTCTGGGGGAGTATCTGCAGTAATACAGAGTGTCTGGGTCGAGTATCTGCTTGTAACATTTATATGCACTAAAAAAAATAAAAAATAAAAATTGAAAAAATAAAATAAAATGGTTGCAGCTTCCGAATGAATCTAAAATGGATGCTGTCCAGTAGGTGGTAGGGTCTGCTAGGGAGGGTGTGCTGCTGATTGGCTGGAATGTGTCTGCTGACTGTGAGGTACAGGGTCAAAGTTTACTCAATGATAAAGAATAGGGGGCGGACCGAACATCGCATGTGTTCGCCCGCGGTGGCGAACGCAAACATGCTATGTTCGCCAGGAACTATTCGCCAGCGAACCCTTCGGGACATCACTACTAATCACAATTAAACCAGCAATCTCTCAAACTGGCACAAGCACAATAGTTTGTAAATGTATGCCTCTCTGTTGTTCTTTTAAGCACTGCAGTATATCACATGCTGTCAAATCACTCACTAGTTTGTCCCTAGATGGACAAGTACATCAAATTCCCCTTGCGAGCAAAGCAGGAAGTTACTTAGCTTGCAATGAGGTTCCAGAGGTAAAGGAATTTTTTTTGTGTTTTTGCCAAAGATATACGGCAGGTTGCTTTCACACTGTCATTCTCTGAAGTTCTGCCTGTGCATAACACTAAGAACGACAGGTGGATGCGTATTAGGGACTTTAACTTGTGGTTGGCGAATGGTGTCGGGAGCAAGGATTTGGCTTCATTTCTACATAGTTACATAGTTACATAGTAACATAGCTGAAAAGAGACCTGCGTCCATCAAGTTCAGCCTTCCTCACATTTGTTTTTTGCTGTTGATCCAAAAGAAGGCAAAAAAAAAACCCCAGTTTGAAGCACTTCCAATTTGGCAACAAGAGAGGAAAAAAAATTCCTTCTTGACCCCAGAATGGCAGTCAGATTTATCCTTGGATCAAGCAGTTATTACCCTACATTGAAAGATTATATCCTTAAATATTCTGTTTTTGCAAGAATGCATCAAGTAGCTGTTTGAACATCTGTATGGACTCTGATAAAACCACTTCTTCAGGCAGAGAATTCCACATCCTTATTGTTCTTACAGTAAAATGATTTAGGTAGACTAGAAAAATGGTCAGAGTTGTGGCAACTGACATTTAATGTGGATAAGTGCAAGATAATGCATCTTGGACGTAAAAACCCAAGGGCAGAGTACAGAATATTTGATAGAGTCCTAACCTCAACATCTGAGGAAAGGGATTTAGGGGTGATTATTTCTGATGACTTAAAGGTAGGCAGACAATGTAATAGAGCAGCAGGAAATGCTAGCAGAATGCTTGGTTGTATAGGGAGAGGTATTAGCAGTAGAAAGAGGGAAGTGCTCATGCCATTGTACAGAACACTGGTGAGACCTCACTTGGAGTACTGTACACAGTACTGGAGACCCTATCTTCAGAAGGATATTGATACCTTAGAGAGAGTTCAAAGAAGGGCTACTAAACTGGTTCATGGATTGCAGGATAAAACTTACCAGGAAAGGTTAAAGGATCTTAACATGTATAGCATGGAGGAAAGACGAGACAGGGGGGATATGATAGAAACATTCAAATACATAAAGGGAATCAACACAGTAAAGGAGGAGACTATATTTAAAAGAAGAAAAACTACCACAACAAGAGGGCATAGTCTTAAATTAGAGGGACAAAGGTTTAAAAATAATATCAGGAAGTATTACTTTACTGAGAGGGTAGTGGATGCATGGAATAGCCTTCCAGCTGAAGTGGTAGAGGTTAACACAGTAAAGGAGTTTAAGCATGCGTGGGATAGGCATAAGGCTATCCTAACTATAAGATAAGGCCAGGGACTAATGAAAGTATTTAGAAAACTGGGCAGACTAGATGGGCCGAATGGTTCTTATCTGCCGTCACATTCTATGTTTCTATGTTTCTATGTTTCTAAGTAAAGAAACATTTCCTTTGCCTTAGACAAAATCTTCTTTCTTCCAGTCTAAACACATGACCTTGTGTCCTATGTAAAGTCCGGTTTGTGACTAGATTTCCACACAATGGTTTGTATTAGCCCAGAATATATTTGTATAATGTTATTATATCCCCTCTCAGGCGACGTTTTTCTGAACTAAATAGGTTTAAATTTGGTAAACCTTTCTTCATAGCTGATATATTCCATTCCTTTTATTAATTTTGTAGCCCGCCTCTGCACTTTTTCGAGTGCCATAATATCCTTCTTTAGAACAGGTGCCCAAAATTGCACAGCATATTCAATATGTGGTCTTACCAGTGTACCAGGCTACAGTTTCTCATGGTAGCACTGTTTGAAATGGAATAAACTGTACAAAAAAATAAATATTTTGCATCTTTCTCAAAAGGGAACAAATGTGTTCAGAGTGAGCAGTACAGGGAAGGCAAGAAAATGTGAAGGATAGCATAAAATCTAGCCTAATAAATGTTAGTGAGGCGAACATAGAGTCCTTTTGGGCTATATAAGAATTTGGTAATCATACAGTAACTCGTGTAGGTGTGATTTATAGGCCCCCAGGACAAATAGAAGAGTAAGACAATCTTCTAGTTAAGAAAATAGCTAAAATGACAATGAAGGCGGAAGTTATCATCATGGGTGACTTTAATCTTCCTGATGTGAACCGGAACACCAAAATAGCTGCTTGTGCCAGGAGCACACATATTCCAAACTCCCTACTGGGATTGTCTCTAAAACGAGTCGTTGAGGAGCCAACTCGTAAAGAGGCCATACTAGATTTAGTGTTAACAAATTGAGAATTGGTATCAGATATTACTGTAGGTGAAAGTTTAAGATCCAGTGAGCATCAGTCATCAGTTATTTGTTTAAAAGAAGAAAAACTACCACAACAAGAGGACATAGTCTTAAATTAGAGGGACAAAGGTTTAAAAATAATATCAGGAAGTATTACTTTACTGAGAGGGTAGTGGATGCATGGAATAGTCTTCCAGCTGAAGTGATAGAGGTTAACACAGTAAAGGAGTTTAAGCATGCGTGGGATAGGCATAAGGCTATCCTAACTATAAGATAATGCCAGGGACTAATGAAAGTATTTAGAAAATTGGGCAGACTAGATGGGCTGAATGGTTCTTATCTGCCGTCACATTCTATGTTTCTATGGTTTAATATAAGAACAGTGAATGAGTCACACCACACAAAATCAAAAGTTTTAGACTTTAGAAAAACAGACCTTTCTAAAATTTGAATATGTGTAAAGGAGTCATTATCAGACTGGAGCAATATAAATGGAGTCCAAGAGTCCTATGCTGCCTGCATAGTATGCCCTTAGTTGGACAGCATGCATGATTAGCAGGCAGCCTGACATGCATTCATGCCAGTCTGGCTTTCCAATTCTTTGGGCAAACATGCCCCTTTTTTGGGCATGTTCTCCCATTTTGGCAGGTCTGGTCACGTGATTCGCGCCAGTGGCCCACCCTTTTACCCTGTCCACTGACTGCCTAGACACTGCTGTTATGGGTTATGGATTTACTTAAACGATGAAAGCATGAATTAGAGAGAGATTAGCCTAGGGTGTGTGTTTTCATATAGCTGCATCCTTTGAGTTTCTCTTCAACACCATCTCCATCTTATACATGACGCTTGGGAGGTATGATTGTTTTAGTGTTTTTGGTCGATAAGATTCTGTAATTAGGCCCCATCATAATTGTCAGCACCAGGCCCACTGGCCTCTTAATCTGGCCCTGACTAAAATGAAAAGAAAACTTCCTGCCCGGTGCCTGACATTTTCCCTTTCCTGGTTGTTGGGTGATAGGAATTCCACATCCCTCTTTTATTTTAGGATAAACTGATACTGATAAAGTACGTCAATTAAAATACATTACACATGTTAACAATTTACCGTATATACTCGAGTATAAGCCGACCCGAATATAAGCCGAGGCCCCTAATTTTTCCCCAAAAAACTGGGAAAACTTATTGACTCGAGTATAAGACTAGGGTGGGAAATGCAGCAGCTACTGGTAAATTTCTAAATAAAATTAGATCCTAAAAAAAATATATTAATTGAATATTTATTTACAGTGTGTGTATAATGAATGCAGTGTGTGCGTATGAGTGCAGCGTGTGTGTGTATGAGTGCAGCGTGTGTGTATGAGTGCAGCGTGTGTGTATGAGTGCAGTGTGTGTATGAGTGCAGCGTGTGTGTGTATGAGTGCAGCGTGTGTATGAGTGCAGCGTGTGTATGAGTGCAGTGTGTGTGTGTATGAATGCAGTGTGTGTGTGTATGAATGCAGTGTGTGTGAGTGCAGTGTGTGTGTATGAGTGCAGTGTGTGTATGAATGCAGTGTGTGTATGAATGCAGTGTATGAATGCAGTGTGTGCAGGGCCGGTGCAAGGATATTTGCCCCCCCCCATATGTCCTGACCTCCCCTCCTCCTCCCTCAGTGGTCCTTACCTCCCCACCCCCGTGTTCCTTCACCCCCCTCCCCCAGTGGTCCTGACTCACCCCTCCCCTAGTGGTCCTTACTTCCCCCTCCCCTCCCCTAGTGGTCCTTACTTCCCCCTCCCCTCCCCTAGTGGTCCTTATCCCCCCCTCCCCTAGTGGTCCTTATCCCCCCCCTCCCTCCCAAAGTGGTCCTTATCCCCCTCCCTCCCATAGTGGTCCTTATCCCCCCCTCCCTTCCTCCCATAGTGGTCCTTATCCCCCCCTCCCATAGTGTTCCTTTTCTCCCCCCCTCCCTCCCATAGTGGTCCTTATCCCACCCCCCTCCCTCCGATAGTGGTCCTTATCCCCCCCTCCCTTCCATAGTGGTATAGTGGTCCTTATCCCCCCCCTCCCTCCCATAGTGGTCCTTATCCCCCCCCTCCCTCCCATAGCGGTCCTTATACCCCCCTCCCTCCCATAGTGGTCCTTATCCCACCCCCTCCCTCCCATAGTGGTCCTTATCCCACCCCCTCCCTCCCATAGTGGTCCTTATCCCCCCCTTCCCTCCCATAGTGGTCCTTATCCCCCCCTCCCTCCCATAGTGGTCCTTATCCCCCCCCCTCCCTCCCATAGTGGTCCTTATCCCCCCCCCTCCCTCCCATAGCGGTCCTTATACCCCCCTCCCTCCCATAGTGGTCCTTATCCCACCCCCTCCCTCCAATAGTGGTCCTTATCCCCCCCCTCCCTCCCATAGCGGTCCTTATACCCCCCCTCCCTCCCATAGTGGTCCTTATCCCACCCCCTCCCTCCCATAGTGGTCCTTATACCCCCCCCTCCCACAGTGGTCCTTATACCCCCTTTTTTATTATTATTATTTTTTTTTATTATTATTTCTTATTTTATTTATTTTTCGTCCCCCCTCCCTGCTTGATACATGGCAGGGAGGGGGGCTCTCCTTCCCTGGTGGTCCAGTGGCAGTTCAGTGGGGGGGAGAGGGGGGCTGGCAGAGCTGTACTTACCTGTTCTGCAGCTCCTGTCAGCTCTCTCCTCCTCTGCGCCGTCCGTGCAGCTCCCTCTGTCAGCTGACAGGAGCTGCAGAACAGGTAAGTACAGCTCTGCCAGCCCCCCTCTCCCCCGGTCTGTATTATGGCAATGCAAATTGCCATAATACAGACCTTGACTCGAGTATAAGCCGAGTTGGGGGTTTTCAGCCCAAAAAATGGGCTGAAAAACTCGGCTTATACTCGAGTATATACGGTAGTAGTCCTGGGTTTTGTCTGTGCATGACATACATAGAATGGTTTTTATTTTGATTTGGGAGTTTGGGAGTATAAGACATAAATGCGATGTTATATCTCTTCTTTGCTTTTATTTATTCCGGTTGTTTGCTTATTTATTTATTCCTGTTTCATATTTGTTAACCGCTCGCAACTAATATTTTCCATGTGGAAATACTGATTACAACTATATGTCATCAGCTATAATTTATAATTTATAACCAAGGCTTTTATGTCTTTTTAATGTTATATTGATTGATGTATGACTTAGTCATGTGGTCCATTGGGTATATTTTACATAATTGGATATTAGTGGGCATGTTGGTTTAGTAGCATAGTAATATGATATAATTCTCTATTTTATACAAGTACTTACTTAGTGATTAAAAACATATCATTTTAATGAGGATTAGATGCTCTTAGCACCAAACAATATTTAACAACATTTCTGATGAGTATCACGTGAAACATAAACCAAACTGATATGAATTACCAAGGGTACAAAATGCGTTAAAGTGCATTTCACCACTAAAAGAATTAAAGATGGAAAATGTAACAACTAAGCTATGGTGCTTTGAGAGTGAAGAACAGGGGTAGCTGTTTTTTATCGTGTGTTAATTTTTCATTTGAACTACCGGTAATGGTTGAGTCCAGACTGGAGATGATTTGACAGACCCTGAAATGAACATTTCATTCTCTCAAAAGCTGCTGAGTTAAAGCAGTTTTGTATGGAGTAATAGGCTAAAAAAACATCTACTAGGCATTACCTGTTGATCCAGCAAACAAAGCAAATGCCTGACTGGCCCAGTGCCAAAGCTACCTGCAAGCTCAAAGAGGTGCTCTACCATACGAAGTACTGAAGGGAAGATCAAGGATCTCCCTGTCTAGACCCCTGCAATTTTTTTTTAACAGATAGAATGTGTTCAGCACCTCAGGCAGGTGCAGATCATTTGTATTGCTCCTAGGAGCTCAGGCAATTCTAAATACATCAGAGTATTGCTGCCATCTTACAATGGCAACCAGAAGCCACATGCAGACCACTTGTAGACCATCTGGGTGTGCTAAGCCAAATAGGGAAATCTTTGACCATCAGGGATAATTATGCCCCATGTCACTATTTATTTTGTTCTGTATCCCTGCTCATGTATGTTCTAAAGGAAAAGGAGTAGGACCCGTTTAGGGGGTCTGCCTTGACGTTGGCAGGTGGGCATTCCCTCCAGTGGCCATTGGAGTAACTAAATGACCTCCATTTGTTTAAATATACACAGGGATTAAGGAGAGAGTGCAGGTAACTTTTTTCTTTGGTGTTTACTATATGTATTAGCTGATGTGTACTGTAGTCGTTGCTGCCGCCCAGGAGTGATAGGAGTGAGCGCAGGACTTTTCTTTTTGTATTCACTTTTTGTATCACACAGCTAGGTTACAATGCTGCCGCCCATCCCATGTGTTCTCTATTAAGGGTTAACAGGTATATAGGGGTGTATGTAAAAAATACCCCTTTCTGTCTTATTGGAGATATTTTTTGCCAGAAGCTCAAGGAAGCAAGGTAAAGGGTCAGAGTTGGACCCGTCTAGGGAGGTCTGCCTTGACGTTGGCATGAGAGCATTCCATCCAGTGGCCATTGGAGTAACTAAATGACCTCCATTTGTTTAAATATGCATAGGGATTAGGGAGTGAGCGCAGGTAACTTTTTTTTCTCTCTTTGTTTTTACTATATATTCTATTCCCTGCTTATATCAGGGAGTCCCAGGTGTCAGGTGATAGCTGGGGCTCCTCTTTGTCAGCTGGTGCCATTTTTAAACAATATGGCATCCAGCACTTTTATTAGCTTATATGACATCACAAAGGGTGCAACTTCATCAACTTCCCAGATAGCGTGTGGTCAACACCTCAGGCAGGTGCCATTCATTCCCATGAACTCTGGCGATTCTGAATATATCAGTTTATTGCCCCCACATTACCACACCAACCACAACCACATGCTTCTTTTGACTCTAAGAAGGGTGCGCTGATCCAGATAGGGAAAGCTTTTACCACCCCCATGTCCCTTGTCAAATGTAGGCATGAAGAAGGGGAATAACCTTATCGTTTTTCTTTTTTTTTGTAATTTTTTTAATACCCAACTGTACACACACAAACATGGAAATACACTTGGCAACTTGCAGATCATCCAAATCATCACTTGGTAACAGGTGGAGCACCTGTACAAGTCACAGATAACAACAGACCTTTAGGGGATTACATTGTAGATATAAGGTCTGCTTGTTTTCAATTTACTTAAAGTTGTGGTGGCATTTTATTTTTATTTTCCCAGCAATAAATGCATTGCAAAAATACTGTATTAGAATTATCAAAGCAAATGCTGCATTTTTTGTCACAAATCTGTTCTTTGATGTGTCGCTTTTTGCACAAGTTTTGTAGCCGGAAGACTTTCTTCAATTACCCTTTGTATTTTATGTGGGTTTGGAAAGCTAAACTTTTTTCTGGTAATTCATCCTTATGGTTTAATGATGATCTGGATTTGATTCTTTCCCCTAGGGAGTAAATATTTTAGCACTGAGATTTTGATTTTAATTCTTTTCAAAACAGGTCTGGTTTTCATAATTTTCATTTTTATATATTTTCTTAACCACATCAAAAAATTGGCTTTTAGAATATAATTCTATTCAGCTCACATGTGAGATTATAGCTAATAACTTGGTAGCAAATAAGAGTTGCTTAAAAACCTGTCACTGTCCCTTGACAATTTGACATTTTGCATCATTGGTATTTCATATTACTTTGGTGCATATCTTGGTGAAATAGATTATTTGGTTAATGCACTGACTGTAGAAAATGTTCAGTTTGATTCCCAGTAGTGTTAACATAGCCTTTCAGCTTTCAGCAGTCAATAAAAAGAGATTGTTCGGGAATAGCAATATCTATTAATCAAATGCCATTTTAGTTAGAGCATATTCTAAAGAGCTCTATGTCTCATTGAGGATAAAAGTGCTATGAAAAAAAAAAAATGAAAATTATAATATGTTCACAAGTGTATATATGATTACATTTAATAAAATATTGAAATACAGAATTTCACATCTTATTTATGAATTATATTCATTGAATATAAAAATCTATCTTCCATCTTGAAAATGCATAAATAAATTGTATGTCTGCTATAAGCATAGCATACTGTATAGTGTGGTGAACAGAATCTCGCCACGGGCTTTTGGAGGGGCCAGGACAGCGACTGTAAAGACCCATATTTTATTTCCCCTTGTTCCCCTGGTTTGGCACTTTCCATAGAGCCGGACGCTAGCTCCCTGGCAGCTGTTTGCATGGACTAAAACCGCAATTAGACTTCATGGGGACTTAGCCATGAATGCCCTGGAGCTATTTTTGGCATGAAAACTTTGCAGTTCCCGGTTGCTCCCCCGGCGGCCCTTGCCGTGGTTCGATGGAGCTGTTTTCGGCAGGAAGACTTTGTGGTTCCCTGGCGGCCGTTCACATGGACCAAAACCGCAAATAAACTTCAGGGGGACTTAGCCGTGTATGCCCTGGAACTATTTTCTGCATGAAAACTTTGCGGTTCCTGGTCGGTCCTCTAGCAGCACTTAGGATCTGTAGTTCAGCCAGATCGGGGCTATCATGGGATGTAACTTTTGTGGGGGTTTTGTATGGTTTAAATGTATTTTGGGGGTTTTATAAAAATGTGTATTTTTGTGTCTGGAGATAATTGAGTTAGTACAGTACTTGACTAAATTATCTCCCAGGTACAGAGGAGGGATTAATCTATTGGAGTGTCTTGAATTGTGTATTTGTTTCTACTGTGGCTTACTCTCAGGTCCAGGGGGGGAGTGCCCCTTGCATGGGGACTGTCATAAAAGGCCAAGTGTGGTCTCATTAAAATCAGCTCACTTCACCCTCAACACGCAGCCTCGTCTCGTGATTGTACTTAACAGCTATACCAGCTATACCAGCTATACCAGGTATACCTGCTTCGGATTGTTATACTGGCTATAATCACTAGCTCTTGTAAGAGCTACACAGCTATAACTGCTAGGACTCTCTGGAGTAGGAGAGGTCCACCCACTGGAAGCTGGATCCTGGGCTTGGGTCCAGGGTGGGTGGAGGACATCGATACCCCAGCCAAGTTACTGCGGCTAAGCGGCTACGGTGCTTATGGTGTCCGGTGCGGTGTTTATAGTATTTCAGGCTACTAGGAAGCAGCGATTGGCGGAGGCACCCAGTTGGGGTGCCAAGTGGTCCATCACATATAGTTTTTAATAATGGTACTGTTTAATATTCTACTTGAATATGCCCTCAGAACATACATGAGAGAGATCTCAATGTGTCCTTCCTGGTAAAATATTAAATGAATTAATTAGTAAAAAAAAAAAAAATAAAATGGCAGTTACATTTTTTTACATTTTACATATTTTTATTTTATGTTTAATTGTTTTGTTTTTTTTGTCTTTGCTTCTGCTTTTAATCTTTGTTTTTAATAAAAAGTACTTTTTAAGTATATTCAGTCCCTAGAATTTTATATTTCATACTTTTTATCTTATTTTGGTCTCCTGAACATCCTCTATATCTAATCAAAGGCTTTATTAGTTGCACCAGGTGTGCTTGAGCTAGAACACTTAAAATACCTGAAATGGATAGAGGTTTGTTGAGTGCTATGTTTGACTGCATGTTAGAAGTATGGCTAAGTCAAAAGAATGGTACACAAAGTTAAGAGAATTAAAAAAGATTATCGCCCTTCACAAACAAGACACAGGATACAAAAAGATACCAAAGGCACTGAATGTTACTAGAGACACCTTTGGAAGCATAGTTTTCAACTTCAAAGTGGAAGGAACAATGGTTACACTATTTTGACAGGGAAGAAAACTGAAGCTATTAATGTCTGCAACCAGATTTCTGAGAAGGCAGGTTGTGAAAAACACTTGAGTGACTGCAAAAGACCTGCAGAAGACTTGGTGGCAACAGGCACTGAGGTTTCAGTGAGCATATTAAGGCGTGTACTAAAAGCAGAAGGTTTCCATGCCAGAACTCCAAGACGTACACAGATACTGACCCAAAAGCACAAAAAAAGTTGGCTTCAATATACTCAAAACATATAAATAAATAAATCTGCAGTATTTGGAAGGCAAGATGGATTCATTGAAGTATCAGGAAATGCCGTCTGAAAGGAAGCTGAAGCTTCAACGTCATTGGATCTTCCAAAAAGACAATGTTCCAAAGCATACTTCAAATTCCACCAAGGCTGGTTGCAGAAGTAGTACAGGAGAATTATGCAGTGGCCATCATAGTCACCGGACTTGAACCACATAAAAAATCTCTGATGGGATGGGAAAAAGGTGGGTGCAGCTCGCAAACCCAAGAATATTACTGAACTATAGGGTATTGCTCATGAGCAATGGGCTAAGATTTCTCAGGAATGCTGCCTGTAGCTGGTGTCTGGCTATGCTTCCTGTTTTAGGCAGGTCATAACAGCAAAAGGGTGCTCAACTAAGTACTAAATATGCTTGCCATGAAGGGGTTGAATATTTTGAGATTTTTGAGAAGTCATTATAAGTTGCATTTTCAGCTGAATTTGGGGAAAACATTCATTGTGTTGAGCTATTTCAATTTCTTTTGTTTGATTTGTTCATTGCAAACAGCTGAAAGTCTGTAAATTTTGACACTAAACCTTATTACAACTGTATACCGGAATCCCTCTTCTAATGCTGAAATTATTGGGCTTTACCTGCTACATTCCAAAGTAAAGCTCTATTAGCTCTATTAAGTCATCTCAGCATTTACGTTTCACACATAGTCACATTAAAATTGTATCACAATATTGTCTTTATTTAATTTTTGTTTGTATTGAGGTATATTCCACCGAAGCTCTCTTGATTACTTGTATGTATTTTTTCTTGAACTTGTTCCTGTATTTCCTCCTGTGGTCTATATCAAGCGCAGTTCACTTATTTTTGGTGTGTACACTTGGTTCTGTGCACAAGGTTGGGGGAGTTCCTTGTAAGGTGAATTCCTGTTCTGTTTTGAGATACTGAGTGCCTATTGTTTTAAATTTTTTGCATGTTATGTGTGTGCTGGCTGTATTACATGTGTGGGGTGGCTGTATATAATGTTTGTGGATGTGCTCTGTGTCACCCTCTCCTGCTTGACTTTCTTCAAGGAAAGGAGGAAAGGGGGAATATGATCTCTGGTGGCACAATGGAGGTGTCATATCCCTAGTGGTCTAGTAGAGGTTAGCTCTGCCTGGTCGGGTATCGGTGTCCCGAGTTCATGATAGTCCAGCAGGGGAGCATGAGGTTTGCACCACTGGTGAATGCAGGCCTCAGTAATTGCTCCCTCACAGTATGGCACTCAGCGTGTCAAAATGCAAACTGGGAACATCTGGTAGCTGCGCTTTGACTCACTAGAGAGTACCGGATCACAAGGAATTAATAACTGAGGTCTGCACCTTCCAAAGTTGCAAACTTCATGCTGCCAGCTCTGATCCCCCCACTGCTCAGTGGTGACAAAGTTGAATTAAGGTTGCTCAGGCCCCTTAGAGCCCTGGGTTCTGTGAATGTTGTGAGAGTGTTTGTAGTGGCTGAGTGTTGGGTGTGTTGAGGAGGCTAAGAGCTATATGGGGGGCTCAGTGTCTCTAGCATTATGTACTTGTGTATGTGCGTGAGTGTGTGTGCATTTTTTAGTGTGTCTATGTCTCTTGCACTGTGTCTGTATGTATGTGTGTGGGAGTGTATGTGTGTGGGGTATTTGCTTGTGCTGTGTTGTTTGTAAGGGGGCTCTGTCATGGCAAGGGGCATAATTCATTATTGCACTATGGAAAATTGTCCTGTAATGTAATTTGTGTGGTGCATTATTGATATGCCTGCCTGGTGGAGATGGTATTGTCAATGTCAAAAGGGGTTAGTAAGATAAGAAGGTTTTTTTGGGGGGGGGGGGGGGTTTAAGCCTTAATTCTCTTTGAAGCTGGGACACCCCACCGAAGTCAGATGACAGAAGGGGTAATGGAAATTGCATAGGAATGTGAAAAGGGTTTTACCATATGGATGGAGCCTGTGAATTATTCAAAGGCTTTGTAAGTCACACATAAGTAGCCATGAATGTCTCTTCAGCCATATGGCATCTACCTTTTAATTGATGAGTGGATTTATTTGATTTGTTAATGGCCATTAGCCTTGTTCCAGTATCATATCCAGAGGAAAACACATTAATGTTACCCACAGAATAATAATTAAGCCTAATTTTTGTAAATAAGCCCAAACATGAGTGGCATAACTTGACCAAAGGGGAAGGAATTGTGATGTACGTCATGTTGGGTCACAAGTACGGTGTGCATCATATCTATAGAATGGGAAAATAATAACAAACTTGTAGATGCAATTACTATTTCTGTGGCAGGTACATAAGAGAAGATAGAGCCAAATGTTTCCATTTGGATTGATGTGGATCTGGACACAAGGGGGTGGTCACTTAGGGTCTCTATAGATACGCCTTAACTCCACCTCTGGGTGAGGTGTGGTATTCCAGAGGATATATCTCTAATGAGACTGTGCATTGTACTTGCTTAGGGCCCAAATCTTACTTGAGTAAGTCACCATCTTCCTTGTTGGAGACCCCCTGGGCAAAAGTTTTACTTTGAAAACCTGTGTGAGTATGTGTTTAGGACTTCTCTTATGTTATCCCTTTTGTTTTTATCTGTTGTTGGTGTAAATAATTTGTTTTTCATCTATTTTTTTTTATGCATTGTGACTATTTGTTTGCTCATAATACATATTCCTTTATTAAGTTCTGCCTTTGTCTGGTTAAGAATCACGTTACCTGAAGAGACTAATTAGTATTTTGCAATTGCTTAGATATTGTGCTAAGTTGTATTTGGTGGGTTTTTATTATTGATTTACCTGGGGGACCAAGGCACCCCATTTATAAATTGTCTTGGTGGGGGCAGCATTAAAATAGCAATAGTTACATTATTATGTTCAAGTGTGTGTGGTGTTAAGGGGATTTTGTCTAGTGCAGACAAATAATGAAATTTAACCCTTTCACCACCACAACTACATCACGCACACTCTTGAAGTAGGGTGAGTTCGTGACAGGCTCCTTGTAGTTTTTGTGTATTGGGTTTATGGTGAAGCTGTGTTTCATGTGTGGGAGTGAGTGACAGCTTTTGGGGGGTGAGTATGACAGGGTTAGGGGGTGATTGTCACAGAGTTAGGTGGTAAGTCTGACAGGGTAAAGAAGTGAATGTAGCAGTGTGACAACATATGGGGGCTTTGTATGTGTGGGTTGAGGGACAGTATGTGTAGAGGCTGTGTTAATACACAGTCTCACTTCACTGTAATTGCCTTTTTAAATATAACATTTGCCCCCTTCTGGGCAGAAAGGGTGGCACAGAATTTCCATGGTGGTCCGGTGGGCTCCTAGAGCAGCTGCAGGCCTTCCAGTCCAGCGCTCTGTGATAACAATGGTCTGACTCCCTCACAGAGTGCTGGAATTATTGATCTGCCTGCCAGCTCGAGGGAGACCTTATTACAGCCAGAGCTCCATCTGGCTCTGATGAGGTGCCCCCTTCAAGTGGCAACTAGGACATATGCCATTCTTGCCATACCTTATGTACTCCACTGGTACCATTATGTATTCTAAAATGAGAGCAATAGTTTAAACTATTAATTACAATGCGCACTCACTGTTTACTAATGTGACTTAAGGTCGCTTGAGAGCTGTAAATAAATTGTTAGTGCAAAAAGTCAGTTTTTACCTTAAATGAACACTATAGCCACCCATAATATGCAAAAAATAGTGCAAAAAAATAGGTGCTAGACAACATGCAGCTATAAATGCTGTGGAACCAATCACTAAATATTCCACCAAAGATAAAATATACAATAGTAAACAGTGTTTAGCGCAGAGTATATAAAACCAATGTATAATAATCTTAATCCCAGGGTTCACTCCGCCCAGTGTATATAAAAGTGAGTATAAATATACCTAAGGATGAACACAATAACACAGCTTGTTTCTGAAAAAATAAATAGACAGTACACTCTCATAGAGTAGTATAGTAATGTCCCAGGTTTTGCTGTAAATGTATTCTTTAGGTCACCAACTCACATTTTTATGAGCCTGTTAACAAACTGGCTCAGGTAATACAGCATTGTAAGACAGTGCAGGTCCCATTCAGGAATAAGCCAAGAAATACAATATGTGTGGGATTCAGCTGATGAATCTAAAATCAAATAAAATAAAACATAGCATAATACAGTTTTAGAAATGTAATATTTCCTGCTATAGATTGCACTCACAGGATGTTGAAAGTATATGCGCTCTATTGGTGCCTCCCCCGATGTTTTGGGGTGCTAGTGTCTTCTCTTAGGATCAAATATCACCCGGTATCAGGAACCATTCAGGACTCAGACAGGTAGATAGGTAAAAATGAGGTTTATTGGTTATCAAAAGTATAAAAAGGATTGGTCATACGCGTTTCGTCCACCAGGGGACTTCCTCAGAGACCAGTATACAATTAAACACCGTGAGTATAGCTAGGCCATCCGTATCTACCCTTCCTCTCTTTGGGATACAGCTTGTAGTAAAATATTCTTAAAATTGTTTGCTCCTCTATAGACTACTTTAGGATTTTCTCCCATATACATATTTAGATCCTAAATTTGTCTTAAAATATGCCAATGTTTATTTAAAATATGGCTTTGAGAATTAAAATTGCTAATAAAAGTAACCTGTTCATTTTGTGTGTTGCTTTGTTCTTTCTTATTATATACCAAAAGATCTTTCCTTGGTGTATCTTTCACAACCATTAACAGTTTTTCCACTTCTTTTAAGTTGTAACCTTTTTGGTAGAATTGTTCCTTAAGAACATGGGATTGTTCTACAAACAATTCCTCCTTGTTGCAATTTATTTTTAACCGTGTGAATTGTTCTTTCGGTACATTAGCAAGCCAAGAAGAGAAATTACAACTTTTGGTATCTATATAACTATTAATATCAACTTTTTTTGAAAAAAGTGCATGTTTGAATGAGATTGGACTCTATTAAAATCCTTAAGTCTGAAAAATTAACTTCCTGGGCACTAATATCACAGGTAAGTTTTATTCCCCAGGAGTTAGAATCTAAATTCTCCCACTACGACATAAATAATTTGGGACCAAGTTCGCACCCAGCTATGCAAATGTATTTATGTTGTATTGGGAAACAATGTTTGTTTTCTCTGGGCATGACTGGGTAGCGAACTTGGTACTCTATAAGAGGTTTATTGACGATATATTTTTTATTTGGAAAGGAGATCGTACCTCTTTGGACTTTTATCTTTTTTTAGATTTATTCCCTTATGTTTTTATCTTTTTTAGACGATTATTCCCTTATGTTCATGTAGTGTATCTTTCCATCACAATCTCAATAATTTTAAATCAAGTTATATCAGTAGCCTCCTTCTTGATGACATGGATCTATAGTGTGATTTATATGATGTTTATATATGTTATGCTTGATGCAATTTAAAAATATATATATATTTATTGTGCTAACTCATGATCTGTTTTGAATGGAAGTTGTGGCGAAACCAACCTCGCCACTGGGCCCTGGAGAAGCCTGTTTGCTAGCCTCCTACCTGCTGACTATGGCCCCTGGGTTATTTGGGGCATATTGTACTGTATATTGCTGCTACTGGCCCTTTTAACAGCATCTATGGACATATTGGGACTTTTGGGACTACTGTCCCTTTAAGACTGTGATACATATTCTAGTGTACTGCCTGTAATATTATATGTGTATTTGTGTGTTAAGTTTAACCTGGGATATGTATGCAGCATTCACTGATTGTTCGGTAGAATCACTCCATTTATTATATTGAGTGAAACTACCGAACAACCAGACCACCCAGGAATAAGTGTGCCTCCAATTACAGTTTGCAACAATGTTGCAAACGGGTAATTGGCAATCAGTGTAATGTATTCTTTGTCCTCTGGGTGGCCGCCATTCCGGAAACAAACACGTGGCGGCGGCCATCTTAAACTACCGAACAGCGGTGTTTTGCCGTCGAGTGTCTGGAACTAAAATCGGACACTTGACTAGGCAAACACCGCTGAGACCTCCATACTTCCAGAAATTCGTATGGAAACTACCGAATGACCCGCCGTTCGGTAGAAAGAACCCCATAAACAAGGGAATTCATTCAAACCCTCTCCAGGCTCTATAACACAGGCAATTCGCCTGTTTTCATTCCCTTGTTTGTGACCGACCGCAGGGCCAAAATGCATGGAACTGTTTTCGGATACTTTACCCATGCGGTCGGTCAAATCTTTGGAACCCCATATCTCACGAACCATTCATCCGAATTACTTGAATTTTGGATATGTTGTCCCCCTGAATAAGGGCTATCCAGCGATGCTGGATTTAAAGGTGTACCCCCGGGTTTTGGGGTACATCCAGAACTTGGCTGAAAAAGTGTACCGGATAATTGAGTTTAATGTTATCTGAGGGGAGGGGATGTGTGGGCTGAACCATGTATGTGATTGGTTATTTTATGCCTCCCCCTGGGTGTGGCCTGTATGTGGATTAGTGTAATAAAAGCCAGGCTGGATGAGCCAGTCCGGAGTTCCTGTTTTACCCTCAAAGTGATGTGTCGTCTCATTATTGGGGGAAGGATTTATTGTATGCTGTTCCAGTTGACTGCTAGGAGTACAAGCCTATTCGTATGGTTCCTATTCAATGGTCTACAGCATTCATACGCTTGGGAGAATTTAAAGGTTTCTCGGATTCGGTGATTGTGGTGTCTGCCAGAGAGCTTGGAGTCCTCAGGAAGCGCTAGGAGCATCCATTAACGGAGGTACCAAGTCGGGGTGCCAGGTGATCCGTTACAGAAGTATATTTCAGATTGATTGAAATAGCATTGAAATCAGCGTAATATGCATGGGATTTTGATGAACATCTTAGGATGTATACTGCATGTATTGAAGTGGGATTGTGGTACTTAGTCAGGTACATAGGTACATATCTGTAATGCTGATGTGGGCTCCTGACAGATGAAGCACCAGTAGCTGAAGTTCGAAGATGAAGGTCACATGGGTTACAGCACATGATGTATTTTGATAGGAAGGGGAATACTGGGAGGGAGGGGATAATGGTGGTGTGGGAGGGGGTGATGGTGAGGGGGGATACTGGGAGGGGGTAATAGTGAGGGGGGTACTGGAAGGGGGTGATAGTGAGGGGGATACTGGGAAGGAGGTGGTAATTGCGGTGTAGGAGGAGGGTATACTGTAGGGGGTGATAGTGAGGGGGATACTTGGAGGGGGATGATAGGGAGGGGAATACTGGGAGGGAGGGGTTAATGGTGGTGTGGGAGGGAATGGTAACCTGTGGCAACGCTCTGATTGGCCAGATCTCGCGAGACACATGGTCTGCAGCAACTTTGCACACTGCGGAGCTGCAGACCGGTGTCTGCGATGGGCGTTCTCTTCTTAGCAGACTGGAAGGATCTCGCACATGGCAAAATACAGAGCAAGCTGCCGGGCCTCCTCCTGGTGATGGTAAGGGGGTTAAGGCAGCTGCGAGGCCCCAGACAGTGAAAGGCCTTAGACGGCCGCCGAAACCGCCTAATTGGTGAGCCGCCCCTGATTAGGGTGTGCCCAGGCACACCCCATGCGCCCATCTATGGCAATATGAGACCTGGCGGTTTGCGTTTTTGACTTGTCACTTAGAAGGACATTGCAAGGAAGATATCCATCTTATGAAGGACCTGGAATTATTCTCCTTGCATATCTTCAACAACATGTAGGAGTAGACTGTCCAGCTGCTGAGCACTGAAAAGTTTCAATGAAACTGAGAATACCAAGAGTCCATTGGGATTCATGACCACAGAATAACTGACTAGGTTCAGCTGTGTTTAGAGGACATGTGGTTATGAGTAATTCCTTTGTATCCTAGCAATATCATGTTCCTCACACTTTCCCACTCTCCTATCTCTCCTTACCTATCTCTCCTATCTTTCCTTACCTCACTCTCCCATCTTTTGCAGTCAAAACCTGTTAAATGAGCAAATCACTAGATTTCCCCAGAGCTCCTAATATATCTAGTGTCATTGATTATCCAACACCCACAAAGTGTAAAAATTAACTTACTGTTCCAGTAAATCCAGTAGGCACTGACTACACCAAATAACTTAGGCTTTGAGGTGAACATAAAAAGAAGAATAAAGTGATCCTTGGACAAAAAGTCCAGGATACACTAATGGGATATTGGTCTGAGTACACTGTTACTTTAAAAACATAAATTTATTAATCATAATAAGCATGAACAAAAAAAAAATGAAAAAAAAAAACACACACTAATAAATCAAGAGGAGATAAATTAAGCTCAGTGGAGCTGAGGGGGGAGCCTACACAGGGGGTTATAGGATGTAACTAAAGTACATAGCATATAAGTGCCCAATGTAAAAAATGAGAGAAAGTATAAAGCATCAGATCGCAACAAGTAAATAAATAATAAGGACCACTGTACATCCAAAAACAGCATAAACCTGTTAAAAAGGTTGCACTCATACCCATACACTTATAGAACCAATCGTGACGGCTATACATTGTGTATATAAAGACAAGAGTATATAATCTTGTGTATTCAAAATATCTTTATATATATAGCTCCATCACAATGAAGTTCAAGGTACTATGGTGCACACTATCAGGAAAAAATGGCGCTGTATTTACAAAAAATAAGGCAAAGCCAACAGTGTTGAAATAATAAAGCTCCTATTGTGGAATTATATCACAGAGGGCTTTATTTAAGGTGATATGATGAACATAAATTAGCTCAGGTTACAACCTTTTTAACAGGTTTATGCTGTTTTTGGATGTACAGTGGTCCTTAATATTTATTTACTTGTTGCGATCTGATGCCAAAGTTAATATTCCACGCATGGGAAGCATGAGCTCGTGCCCATGGCAACGCAATATTCAAGCGTTTCCGGGTTCGGCACTTAGCTCCGCCTACCCCATTTTGATTGGAGCAAGTCTATATGATTGACGGAAGGGGGGTACTATCCTGTTAGGTAGGCGTGCAAACGTAACGCCGCCCGCAATCCCCTCTGATTGGCCCACTAATGCCGCTCAGTGTATAAAATACGAGCTCAAGACAAGCGACGAGCTCCGGGGGAAAAAGCTATAAAAACCCGGTAAAAAAACGAAAACGGAGCCGCAAAACCACCCCTCACAAGCATGGGCAGGAAAACCAAAAAATTAAAGCCCGAAAAACCCAGATCCGGCACGAATATCGGAGATTTGTTCCGCCAAGCATACGGAGCACAAGGGTCCAAAATGGCCGCCGTCATGGGAGACTTCTATGATGACTCTGAGCTTTCTCTGGATGAAGAGGGAGAGGAGCACGCGATACCAGCTCAATCCTCCCAGAAGCCTCAGGGGACTGACTCCAGGCCGATCACCGCGACCATGCTGGAAAATATGCTTGGGGCCCTGCAGAAAACAATCCAGGCGGATGTGGCCTTACTCCGGGCAGACATTACAGGCCTGGTAGGCCGCATAGGGACAGTGGAGACCACCTCAGAGCACCTAACCCAGCAGGTAACCCAACTTCAACAAGAAGTACAAACCCTCACCAAGAAACAAGCGGCCTCAGACCTCCGATTTGCCGCGCTGGAGGATTCTAGACGCCGAAACAATCTAAAAATCCGGGGAATACCGGAGAGTACTCCCGCGTCTGAGCTCCCGCACCTTCTAAGGAGGCTCATAACCCACCTGCTAGAGCCCAAACAGGCTAAGAACCTCACTCTGGACAGCCATTTCAGAATCCCAAAACCTAATAGGGCACCAGAGCAGGCGCCCAGGGACCTGATAGTGCGGTTCCGGACAGGGGCTGACAAAGCGATGGTGCAAGCAGCTTTGAAGGGAAGAACACCACTTAGCTTCGAAGACATGCCGCTTTCGTTCTTCGCCAACCTCACCGGCGACATGCTACACTGGCGCAATACGCTACAGCCCCTCACAACTGTGCTCCGAAGCCACAACAAAGAATATAGCTGGAGATTTCCACGCACCCTAAGAGTGAAAAACGGGGAAACATCGTACTCAATTTCAGAAATCGCAGAAGCTCCAGCGCTACTCACCAAGTTGGGAATACCAGAAGAAAAAACAGAACAATGAGTGAGCGCTAGATAACACAGTAGGCAGCAACTTAATAAGGGAATACCTCAAAAACCCTTAAGGGAGGTACAACAAAAAAAGATAACAATAAAAGCTGCGCCAAGTAACAGTAAAAAAATAACAAATAAAAAATATAGTCCAAATAAAATAAATGGATAAAAAGGAGAAAGTCTTATCTAAGAGTGTCTCGTGCAGTCGTCTAGTACGGCAATATTCAGTCTGCAACGATTGTCCTTATTTGATTCTTCCTTGTAAATCCACTCATATGTAAGAGACAAAAGGGTATATACAGGAAGCCGGATAGTGTAGTAAGTTTAAAATATAAGTAAATAAAATATATAAAACTCTTGAATGCAGACTCACATTTGAGAGAGCTAAAACCAGCTCTGGTGGAAAGGGCGTTCAGCGGTATAATCCCTGCTTATGGGATATACAGTGGGTGTCCTTCGTCTGTGGTAAATTTTCTCTGTCCTTGATACGATAGGCACTCGGGTAGAGAGAAACAACCAATAGTGCACACTGGATAAAAAGCTAATTAATAAAATAAAGAAATAAAATGGGTACTCACAAGGGGGGAGCAGAACAACTGCTCCCTATTGATAGCGCTGGTGGTATTATCCCCACCTAGGATTACTTGGAGTCCGGAGTGATGATTAAAATGCCAGGTAAAAAGTAGATAAATATGTATTAAAAAAATACAATTAAAAGTAACAAATTATACTTTAATATTAAAAATACACAATATTATAACCATAAACGCGTTTCGCCAATACAGCGTTATCAATATGGGAAAAGAGAACCTGATACTGGCAGAAAGAGCATTAAATAACAAATACAATACTTTAAAATTGGCGCCAAAATTTAGGCAACCAATCACAGAGAGAGTAAGAACTAATGTAAAAATCATATTAAAAACAGTTAAAATCTGTTATGAAATGGTTACAATTTATAATTGCAGCAACAGTGTACCGATACATATGTAAAACGAACTATTAGACAGAAGAAAATCAAAACTATGTATGAAATATAGCTCGGTCAGATGACCGGCATAAACAATCCTAAAATAGAACTTGAAAATACTATCAGGGACATCCAAAAAAAAGACAGAAATGAACTTTTAAAATAAAAACCTAAATCCACAGATATGACTATGCCATTACCAATTATTTTCAATTTTAATAATAAAAGCAACAATATAAAAAAAGTCATAAGAAAACACTGGCACCTCTTGAAACAAGATGAAATACTAAATAAAATTATACCTGAACGTCCAAATATTATATTTAGGGGAGCACAAAACTTCAAGTCAAGCTTAACTAAGAATTTTACTAAAGAAATTAAAAATACCCCACCAGTATCTTTCTTTCCTCAAATTAAAGGTTTTTGTAAGTGCAAAATGTGCATAGTCTGCAGAACCACTGACCCCAATGTCCCTCAGAAAGTTACTGAATTTACATCAAAAAGGACAAACAAGGTTTTTAAAATAAATGACTTTATTAATTGCTCTACAAAGAATGTTATATATCTGCTTGAGTGCCCCTGTGGCCTCCAATATGTTGGAATGACCACAAGGTGCTTAAAGACGCGTTTAAGCGAGCATTGCAGAAACATCAAAAATGGATACCTGAATCATTCAGTATCCAAACACTTTATTATACATAACAAAGACCCAAAAATGCTAAAATGTATTGGGATAAAAAAATGTGTTGTTCCATGGAGGGGTGGTAATATCAAAAATATTCTAGGTCAAAAAGAAATGGAGTGGGTTTACACACTCCAAACCCTTGCCCCACATGGTCTGAATGTTGATTTTGACTTGTTTAACTTATTATAATTATTCACATTGCTGCTACTATTCCCTTTATCTATATTGTATTCTCTCTGGACTTTACCTGATTTTTACAGCTGCCACTTTAAGCCATCTTCTACTCTGTTTTATATTTCCCCTTGTTTTATTCTCATCATGCCTGGTCACACTGCTTTAGGTGACCAGACATGATGTATTTCTTTTTATGTGTTTTTTATGTGCTTTTACTCATATTTATTTGATTATATATACTTTACACAAACAATTATATATATTTCATATATTTTCTATCCATTTTATCATTCCTCCAGCCGGCCGCAGCTTTGTGCGAGCCGACCGGCACTATGTTTCCGGTTTCTATGACGACGGCTGCTATCCGCCGCGTCATATACTCAATCCCCCTCCTATGTCGACGGCCGCAGCCTTGTGCAAGCCGTCGTCCCTCCCCTTCACGTCAGCCGCATGTATTAGTGCGTGCTGACGTGATTCAGACCGTGCCCCCTTCCCAGCCGATTCCCTACTAGGACGCTGGCAGCTGCGCAGTGCTTGCCGGCGTCCGACTACATTTCCCAATACCCCCCTGGTTGTTTATGCCGGTCATGTGACCGAGCTATATTTCATACATAGTTTTGATTTTCTTCTGTCTAATAGTTCGTTTTACATATGTATCGGTACACTGTTGCTGCAATTATAAATTGTAACCATTTCATAACAGATTTTAACTGTTTTTAATATGATTTTTACATTAGTTCTTACTCTCTCTGTGATTGGTTGCCTAAATTTTGGCGCCAATTTTAAAGTATTGTATTTGTTATTTAATGCTCTTTCTGCCAGGTATCAGGTTCTCTTTTCCCATATTGATAACGCCGTATTGGCGAAACGCGTTTATGGTTATAATATTGTGTATTTTTAATATTAAAGTATAATTTGTTACTTTTAATTGTATTTTTTTAATACATATTTATCTACTTTTTACCTGGCATTTTAATCATCACTCCGGACTCCAAGTAATCCTAGGTGGGGATAATACCACCAGCGCTATCAATAGGGAGCAGTTGTTCTGCTCCCCCCTTGTGAGTACCCATTTTATTTAACCGGATAGACTAGAATGTACGCTAAATGTGGCCTTGTATACTACGGCCGTCTACCCTATCTTCTATACTAGGGCCGTGTACCCTATTTATAACAACTAACCGAATGGACTAGAATGTATGCTAAATGTGGACTTTTATACTTTATTAATACCGCAGACAGAAAGGACAAACCGAATCCTCTAACCATGTTTAGCCTCTCCACTGTTTTCCTGTTTTGCTCTTTTGTCTTATTATAAAATACAAAATTTGTGCTGTATATCGATTAGCCACCTTTTCACTATAATGTTTATACCAATTTTGTTTGTGAATGTTATTGGGGCTGAGCAAATATGATGCTATATCAAGCACAACAAAAATAAAGAATTAAAAAAAAAAAAAAATACGAGCTTAAGTGCATATCCTTGAGAAAGGCGCTTGTTTTAGCGCCGAAATGCGTTAGGCGTACTATGATTTTATTATCACTTTACTTATTCTTTTGACACGGTTAGGGGTGTTTATTTAGGGTATGAGGAATTGAAGCCTGATTGGAGCGAAGTTTAGGGAGTGAGTTAGCCTGCCTTGACCTTTTGGCTATCATTCACTTAGGATACAATCTGGCAGCACTAGCCAGCGTGTGTTACATTGTAGCATAGATACTAAGGGCTTTAATGAGAATCCTTATGTGTAGCTATTACTGGGGCTGGAGGATATCTTTACTATAAGACTATGGAGTAACAACTGCTCGGTTTTTGAGAGGTCCATTTAGCCCTTTTTTTAGGCTTTATACTTTCTCTCATTTTTTACATTGGGCACTTATATGCTATGTACTTTAGTTACCTCCTATTACCCCCTGTGTATGCTCCCCCCTCAGCTCACTGAGCTTCATTTATCTCCTCTTGATTTATTAGTGTGTGTTTTTTTCATTTGATTTTTCTTCATGCTTTTGATTAATACATTTATGTTTTTAAAGTAACAGTGTACACAGACCAATATCCCATTAGTGTATCCTGGTCTTTTTGTCCAAGGATCACTTTATTCTTCTTTTTTTGTAATACATAATAAGGGTTACCCCCTTTCTAGATATGGTCTGGACACACTTCATAGTCCCTGTTTAAGGGATATCCTTTCTTTTCTTTTGAGGTGAACATGTTTCAAGAGCGGACATCGCTGTAGTCAAAACTGCAAGGTAAACTGACCTTAGATTCAACTCAAGTCAACAAGCAACACAAATGATTAACATGTTGTGGTATTTAGTGATGGGGTCGACCTTCATTTATGACTTTGTCTTCATACTACTGGTAATAGCTTTGCTTTGGCGTTTGAGACATGTGGAGTATGCTTCCAGGTCTTGCTCAGCCAGCAAAGTATGCCAAATGGCTGACTGAGCATCGCTGGAAAGGTAGTCTGCATCATCTTGAATGCAAAAGGTTTGCTGCCTTATTGGGTGTAAATATATATTTAGTCAAAATAAAAAAAATAAGTCAAAATAAGAATTTATATATGACATTTGGGAGATTGCAACTCACTGTTCGCAGCATTCCATAATACCTCACTTTACAAGCATTTTCACATTAGTAAGAAAAACACAATAATGTTAAAGTACATCAGCTGCTCGGTTAGAATAAAACAGTGTTGACTCTAACCTCCTGTGAATCAGTAGTTGGCTATGTCACAAACAGACAGGAAACTGGCTTCTATCAAACAGCGAAGTGATTCATACAACGTAATCATGCGCTCATTGCTCATATCTGATTTCTTCATGATCTAATGCATCACACACAGGCACATTAGAAACTTGAGTATAGCTATGCACGTGTGTGTCTTTAGAACATATAAACTCCAAGGCTGGGTCTAGCAAAGACAGAGGGAGCGATCTGGCAGGCAATAGCTGCTGCCCCTGATACATTTTGATTTTTCTGTGGGGTGGAGGGATAAAAACTTAAAAAAAACACAGAGCTGTCTTCCTTTGCTGTTGCATGACTTGTAGATCAAATTTTTGTATTAATATCATCGTTTTCATAGTGCAAACATTTTTCACAGCACAATTATAAATGGTGGATATTTGACAAGTAATTGTCTACCAGATACTCACTAGAGGTGCTTCCTGCTGTTTAGCAGAGTTTAACTCTGTGAAACAACGCTTGACGTCTTCGCGCTTTGCATGAGTCTGTCTTAGTACTGCAATGTAAACATCGTAGTTTCTCTAAACTGTGCCCTCTACCTTGCCTTGCCTACAAATCACCATGTGCATCACCTGTGCTTAGTTATTTTAACACCACCATAACAGTGACCTAGTGGCATTCCCTCTCCAGATTCTACTGAGAAGTCATGACTGCAAGGGTGGATAGATCTATATCACTGGGCTGTAGTATGGAGTACCCCTGCTGCCACCCTCACCTCAAAAGAGGTGATGAGAGGGATGAGCAGAATATGGTATTTGGATTATATTTGGCGCATTTTAAATACCTAGTAATACCTTTCAATCTGTGTATTACAACTGCTATGTTCCACCATTTCTTAAATGATGTCTTATGGAACCTACATGATAGATTCTTCATTATCTATCTTGATGATCTATTTATTTTTTTGTTCTCCCCCAAAGAACAAACCTTGAATGTAAGAATCAAACGAATATATCTGCACATTAATTTTCTTTACGCCAGGTTTCCCTGAGTGAATTTCTAAGCTATGGACTATCACTTGGCCATCTTGAAATTAACCACCAAAATGCCACAGTCATCCTGAAGTGGTGCATTCCTATGAACAGAATGGCAGTCCCTACCTTTGCAAATACTTATCGAGGTTTCTTCCAAATCTGCTAACCCATCACCCCTCTCACAAGGAACACAGAACATTTTTTTTTTTTTCGTCAATCTCATTTTTATTGAAGCATGTTAGATGGGGTACAGAAACAAAGAGTGGGAAATGCAAAAACGGGTTACATTAGGAGGTAAGTACATCAGTAGCTTGAGAAATTACATTTCCTGAGTAGAGGATGCTTCATTTTTTATATATTTGTAGATCATGTTAACATAAGCGTGTAGTATTTAGTTTCGATGTCTAGTTTGCCAGACTGGGGTAACAATGAGCTATGCATAGCAAGATACATTAAGGTTTCCTATACATGCAGGCATTAAGTATAGCACGATTCAGGCTATTTGTACTCCGAATTACAATAGCATAGGGGACATAAGCACATGCGGAGTATCGGTAGATTAGGTCAGGAGTGGGTAGAGACGTCAACCTAGCGTAACAAATGATAATATGAAGCTTTCAGGAGGGTCGCCATCTAAGTGTAGCATACAGTACATATTAAAACAAAATGATCAGCAATGCATGGGCATCCCTAACGTGGCAGCCTGTGATCATGAACTGCGCTGTACATTTCTAAACTGCAGTGCGTCACATAGATTTACGTTCCCACCCAGGTAGGCAATGATAGTACATGCTGTATGCTGTTTAAAGTTAAAACTTACACATTATAATACTGAGCAACTTAGTACTAGCTATCCTAAAGATTATAAGGCACCTGTGTCCAGGTATTGAGGCATATGCAGAAACAAATGACAAGTAACAAATGAAAAAAAAAAAAAAAAAAAAAAAAAAAAAAAAAACAAAAAAAAAAACAAACATGCTATTCTGTAGTGTCACATCTATGTACATACTATTAAAAGTGAGTGCCTTAAGTCAGCCGATTCATATTATAAGCAAACAGACATAAACAGTAAGTGCTCAGGACCGCCGGATCAGAGCAGTTATGTCCTTACAACTATTTGCCTGCTGTATTGTCCACCAAGAGTCCATAACTGCGGGCGGCCAGTGGTGGGGCTGCGGGCTTACAGGCCATCTATCAGCCAATACCCCTGCTGGGAAGGTCTGAGCCATGTGCCGGACGGGTTAGTGTTCCGCAGTCCCTGTTAGGAGCTTCTGCCTCTTTTCCACTGCATGGGTACAGGCTTGGTAGGTGAGCTCGGTCCCTGGGGCCCTGAGAAGCAGCAGTGTCGCTCCCCTCCTGTTGTGGCCCTGGCGTTGTGCTTGCATGGAGTTGGTGTTCGTGGCGGACCCCTGTACCTCTTATCCTGTACGGGTGTCGATGCTTGGTGGGGGTCGTATGGCGTTGTGGTGGTGGATGTTCCCCTCTGCCCCGGGGCTGCATTGGAGCTAGCGCCTTCTTGCCACTGACCTGGGATCCGTAATGGCCCATGGTCGTCCCTGTCGGGAACTGGCGGAGAGTTTCAGATCTTTGCGTGTGTCTTCGGGTGGCATCTTTCCGCTGGTGTGGTCGACGCTTGCGGGGTATGCCCCTGGTTGCTCCCAGCCCGGGAGGGTCTCTTTTGTGGGAGATCGCTTTTGGCCTTCTCTTCGTGCCCTGAGGTGGAGGCTCTATTTTCCCCCCGCCATAGCCTTTCGCCTGTGAAGACGGCGTGGGTTGGGCTGTCCCTGCTTGTAAACGCTTCAGCCACTTTGCCCAGAAGCGGTCAAACAGCACATCGATGGGGTCATCAGCAGTGGCAGTGGTGCCTGGGGTTGGTTCTGGTCGTCGCTGACCTTGCTTATCTGGTTCTAGCAGAGCCGCCATCTTGGGGGCCCTCACTACCGCGTTGCTTGGCGGGCTGGCGGGAACCGTTGTTCGGTGCGGCGTGTGGGGTCTCCCTTCAGGCAGGGACCGGGATGACCCCCACCGGTCCATAGGGGGGGGGGGAAGCGATTTTCGAACGCTTGGGGGCCTTTGAGTAGGGCGGGAAGGCGGCCGTCCTTCCCCCTCACCTCCTCCAGTAGGCCCAAGCCAGCTGTAGCGGTTCCCGGGCATGCCGGGGTTCGATATCGGTATCGTTGTGTGCACAAGCTCGGTGTGAGTCCAATTGACTTGGTTGCTCGCCTCTTTTGTCGCTGTGTCTCGATTTGGCGATGTTATGGAGCCCAGAAAGCTGGAGCCCATGCGATGTGCGACCAGCCAGCTTGCTTGCTCGGCTCCGCCCCTCAGAACATTTTTAATGATTAAGTAGACACAAGAAATGTTCAATCAGTTGAGGATCACACAGGCTCCCATCCTTATTAAACCTCTTACCCAATACCCTTTCTACCTGGAACTGCATACTTTGGACATTGCCTTTTTAGTCATCTAGTCTCAGAAGAAGAGAGAGAGAGAGAGAGAGAGAGAGAGAGAGAATGTATATGGAAATGTATTCGCATAAACTCACCTTGTGTGAACGAAATTATGATGCTGGGAAACGAGAACTCCCTGCTATTAATAATGCCTTACACAAACCATCAGCAACAAGGGCAGTTCACCCTGCCACTGCATTCACTCAACATTGCAACTTAATTTACCTGTGCTTCATTAAGAGAGATAATCCCCTCAAGTTAGGTATGCCATTTTGTTTGCCCATTTGACCTAGACATCAGTCACAGCTCACTCTCTAAGAATGAGGTGGTAGAAGTGCTTTCCTGCATATTTGGACAAACCAATTGTAAAGTACCCACAAAGGCACCACTCTACAACCTGCTCACTTTCTGACAGTCCTACACTTCTTTTTCCTGTACATCGCAGTTACACTGGTGGGTATATTTCACACAAAGATATGTCAATGTTTATTTGTAAAATGTGTGAATAATATTACATTAACATATATCATCATTGCCTTTGAAATAAGTGTTGTTTAAAAAAAAAAAAAAATCACTTATCACTTCATAAGACATGCTATCTATGTGTATCTATGTATATTTGTGCTCCTTCAAATATACTGTATTTACTTGAATCTAATGCGCACCTTTTTGGAAAAATAAAGTTTCCAAAATTTGAATGCACATTAGATTTGATGGCACATTACATTTGGGGCAACATTGGAAATTTTCCAGCGAATTAAAACTAGTGAATTCAAACTGGTGAATTAAAACTGGTGCATTCACACAGGCGAATTTCATTCCAGTTAATTCACACAGGCAAATTTCGTTCCTGAAAGAGGTGCTTAACCCCTTAAGGACAGAGCTTCAGAAGCTTGTCTTTCACTTAATGACAACGGCATTTTTTGAATTTTTTGCTATTTGCGTTCAACTGCAATTTGCTTTTTACTTATTCATTGCACCGACACATATTATATACCGTTTTTTAAAGGACAGAAAGGGCTTTAATTTGATGTAACACATATATATATAAATGCTTATTTATTATTAAAAAAAATACAGAAATATGCAAAAACATGAATTTTTGTGTGTTTTTTTTTACAGTTTTTGCCATAATAATGTGTACATAATTAGTGCAGGTTAAGGAAAGTAATTAAAAATAAATTCATTTAGTTGTTCTGAATTACAGAATATATAATGTGTCTGGGATTTTCAGTTTTTTTTGGTAGTTACAGGTCACAAAGCACAAGGAGTAAAATACACTTTTTATGTGGAGCGATTTTAGAATTTGGTATGTTTGTCTTGTAAGCCTAATAGCCATAAAAGAAAACAAAATTGCCACACAAAAGTATATATTTATATAAAGTAGACACCCCAGGCTATTTACCTAAGGTTGTTTTGACACTTTCTACGTAGCCATTTTACCGCCAACCTCTGCTAAATATTGGAGTAAAATTGTGTTTTTTGGGGGTTTTCGCACACAAACTTATAACAAAGAACTTCTCATGTGTATTTTGTAAAGTTGGTGTGTGCTATTCCTGTACAAAGTTTTATTATGTGTTCAGTTACTTCTGCTGAGTACAACGGTACCCCCATTGTATGTCTTTGGCACTATTTCGTGAAGCTACAGTGCCATATAGGAGACCTGTCCTTTTCAGTATTCACAGTAGAATTTTGAGAGACGGATTTAATGAGCCTATGCTTCCATTTGGGGTATTATAACAGTCTGTCTGTTCGAAAAAAAAACCCAAAGGCCTACCATTTGTAAAAGTAGACACTCCAGGGTATCTCATAAGGTGCATATTGTGCCTTAACATGCCCCCATTTTTTTACCAATACATGCCAAAGTATGTGGTAAAAAATAATTTTGTGCATTTTTTACATATGGATTGCATTTGTGCTGGGCATTTTGTATATTTCACATGTGCCACTAAGTTCAAACCCCCCAAATTATGTTCAGCTAAGTCTTCTGAGTAAAATGACACCCCCATTGTATGTCTTTGGCACTAGTTCGTGAAGCTACAGTGCCATATAGGAGACCTGTCCTTTTCAGTACTCACAGTAGAATTTTGAGAGACGGATTTAATGAGCCTATGCTTCCATTTGGGGTATTATAACAGTTTGACTGTTCAAAAAAAACCCACAAAGGCCTACCATTTGTAAAAGTAGACACTCCAGGGTATCTCATAAGGTGCATATTGTGCCTTAACATGCCCCCATTTTTTCACCAATAGTTGCCAAAGTATGTGGTATAAAATAATTTTGTGCACTTTTTACATATGGATTGCATTTGTGCTGGGCATTTTGTATATTTCACATGTGCCACTAAGTTCAAACCCCCCAAATTATGTTCAGCTAAGTCTTCTGAGTAAAATGACACCCCCATTGTATGTCTTTGGCACTAGTTCGTGAAGCTACAGTGCCATAAAGGAGACCTGTCCTTTTCTGTACTCACAGTAGAATTTTGAGAGACGGATTTAATGAGCCTATGCTTCCATTTGGGGTATTATAACAGTTTGACTGTTCAAAAAAAACCCACAAAGGCCTACCATTTGTAAAAGTAGACACTCCAGGGTATCTCATAAGGTGCATATTGTGCCTTAACATGCCCCCATTTTTTCACCAATAGATGCCAAAGTATGTGGTAAAAAATAATTTTGTGCGTTTTTTACATATGGATTGCATTTGTGCTGGGCATTTTGTATATTTCACATGTGCCACTAAGTTCAAACCCCCCAAATTATGTTCAGCTAAGTCTTCTGAGTAAAATGACACCCCCATTGTATGTCTCTGGCACTAGTTCGTGAAGCTACAGTGCCATATAGGAGACCTGTCCTTTTCAGTACTCACAGTAGAATTTTGAGAGACGGATTTAATGAGCCTATGCTTCCATTTGGGGTATTATAACAGTTTGACTGTTCAAAAAAAACCCACAAAGGCCTACCATTTGTAAAAGTAGACACTCCAGGGTATCTCATAAGGTGCATATTGTGCCTTAACATGCCCCCATTTTTTCACCAATAGATGCCAAAGTATGTGGTAAAAAATAATTTTGTGCGTTTTTTACATATGGATTGCATTTGTGCTGGGCATTTTGTATAATTCACATGTGCCACTAAGTTCAAACCCCCCAAATTATGTTCAGATAAGTCTTCTGAGTAAAATGACACCCCCATTGTATGTCTTTGGCACTAGTTCGTGAAGCTACAGTGCCATATAGGAGACCTGTCCTTTTCAGTACTCACAGTAGAATTTTGAGAGACGGATTTAATGAGCCTATGCTTCCATTTGGGGTATTATAACAGTTTGACTGTTCAAAAAAAAACCACAAAGGCCTACCATTTGTAAAAGTAGACACTCCAGGGTATCTCATAAGGTGCATATTGTGCCTTAACATGCCCCCATTTTTTCACCAATAGATGCCAAAGTATGTGGTATAAAATTATTTTGTGCGTTTTTTACATATGGATTGCATTTGTGCTGGGCATTTTGTATATTTCACATGTGCCACTAAGTTCATACCCCCCAAATTATGTTCAGCTAAGTCTTCTGAGTAAAATGACACCCCTATTGTATGTCTTTGGGACTATTTTGTGAAGCTACAGTGCCATATAGGAGACCAAGCCATATCAGTTTTTACCGAACTTTGAATTTTGACGCTGGGCCTATGTGCAATTTCCAAGCATCTTAGCAGGTATTAAATTCAAACTACCCCACAAAGGCCTACCATTTCTTAAAGTAGACACCCCAGGGTATTTCAAAAGGTATATTCTAAACCTTAGTGTAGGATCATTTTTTTGTTAGTTTGTACCAAGTCTAGTTGCAATTAGCATTTTTTCTGCCTTTTTGACACACACTTGGAGATGTTACTGTATATTTTGCTATCCTTATGTGTGCTACAGCAGTATAACACCTAATATGTTGCTCAGCTATGTCATCTTAGTGCAATGATACCCCCATATACAGAATAGTTGGGGTAAACTTATCCGGGGGTAGTACACAGTTATCTGCGTCCCGGGCAAAGCTGTCATGGATTCCGAAACCAAAACACAGACAGACCACAAAGAGAGAGAACACAGAGAGAGAAACTTGTAATACCGGTCCTTAGAATGGCCGGGCTATACAAGCAGAGAATTGTCAAGGTACAAGCCGAGGTCAAAGGAGTAAAGAGAAACGGAACAACGATAGGACAAGCCGAGGTCAAGGATCAGAGAAGACAGGATAAACGGTAGACAAAGCCAAGATTCGGTAACCAAAAATCACACCCCAAAACTGGTCTACTTATTCGGCCTGGGTGTGAAAAATTTTAAAACAATGGCCAATACATAGGCCGGGCTGAGAGGGGCAATCAGGGCAGTAATAGCTGGTCTCAACTCTTACGCCCCTCTTGTAACACACCCTGCACCTTTTCTGGAGGTTTTATTTTTTAGGGGTTGGTGGAATCTTAAAGCAGAAGTGACCTGCCTCCATTCTTCTGCTAGGCTCCACTGATGGTCTCCTTGTGTGGCATTCTAGCAGCTTAGAAATTAGCTCAAACTGGAAAGAAAGAAAAGTGCTTTTCAGCCCAGCATTTGCCTTTTTAAAAATAACAAAGGCATTGTGGATTGCCATCTGCAAAAGGTATATGCCCACTTTTTTATACCATGCCCTGGTCTTTCTCATGATCAAATATGGCTGCATCAGTTGATCGGACAGGTCAACGCCCCCCATATGCCGATTATATTGCCGTATGCAGACTGGCACCCGTTTATATTCGTCTCTGCCACGAACTGCGACCCTCCGAGTGTTTTCACCATGGATGGTGGTTAAGATGAAAACATCCTTTTTATCCCTGTACTTGAGTGCCAGCAGTTCATTCTGGCAGAGAGCTGCTGTTTCCCCCCTTTTCATTTTTTTGTTCGCTAGAGCCTTTGGGAAACCTGTGCGACTCTTCCGAATAGTGCCACAGGCCACGGTCTCGAAGCAATACAACATTTGTAACAGTGGGATGCTATTATAAAAGTTATCGATGTATAGATGATAACCTTTATTAAGTAGTGGCATCATTAAGTCCCAGACAATTTTTCCACTTGTCCCTACTGTATCTGGGCAACCTGGGGGATCAAGGTGGCTATCCCTTCCTTCGTATACACGGAAGGTGTATACGTAGCCACTGCCACTTTCACATAGTTTATAAAATTTGATCCCATATCGGGATCTTTTGGATGGGATATATTGTCTAAACCCCAGTCTTCCCTTAAACTTCATTAGGGACTCGTCAATGGAAATGTTTTTATTGGGGGTATATATAGCGGCAAATTTACTGTTAAAGTGGGCAATTAAAGGGCGTAGTTTGTAAAGAAGATCATACTGCGGATCACCTTTTGGGGGGCACTTGTTGTTATCACTAAAGTGCATAAATCTTAGTATGTCTTCATATCTTTCCCTTGTCATTGTCTCGGCAAAAATAGGAGTATTGCAAATAGGATGTTTAGCCCAATACATCCTAATTGTGGGCTTTTTAATTAGCCCCATTAACATGGTCAGTGCCCAGAATTGTTTAAATTCTGGCACACTGGTTGGGTACCATCTCTCTTTCCTAGAGATAAGAGAGTCTGGATTGCGTGCCAGATATTGCTCCGCATAGAGATTAGTCTGGGTGACTATCTCCCCAAAAATCTCATCCCCCAAGAACAGCTGCATAACATCCAGCGCACTATAGGCAGACAGGTCCGCCTGTATGCCAGGATTGCCTGTAAACACTGGGATGTCTGGGGAAAAATTATTAGGGGGTACCCAGTCATCTGCGCCATGGTCAGCATTAGGGGAGTCGTCGATTTCTCCTGATGGTCCTGCAGTATCTGGCACATAGTCCATGTCCCCTGCATCCCCTGCGTCACTCCCTGCTTCACTCTCTGAGGCAGTGTCAGTCGCCTCTGAGTCTGCCGCTAACAGGGCATAAGCCTCCTCCGCGCTATACTTTCTAAACATTGTTAATACAGCTAACACAGCTAACAAAACTCTAACAAAAAAAAAATATATATTTTTTTTTTTTTTTTTAATACCCTAATTCCCACTAAATTCCACCCACCAAAATAACTAAATCACAAATTAATAAAATCAAATAACTCCACAAAAGTGAATTTTATACTTAAGTATAACTCTGCAATAAATCAGGGACACAATGTAGCACCGATCCGTCTCTCTCCACTTCACAAACCCACACGAGGTGGAGGGAGGCGGATCAGATATCCCAGCAGCATTGTGACCGCTGTGACTGGCTATCACAGCGATCACATGGGCTGGGATATCCGGATTTGCTGCTGCCGGTCTGCCCCTGACTCGGAGGGACCCAGCAACAGCATTAACCCCGCGATCGCCGGCACTGCGCGATCGCGGCGTTAATTTTAACGCGTGACGGACGAGGTCCGTCACTCGTCATTAACGCATTCCCCCGTGTGACGGACCTCGTCCGTCACTCGTCGTTAAGGGGTTAAGAAAGAATAGACTTAACATGTAACACTAAAATTTAAATACCATCATTGTTACTATGTTATATGGCAATAAACATTTTCATTGTAGCATAATGTTGTAGTAACATTTCAAAGATTGAGGTGCACATTAGGTTTCAAAGATTGAGGTGCACAACATTAGATTCGATGCGCATAAGATTCGAGTAAACACAGTATCTGATACACCTTTTTAAGGGATGAGTACAATAACCTATCTTAACAAAATAAGGTGTATAGTCAGTCACATGGAGTTTGGATAAACCTGTGTTGTGTTTGCAGTTGGTTGACATCCATGAGAATGGAGTATTTGTTGTGTATTTTTAAAACAAAAGATCAAAAGGTTAAACAATAAAGGAAATTAGACACAGCCTTCTTTGCTTCTATTTACCAAGGGTGCCAATACTAGTGAAGGGCTATATTATATTCAACTTACCTCTTCGTTAAAGTAACCCAGTTTTGTTGGATCCTAACATTATTTTCATTTTGTAATTTATAATCTTCTATTCAGTTTTACCTACCTTGTACTTTTTTTTTCCTATTGCTTACTCCACGATAATTTACCACAATCTATGTAAGTGAAAAGTGCTTAAAAATGTTGAAGGATAAATGAGATTATTATTGACATACTATTTTATTCTTCACCAGTCTGCCAGCACATAATCACATCCTCTAAATCTCGGCGAGGTGTAACCTTTCTTGAGATATTTAAGGTTATATAGTTTAGTTATTGCAGCTCTGCAATGCTCTGATTTGTGACTCTGTAAGAAGCCCGGGATAAGTTACCATAATGTTGAACAGATGTTGGTTTGACGTGAAGACCATAAGAATGCAATGTGCGGGATGCTGGGGCAGATTTTTATCCTTCATTTCTTTGTTTATACTTGTTAAATCCTAGTTTTAGAGGCCTAAAGCAAAATTCTACAAAATGGTTAAAACCAACAAAAAAAAGGTTGCCTTCCTTAAACTTGAGTTATTTACATCCCATTGCTTTTTTAAATTCCTCCTTAAAAATGACGACAATGCAGTATGCTGCAGTTTACATCACCAATGTTTACCTTGCGTTGCCTCAAATTTCTTCAGTTTTCATTTTTACGGTTCATAAATACTCTGGGGAGCTCCGGGATAATAGTGCTCTCTGTTCTCCGCCTGAGCTGTGGCTTTTGGATTTTACAGTCTTTGAATTACTTCATGATGATCCAGAATACACATCATCACTGTAAGACCAGCATCCCCATGGGAGATGTCCTATGCAAGTGAAGCCAAGGTTTGCTGAAGTAGCCAGACTGAAATTTATAACTGTGACCTGGGCCTTGTCAGACCTTCATGACACAGTGTAAAGTGAACTGTTGCTTGCTTAGTCACCAAATTTGGCACAATTGTTTGGATTAGGAAATACATAAATGGTCAGACAGTAGGAGTTTGTCTAGACATTGTATTTTGGATAATATACTGCACACACTGCTAGAGAAAGCTCTTCTAATGCAGTCATATTTTACTTAATCGAAATGTAGACGAAGAAAAACACTACCTGGAAATACATAACAGCATGCATACATGTAGTCATATATAAATACAGAAATCAGTGTGCATGCACCTGTGTGTGTCGTTGTGCAATGTAGAATAAAGGGTGAAAAGTGATTTAGTATAAATAAAATAACCAGTAAATGCTATTTTCTATTTTTTAAATCTGTCTGTGTTGTTCAATCACAAATATCTTTAAAGGAACTCACTCAGTTCTGCTGCCCACTCCTCCTCCAGTGAATTCAACCTGGCGGCTTTGCTTCCACGATTATCAATTAATCCAATACTTGAATGTCCTGATTTGAATGTCATGGATGTTGATTGTTACATGATGGAGTCAAACTGAAATGAAGGGCTAATATGACACGGCAACTGCATTGAGATGAAGTGGTCTGGGAGCCGTTAATGGTCTTTTAATGTCAATTTTATAATGTCCCATTTTTCTCTCTAAATGAGTCATGTGGTACTACTATAGTTTCAAATCTTCTATAATAGATTTTGCACACTTTAGATTTTAGAACTGGCAAATGGAAAATAAAGATAATTATTATGGTATTATTATTAATATTAAGTGTAGACTTCCTTATCTGCAGGTGTTTTTAGTAATGGATATAATGAAGGAAACTATCAGGCTGGCTGCTATTTTGATTTTAATAGGATGTGAACTTTGCTCATATATTTATTTATTTATTTTGTTAGAAATGTACATATATATCAGTTACTACAGTTTAATGCTTCTCAAAAGACACAAGTTAAAAGGTAACTCCGAGCACCATGACCACTTCAGTAATTTGAAGTGGTCATGGTACTTGGATTCTGTATGTAAAGCATTTCACTAAGAAACGCTACACATATAAATGGATGTGATGTTGCTGTTGGAGATGTAACTCCTTCTCCAGCGAATTAGCTAGGAATGTTAAAATCAATTCTGTGTATAAAAGGCATCCAATGTCAACACTTATAACAAGCTGAAAACCAATAGCGCCCCTTTTCGTGCGTCCCTAAGTCTTCCGTCAGCCCTACCTTCCAGACATCCTTTCCCCTGCAGCAAAGAAGAGAGATGTAATAGAAGTCGGATCAAAACATGACTTCAGCACTGGATCGCAGGTACGTTTTCTTTTGATTTTATTTTTGTTAAATTGGGGGACTGTGCCAGCTAGTTTTGCTCCATCAAAAACAGTGTTTTATTAAAAGTAATCTTTAAGGAGGTGATGACATTGATAATCCCCACTACTTGCTTTATGTTTATCCAAAGAAAGACACGCAGACAGTCAAAAAGACTGATCTGATAAAGTTATTTCAGCTAACAGAGCCAATTTGTATAATCTGTTGTAGTCAGTGTAGCCAAGTACAATAAAGGTGAATTATAACAAGTGAACTGTAAGTTATTGATATTGATATTGAATTACTATTGTGTATTTTACATATGTGCGTACAGTAGGCTTGTGCACTGTGAGAAAATCTGGTTTAGATGAACCATACTTCCTGAAAATAGTACATTTTTCAGGACGCCAGAATAGTGTCCATATGGCAGTTCTGCTTGTTAGAATTTCAGTACTGAAAATCTGATTCGGAAACAAATTGGACAAATCAAGGGGCACAAAAATAGACCAATTACATTATATATAAAGCTAGATTTGCCCAGTTCTTCTAGCCATCATTTTTTTTTCCCCTAAATCATTTTTTTTTTTTTTTGGCACCATGGACGGGGCACCATGGGTGGAAGTCAGTAACCTAAATCAAAATGATCATCCTCGGTCAATAAGCGGCTTGTTTGGTTCATGAGTCGGATATATTTCAGTTTGGTGTTCAGGCTCGTTTCCTTGTGTTTCATCACAGCTACAGTGATTTGCAAAACCACACTTGAAGTCCAACTTGACTAAGTGCGAGGGTGGACAAGAGGTGGGGTGAGTGAAGATGTGGTCAGAGTTCTGCCAGTGATCCTATACATGTCCTGGTTGCCACACCTGACTGTAAAGGTGGTGTTTCATCCTTGACATGTGCACACCAGGATTACAGCTGTCCCCCTTTTGCTCCCGAGCAGGCCTATCATTGCACAGGGTTCTTTCATACATGTGAACAAACATATTTAAACCACCTATGACTGTGGGTCAGGGTCCAAAACTGGGACTGTCCAGCTGTATTCGGGACTGTTAGCAGGTATATAAAAGGGTGCAGGTATATATTTAAAAACACTTCATCCAAGCCACCAATAGGGAAGTTGTGATTACATTTGACCACATATGGCCATAAACACTGACCAGTCACAACATTAAAACCACTGACAGGTTACATAGTTACATAGTTACATAGCTGAAAAGAGACTTGCGTCCATCAAGTTCAGCCTACCTCACATTTGTTTTTTGCTGTTGATCCAAAAGAAGGCAAAAAAACCCAGTTTGAAGCAAAATCCCAAGTCCTTTTCGTGTGTTGTGATCCCTAATTCGCTTCCATTAAGGGTATACGTTGCTTGTGTATTCTTTACGCCGAAGTGCATAACTTTGCATTTTTCAACATTACATTTCATCAGCCTTTTGAGTGCCCAATGCCCCAGTCTATCTAAATCCCTCTGCAGCAAAGTAATATCTTGCTCACATTGTATTATTTTACAGAGTTTTGTGTCGTCTGCAAACACTGAAACATGACTTTCAATGCGTTTTTCAAGATCATTTATAAACATGTTAAATAGAAGGAATCCCAGAACAGAACCCTGAGGGGCACCACTTGCCACCTCTGTCCAGCTTGAAAATGTACCATTTATGACAACTATTTGTACTCTATTTGTAAGCCAATTTTCTACCCAAGAACAAGCATTTTCATCTAGAACGATTTTCTTGACTTTGAGCACTTATCTATTGTGTGGAACTGTATCAAATTCCTTGGCAAAATCCAAATAGATCACTTCCACTGCAACACCCTGATCTATACTTCTACTTACTTCTTCGTATAACGCAATCAAGTTAGTTTGACATGACCTGTGCTTCATAAAACCATGCTGATTTTTGACGATAACCATGTTCTTCTCAAGGAATTCTTGAATATTATCCCTTAATAACCTTTCAAATATTTTCCCAGCCACTGAAGTTAAGCTCACAGGTCTATAATTTCCAGGCAATGATTTTGAACCCTTTTTGAATATAGGAACCACATCTGCCTTCCTCCAATCCTCCGGAACACTTCCTGAAAGAAAAGAATCTTGAAAGATTAAAAACAGAGGTTCACTTATTTCTAGACTTAGTTCCTTAAGTACACGTGGATGGATACCGTCAGGCCCTGGAGCTTTGTTTATATTAACTTTCTTTAGTTGCTGCAGCACCTTGTCTTGAGTTAACCAATTACAATAATTCTGCAAGTTTTTAGTAGCAATCATTTGCACATCTATTGCCATGGGTTCTTCCTTAATATATACGGAGGAGAAATAGTTATTTAAAATTCCTGCCTTTTCTTGGTCTTCATTAACTAACACCCCCATTTCAGTTTTTAGTGTACCTACACTTTAATTTTTTTTTTTTTCGAATGTATGTACTTAAAGAATGCCTTGGGGTTGGTTTTGCTGATTGTCAATCAGCAGCGGCTCTTTGGCTATCATTTTTTCATTTTGAAGTTTAGCAAATCTAATCACCTTTTTGCACGCATTATTGGCTTCTTTATATCTTTTATAGGATGCATCTGATTTGTCTGATTTAAATGCTTTAAATGCCCTTTTCTTATTTTTAATCTCTTGTTTTACTTCTCTACTAAGCCACATTGGTTTTAATTTGTTTCTTTTATATTTATTTCCCAATGGTACATACTGAGAAATGTACCTTTCTAATATTTGTTGGAAGATGTTCCATTTATCCTCAGTGTTCTTTTCACTAAAGAGTTTATGCCAGTCAATATATTGTAAAGCTGCCCTTAACTTATAAAAATTAGCCTTTTTTAAAATTATATGTTTTAGTATACCCCATGTGCTTTTTTTTTTTTTTTAGTTTACACTTTATTGTGATCACTATTTCCCAAGTGCTCACCTACTTGAATGTTAGTCAAAAGATCAACATTGTTTGTTAAAAGCAGGTCCAGACAAGCGTCCTTTCTAGTTGGTGCTTGTACAAGTTGTGACATGAAGGTGTCATTTAACAAGTTTAAAAACGTAATTCCCTTTGCTGAGCTACTAGTCCCTCTATCCTAATTTATGTCCGGTTAATTAAAATCTCTAATGAATAACATTATTAAATCATTACAATGGCGCCTTTTAAGGGGTGGGAAATATTAGGCAGTAAGTAAACAGTTAGGTCTTGAATTTCATGTGTTAGAAGCAGGAATAATGGGCAAGCGAAAAGATCTGAGTGACTTTGACAAGGGCCAAATAGTGATGGCTAGATGACTGGAACAGAGCATCTCCAATATGACAAGTGTGGTGTTCCCGGTATACAGTTGTTAGTACCTACCAAAAGTGATACAAGGAACCAGTGAACCGACATCAGGGACATTGGTGCCCAAGGCTCATTAATGCATGTGGGAAGCGAAGGTTAGCCAGTCTGCAAAAAATGTTCAGGAATAGTGTGAGGTACATGACAAAGAGTTCAAGGTGTTGCCTTGGCCTCCAAAGTCCACAAATCTGATTGAGCATGCATGGGATGTGCTGGAGTAACAAATCCAATCAATGGAGGCCCCACTTCTTAAAGAACTTAACACAAAATAATAAACCCTTAAAATTAGATTAGGCATCATCCCCAATAATAGTGACTGGAAAATAGAAAACTATAAATATAAAATTAGGATGCGCCAAAAACAAAAAAATATACAAAATGAAAAACCGAATAAAAAGGATATTCTTTAATCCAACTTTATTTCTATCAAAAACTATTTATACAGATTGATGAGTAAACTGAATACAGTACAGCTATAGAAAAAGTAACCAACAAGCATTGTGTGAGTAATTATATCATACAAATGATGGGGCAAGGGGGGAAGAGAGAAAGACAGACACAAAAGGATCTGGGGAACGGGACAATGACACACATAGAGAAGATGGTGAAGGGGACAATGACACACACATAGGAGCTGGGGATAGAGACAGTGACACATAGAGGGACTTTAAAAGGGGGCAATGAAACACACAGAGGGGCTGGGGAAAAGGACAATGACACACAAACAGAGGGGTTGGGAAAGGGTAAAAAGAAACATGCAAAGGGGCTTGGGGGAGAGACATGCAAACGGGCTGGGGGAGAGACATGCAAACGGGCTGGGAGAGAGAGACATACAAACGGGCTGGGGGACAAGCAAAGGAGGCTGCAAGGGAGAAAGTATAAACAAAGGTGCTAGGAGGATAAAGAGACACACAAAGGACCTAGGGGAGAGACACAAAAAGGGTCTGGGGAGAAAGAGATACGAAAGCAGATGGGGAGAAAGAGACACGCAGAAGAGCTGGAAAGAAGAGACACACAGAGGGGCTGGGGAGAAAGAGACATACAAATTTGGCAATTTTTGTTTTGGGAGGGGTGGAAGTCGTTGGTCTTGCATAGGTCACAAAATTGTCTAGCACCAGCCCTGCCTACACAATATTAGATAAGTGGTTTTAATGTAGTGGTTGATCAATGCATGCAGAAATCATGCATGATTAAAGTGATCTGTACAGGCTAATCTGTATCTTTCTCTCAGGGAAAATGTATTATTATTATTACTATTAGTATTAGCATTTATATCCTCTCCCACTCTCAAAGAAGAGTTTGACTTGACACTTAATTAACAAAGCTAGAGCTCTGATCCCTGTCCTGTGGAGACAGTCTTCCATGTCACAAGATGCTTGTTATCTCAGCTCCAGCACTGGGTCTTCCAGATTACTGAAAGCCTTTTACACTATTCTGTACAGAATAATCAAAAGAACAAACAAAGGTTATGCTACATCTGTCCTACAAAGGGCCATGGGGGTAAACAAAGACAAATAGCATACTACGCCACCAGATTGGACCCTGTTGCCAGGGGTGTCCCCTCATGTGTTAGGGCAGTGGCGGCTGTTACTGCCCTCCTGGACAAAGCCACTGATAACCCTTAGATAACCCAGTGACCATATACACACAGCATGACATCAACAGCATACTGTCACAAGTTCAACCAAAACACATACATACTGCAAGGCATCTCAGAATGCAATGTGCCTTGCTTATGCCACCTAATGTTACACTGAAAACGTGTATGGTGTTAAATCCATCTAAATTATTTCCCCTGGATTTAAAAGAGGGGAGTGGAAATAGTGGCAATGGTACTTGCACTTCTGATCTTTTTTGTAAATTCACTTACACCAGATGATTATGCTGACGCCCAGGTACCCCATGATTGTGCAGCACTAATGGCACAAGAGACAGCGTTTTTTTTTTCACATGTAATTGATTCTCCATTATCTAATGCAGATTTTGAGTTTTTTGTAGATGGTTCCAGATATGCTGATGAGAAGAGTAATTTCCACACTGGATATGCTGTAGTCTCTGCACATGAGGTAATAAAAGCTGCTCTGCACAGGAGGCTGAGCTGAAGGCACTCACTGAAGCGTGAAAAATGGCCTCTGGTAAGACTGCTAATATTTACACAGACTCTCACTATGCCTTCGGTATAGCCCATGATTTTGGCCCTGTATGGCGGGATCATGATTTTCTCACCCCAGCAGGTACTCCAATCAAGAACTCTGAAGCCGTGAGTGCACTTATGGACACTATCCTGCTACCCACTCAAGTAGGCATCATCAAGGTGGAAGCTCACGTGAAGATCACAGATGAAGTTACAAGAGGAAACCACAAAGCAGATGAAGCTGCCAAACAAGCAGAAATCCAAGTACATCCTTCTACAGGTAATACCTTCCTGCAGGTTGTTCTTACAGATGACGCCGTTGACTATAATATACTGCTGAGCTCAGGGGTGGGCTGGGCCGGGGGGCAGGGAGGCAATTGCCCCCCAGGCCGCCCCAAGTAATTTTAATCTGGCCGCTGCAAGGCCGACGCTTTAAATGCTTCAGCCGCCTGAGCGCTCTATAAAGAGCCTCAGGCAGCTGCAGCTTCTCCCCTTCCCTCCCCTGTAGCGTGGCCGAGCTGCACTCCGGTTCGCGGTGCCCGGCCGGAGTAATAGGAAGGTGCACACTCAGTGTGCACTTCCTGTCAATCCGGCCGGTTACAGGAAACAGAAACTCTGCGCGGAACAGGAGTTTCTGTTTCCTGTACCCGGCCGGACTGACAGGAAGTGCACACTCGGTGTGCACCTTCCTATCACTCCGGCCGGGCACCGCGGACCGGAGTGCAGCTCGGCCATGCTACAGGGGACGGAAGGTGAGAGGAGGGGTAAGAAGAAGGAGGGGAGCGGGCTTAAGAAGAAGGAGGGGAAGGGGAGAGGGGGTAAGAAGAAGGAGGGGAGAGGGGGTAAGAAGAAGGAGGGGAGAAGGGGTAAGAAGAAGGAGGGAAGGGGGGTAAGAAGAAGGAGGGGAAGGGGGTAAGAAGAAGGAGGGGAGGGGGTAAGAAGAAAGAAAGGGGGTAAGAAGAAGGAGGGAAGGGGGGAGTAAGAAGGAGGGGGGGTGTAACGGACCGTTTCGCCCACAAGAGGATAAAAAACGTTTAGGCGATAATCCCCTTCCAGATAGACAAGCACCTACTGCAAGCACCAATCTCCCGAACTGCAAACTGTACGAATCTTCCAACTCCCGAACTGGAAACACACGAACCCTGGAATAGCTGAACAGGAAAAGCATACAATCCGCTTACACTCCTGGCAGTCAGCATACAATCCAATTCCCCCAATAACGAGATGACACTTCGTTTTGAGGGTCAAGCAGAATCTGAAGTGCTGGCACACCCAGCCTGGTTTTTATTACAGTTGTTGCCCCCAGGGAGGTATAAAACAACCAATCACATCACAGTTACATCCCACATATTCCCTCCCCTTATCCTGAGAGGAAACTCAATTACACATACAGTTAAAACATACTTTCTACCCAACTTTCATAACTCTAAAACCATACATCACATTCACATAAAAATACATATCCACAATCAATCCATTCAGGAGAACAACATATTAAAAAATGGCATGAATCAGACCAAGGGTTCAAAAGTTAGTAAAGTATCTTTTAAAACCCCCTGCCAGCATGGCTTTCCGGCTCAGACCGGTTTTACAGAGCCCTCTCTCCTGGAGACAATGGAGAAGTAATCCAATTACCTCCCAGGACACAGACAAGACTCCATTATGCACATGGGGACACAAAGACAGCAAAACACTTTAAAATACATAAAGTCACCTTTTACACATAACACACAGACATTTCACATATCCCCAGATAGCTGGGATCTGAGCGCACAAAACTACCGAATAGCGCTCAGATCCTATTCACACAGTTCAATTGCCATGGAGCTAAAGTCTTTCCCATAGTCTTTCATTATATGAATAGGCTCCATGGCATAGCTATCTGGGGTATCACCGCTCACACAGAGCAAGTACCAAATGACCCCACTGTATTTAAAGGGCCAGAATGAGTGACATGCACTCTGTTAGGGCCGAATACGTTTTTTTAAAGGGCCCAATCTCCCAGGGCCATAGTCCAAAGGCAGCAGGCGGGCAACCAGGCTTCTCCAGTTCATAGTGGCGAGGTTGGTTTCGCCACACTTCTCCCCTTTACCAATTAGACTAGTCCAGCAACCCACCCACAAAGCAGAAACCGCAGTACAGCCCACCCACCATAACTGGTTACTACACCTGGGTGGAGGAGAACTTTGTCCAGGTCTAGGTGTCTCACCACGGCTGTGTGGGGGACTGGTAGTCTGCCTTGGTGGGTTGCTGAGTGGGCAGAGACCAGCGGTACTCTGCCCTGGTGCCAGTACTACCGCGGAAGTAGCCTGGTTGGAGCCTGGTTGTGGGAGGGAGAGACCGACTGTCTCCCCTCTGGATACACCGCTCTGTGGCTGGGGGACAGGACCGACCATCCCTACCCCTTGTGCTGTAAGTGCAGAGACTACGGTCCCATCTGCACAGTTGTGGGGCTTAACATCTCCCCTTGGTGGGTTAGGCTGCCGCTGGAGAGAGGGGGTAACAAGCTACTCTCTCTGGACGGTAAACTGACGCTGGGGAGAGGGGTTAGCAGGCTCCTCTCCCTGGCACTCTCTCTGCTGGTGGAGAGGGGGACCAGCCGTCTCCCCTTTCATTATTTTGTCCTGCTGCTGGGGTATGAGACTGACGGTCTTGGCCCCCTGCAGGACTGCTGCTGGGGAGGAAGGACGGCACCTTCAGCTCCCTGGGGTGCAAACTGCCGCTGGGGAGGAAGGACGGCACCTTCAGCTCCCTGGGGTGCAAACTGCCGCTGGGGAGGTAGGACGGCACCTTCAGCTCCCTGGGATACACACTGCTGCTGGGGAGGAAGGACGGCACCTTCTGCTCCCTGGGACACACACTGCAGCTGGGGAGGGAGGACGACACCTTCAGCTCCCTGGGTACACACTGCCGCTGGGGAGGAAGGACAACACCTTCAGCTCCCTGGGACTCACGCTGCCGCTGGGGAGGAAGGACGGCACCTTCATCTCCCTGGGATACACACTGCCGCTGGGGACGATACCTTCTGCTCCCTGGGGTACACACTGCTGCTGGGGAGGAAGGACGACACCTTCAGCTCCCTGGGGTACACACTGTCGCTGGGGAGGAAGGACGGCACCTTCTGCTCCCTGGGACACACACTGCCGCTGGGGAGGAAGGACGACACTTTCAGCTCCCTGGGGTACACACTGTCGCTGGGGAGGAAGGACGGCACCTTCTGCTCCCTGGGACACACACTGCCGCTGGGGAGGACGGACGACACCATCAGCTCCCTGGGTTACACACTGCCGCTGGGGAGGAAGGACGGCACCTTCAGCTCCCTGGACTTACTCTGCTGCTGGGGAGGAAGGACGACACCTTCAGCTCCCTGGGATACAATCTGCCGCTGGGGAGGAAGGACTGCACCTTCAGCTCCCTGGTTTACAATCTGCCGCTGGGGAGGAAGGTTGACACCTTCAGCTCCCTGGGTTACACACTGCCGCTGGGGAGGACGGACGACACCAGCAGCTCCCTGGGTTACACACTGCCGCTGGGGAGGAAGGACGACACCTTCAGCTCCCTGGGTTACACACTGCTGCTGGGGAGGACGGACGACACCTTCAGCTCCCTGGGATACACACTGCCGCTGGGGAGGAAGGACTGCACCTTCTGCTCCCTGGGACTTACTCTGCCGCTGGGGAGGAAGGACGACACCTTCAGCTCCCTGGGATACACACTGCCGCTGGGGAGGAAGGACGGCACCTTCAGCTCCCTGGGACTTACTCTGCCACTGGGGAGGAAGGACGACACCTTCAGCTCCCTGGGATACAATCTGCCGCTGGGGAGGAAGGACTGCACCTTCAGCTCCCTGGGATACAATCTGCCGCTGGGGAGGAAGGATGACACCTTCAGCTCCCTGGGTTACACACTGCCGCTGGGGAGGACGGATGACACCAGCAGCTCCCTGGGTTACACACTGCCGCTGGGGAGGAAGGACGACACCTTCAGCTCCCTTGGTTACACACTGCCGCTGGGGAGGACGGACGACACCTTCAGCTCCCTGGGTTACACACTGCCGCTGGGGAGGAAGGACGACACCTTCAGCTCCCTGGGATACACACTGCCGCTGGGGAGGAAGGACTGCACCTTCAGCTCCCTGGGACTTACTCTGCCGCTGGGGAGGAAGGACGACACCTTCATCTCCCTGGGATACACACTGCCGCTGGGGAGGTAGGACGGCACCTTCAGCTCCCTGGGATACACACTGCTGCTGGGGAGGAAGGACGGCACCTTGTGCTCCCTGGGACACACACTGCAGCTGGGGAGGGAGGACGACACCTTCAGCTCCCTGGGTACACACTGCCGCTGGGGAGGAAGGACAACACCTTCAGCTCCCTGGGACTCACGCTGCCGCTGGGGAGGAAGGACGGCACCTTCATCTCCCTGGGATACACACTGCCACTGGGGACGATACCGTCTGCTCCCTGGGGTACACACTGCTGCTGGGGAGGAAGGACGACACCTTCAGCTCCCTGGGGTACACACTGTCGCTGGGGAGGAAGGACGGCACCTTCTGCTCCCTGGGACACACACTGCCGCTGGGGAGGAAGGACGACACTTTCAGCTCCCTGGGGTACACACTGTCGCTGGGGAGGAAGGACGGCACCTTCTGCTCCCTGGGACACACACTGCCGCTGGGGAGGACGGACGACACCATCAGCTCCCTGGGTTACACACTGCCGCTGGGGAGGAAGGACGGCACCTTCAGCTCCCTGGACTTACTCTGCCACTGGGGAGGAAGGACGACACCTTCAGCTCCCTGGGATAGAATCTGCCGCTGGGGAGGAAGGACTGCACCTTCAGCTCCCTGGTTTACAATCTGCCGCTGGGGAGGAAGGTTGACACCTTCAGCTCCCTGGGTTACACACTGCCGCTGGGGAGGACGGACGACACCAGCAGCTCCCTGGGTTACACACTGCCGCTGGGGAGGAAGGACGACACCTTCAGCTCCCTGGGTTACACACTGCTGCTGGGGAGGACGGACGACACCTTCAGCTCCCTGGGATACACACTGCCGCTGGGGAGGAAGGACTGCACCTTCAGCTCCCTGGGACTTACTCTGCCGCTGGGGAGGAAGGACGACACCTTCAGCTCCCTGGGATACACACTGCCGCTGGGGAGGAAGGACGGCACCTTCAGCTCCCTGGGACTTACTCTGCCACTGGGGAGGAAAGACGACACCTTCAGCTCCCTGGGATACAATCTGCCGCTGGGGAGGAAGGACTGCACCTTCAGCTCCCTGGGATACAATCTGCCGCTGGGGAGGAAGGATGACACCTTCAGCTCCCTGGGTTACACACTGCCGCTGGGGAGGACGGACGACACCAGCAGCTCCCTGGGTTGCACACTGCCGCTGGGGAGGAAGGACGACACCTTCAGCTCCCTTGGTTACACACTGCCGCTGGGGAGGACGGACGACACCTTCAGCTCCCTGGGTTACACACTGCCGCTGTGGAGGAAGGACGACACCTTCAGCTCCCTGGGATACACACTGCCGCTGGGGAGGAAGGACTGCACCTTCAGCTCCCTGGGACTTACTCTGCCGCTGGGGAGGAAGGACGACACCTTCAGCTCCCTGGGATACACACTGCCGCTGGGGAGGAAGGACGGCACCTTCAGCTCCCTGGGCTTCCTTTTTTCGCCAAATCTACTAGGGATTGCAGGTACTCTCCTACTAGTTTCCTGGCAAGCTGCACGGCTCTCTCCGGGGGGTTGGATCCAAAGCCAGACAGCACCTCATTAACCTCTCTGTCAAATTCCTCCTGAGTGTAGTCATGTGCCATGCTTGCTCTGCTGAAGTTGATTCTTTTGTAGATAGGGTCGCTGTACGGGTACTAGCGTTGCCCTCAATTTGTAATCCATGGAATGGTGTTGCCCTGTAGCTGTCCTTCTGGGCTGTGGAAATGATCCCACCACTGCCACCAATTGTAACGGACCGTTTCGCCCACAAGAGGATAAAAAACGTTTAGGCAATAATCCCCTTCCAGATAGACAAGCAGTTACTGCAAGCACTAATCTCCCGAACTGCAAACTGTGCGAATCTTCCAACCCCCGAACTGGAAACACACGAACCCTGGAATAGCTGAACAGGTAAAGCATACAATCCGCTTACACTCCTGGCAGTCAGCATACAATCCAATTCCCCCAATAACGAGACAACACTTTGTTTTGAGGGTCAAGCAGAATCTGAAGTGCTGGCACACCCAGCCTGGTTTTTATTACAGTTGTCGCAAATACAGGTCCGCCCACAGGGAGGTATAAAACAACCAATCACATCACAGTTACATCCCACATATTCCCTCCCCTTATCCTGAGAGGAAACTCAATTACACATACAGTTAAAACATACTTTCTACCCAACTTTCATAACTCTAAAACCATACATCACATTCACATAAAAATACAAATCAACAATCAATCCATTCAGGGGAACAACATTTTAAAAAATGGCATGAATCAGACCAGCGGTTCAAAAGTTAGTAAAGTATCTTTTAAAAACCCCTGCCAGCATGGCTTTCCGGCTCAGACCGGTTTTACAGAGCCCTCTCTCCTGGAGACAATGGAGAAGTAATCCAATTACCTCCCAGGACACAGACAAGACTCCATTATGCACATGGGGACACAAAGACAGTAAAACACTTTAAAATACATAAAGTCACCTTTTACACATAACACACAGACATTTCACATATCCCCAGATAGCTGGGATCTGAGCGCGCAAAACTACCGAATAGCGCTCAGATCCTATTCACACAGTTCAATTGCCATGGAGCTAAAGTCTTTCCCATAGTCTTTCATTATATGAATAGGCTCCATGGCATAGCTATCTGGGGTATCACCGCTCACACAGGGCAAGTACCAAATGACCCCACTGTATTTAAAGGGCCAGAATGAGTGACATGCACTCTGTTAGGGCCGAATACGTTTTTTTAAAGGGCCCAATCTCCCAGGGCCATAGTCCAAAGGCAGCAGGCGGGCAACCAGGCTTCTCCAGTTCATAGTGGCGAGGTTGGTTTTGCCACAGGGGGTAAGAAGAAAAGGGGTAAGAAGAAGAGGGGGGGAGTAAGAAGAAGGGGGAAGTAAGAAGAAGGGGGGAGTAAGAAGAAGGGGGAGTAAGAAGAAGGGGGAGTAAGAAAAAGAGGGGGGAGTAAGAAGAAGAAGAGGGAATTAAGAAGAAGAAGAGGGAATTAAGAAGAAGAAGGGGGAGTGAGAAGAAGAGGGGGGTAAGAAGAAGAAGGGAGAGTAAGAAGAAGAAGAGGGGGTAAGAAGAAGAAGAGGGGTAAGAAAAAGGGGGTAAGAAGAAGGGGGAGCAATAAGAAGAAGGGGGAGTAAGAAGAAGGGGGGAGCAATAAGAAGAAGGGGGAGTAAGAAGAAGGGGGGAGCAATAAGAAGAAGGCAGGGTAAGAAGAAGGGGGGATCAATAAGAAGAAGGGGGAGCAACACGAAGAAGGGGGAGTAAGAAGGGGGATGTGAGAAGAACACAGGGAGGGTGGAGGGGGGATGAGAAGAGCACAGGGAGGGTGGGTGAGTCTGAGAAGAGACAGCTAGGGGAGGGTGGGGGAGAGGAGAGACCACTAAGCGGCAGGGGAGAGCTCTAAGGGACAGAAGGGACAGCTCTATAGGACAGGGGACAAGACAGGGAGCTCTTTCACACAGCGCGCGCGCACACACACACACACACACACAATGCATCCCTATACATACACAGAAACACACTGTGCATCCCTACACACAGAGAAACACACAATGCATCATTACACACACACACCATGCAACCCTTACACACAAAGACAATGCATCCTTTGAACACATACACAGAAACACACAATGCAAACCCTTACACACACATGAAAACACACACACTGCTTTTCTTACATACACACAGAAACACAATGCATCTCTTACACTCAATGCACACACATACAGACACACACCTTGCATCCCTTGTGCATACATTCACACAATGCATCCCTTACACACAACCAGAAACACATAATACATCCCTTATACATAAATACACACTGCTTCCACTATACACAAACACACTGCATCACCTACACAAACTGGTTCCCCTATACACCACATACCATAAGCACACATATTAGATCCTCTACAATAACACATAACACATCCCCTACACACTCCACTCCCTGTGAGCAAACTCATGGGTGGGTGAAACATATAAGTGGACTCATGAGTGGGCCTTATGGGCATACTCACCGTCAGGCCCTGGAGCCCAGACCTTGAGCTGTGCAAGGGGCCCCCAAAAAATGGAGCTGCTTCCAATTCTCCCAGAACATTGAATTTTGTGACCACAGTTGCAAACAGCCTCCAGATATCCTGTTCTACACCAGACCAGTGGAGCCAAACTGCAGCCCATCATCATCCTCATCTGGTTGTAAGTAGGCAATCTAGTATATAATTAGTGACACTAATCTATAATTAACCTCACATTGCAGGGACACTATAGCTTAATGAAGTGGTCTTGGTGTCTATAGCCGGTCCCTGCAGGCTTTTTAATGTAAACACACACTGTGTGCAGCACTGGCGTTAGTTCATATGGCAGATCATATGGGTGGGGCATTGTGATGTCACATGGGGGGGCGGCAAATTTTTATTTTGTCTAGGGTGGCAAAAATCCTTGCACCGGCTCTGATCCTGGGCAGGTGCACCAGTCTACTGGTCTCCTCCTGCCCAGACCCGTCTTTACTGCAGTGCAAGTGCCCTCTGCCCCTAATTTACAGTGGCTCACACTCACAACAAGCAGTGCCTGGAGCCCTTTTCAGAGACGGGATCAAAGAGGTTCTGCGGCAGCTGGCCGTCCTGCAAGCATTACATTAAACAGCTGTTCCCCATGCAGCCACAGGTGGCCCTGTGCTGGGAGAATGTGATTACTCTTCACTTCCTCACAGCCTACAGAGCAGCGCATGGGAGAGAGAGAGGAGGGGGCATGATTTAACAACAAATCCACTAAGCAAATCTTTATAAATTTGTGGGGATCAGCTCTGTTTCCACAGTTTATTGGTGTTTACTCTGATGTCTGTATTAATATTGAGGGATTTATAAGTATCAGTGACACATCAGTGTGTGTCAGCAGGGCCAGCCATTGGGGTGTGCACGCTGTGCGGTCACGCAGGGGGCCATGACAACAGAGGCGCCCGGCAGCCATCACAGCTCACAAGTTGGGTACACCAGCATATTCAATTTAAACGATTCGCTGGTGGTCCACTGGTGCGCACCAGCAGTAGGTGCAGTCAGATCATATCCTCTCCCTCGTGATTCCGGTGCTCAGTTAGTGAGTCAGAGCACAGGCTCAGAGATTCTCAGCCTGTGCTCTGACAACATTGAAAGTCAGAGCCTTGAAGGAGCGGGTATGGCAAAGAGCTACTGATTAGCATAACATCAATATCCGTTATAAAACCAGAAAAAGGTGGGCATGGATGGTGAACTGATTTGGGGGTGCAATGGGCCACATGACTGGTTTTGCCCCCCCAGACCTAAGGCTGCCAGCCCTCCCCTGGCTGAGCTTACAAAGACAGGCAAGCAAGGAAGAACATGACCTCTGGAGGAAACAAGATGCAGAACCAGATTGCAGAATGTAGAGGAAAGGTAAAAGACTGTGTCTACCATGAGTGTTGCACACCATGATGGCCCATGGACCTACACATCTATCCAAGATGCACATGAACAGCATAGTAAACACCTATTGGGTAGCACCCGGATTTACTGTTGTAGCAGCTAGAAACAATCCAGAACAGGCTCAAAACACCAAGTAACCATACACCATGGCCACTTTACCCGTTTCAGGTAGGAGTGTATGAATATGTGTTGGTGTGCATTGATCTCTTTTCAGGTTGGCCTGAGGCCTACCCAGTGTCGAAAGCCACAACGAAGGTCACAGCAAGTAAGCTTCTGAAGGAACTGGTATGAAGATACGGGGTAACTGAAGTAATTGAAAGTGAAAGTGGTAGCCATTTCACTGGGGAAATAATGCAAGAAATTATGAAAGCCTTAGGGATCAGCCAGGCCTTCCACGCCCCTTATCACCCCTAGAGTAGTGGGGAAGTAGAAAGGGCAAATGGCACCTTAAAGAACAAAATTGCAAAAGCCATGCAAGACACAGGGAAGCCCTGGACTGAATGCCTTCCCCTAGCACTCTTTTCTATGAGATTCACCCCCAATTCCAGAAATGGCATATCCCCTTTTGAGATCCTGTTTGGATGTGACCCAAAGACAGGCCTCTATTTTCCCCAGACCCTCCAGATGCAGCATGGCAGTATGACTGCCTATGTACATGCCCTACACCAAAGATTAGGCAGGGTGCATAAACAAGTCTTTGATACCATTCAAGATCCAGACTCTGATTCTGCAACTCACAAACTGCAGCCGAGGGTGTGGGTGGTGATAAAGAGGCATGTGAGGAAAGGACTTGAACCACGCTTTGATGGTCCATTCCAAGTTCTCCTGACTATGGCAACCTCAGTGAAACTAGAAGGAAAAGCAATGTGGATACACGCCAGTAACTCAGACTGATCCACCGACATGAAGCTGTTCTTATCCTTTACCATTGTATGCTCTGTTCAGATATGCTACTCTGACTTGAGACCAGAAGCTAATAATGCATGGCAGGGAAATATATGGCTGCAGATATCAAAGGCTTTTAATTTAACCTCCTTTTGCCTCAACCCTCTCCTCAGTACTGAAAACGCCATGCAATCTTGTCTTATAGCTGTCACTACCCCCATCTCACTCTTGAGGAAGTGCCTACATACCCATAGACCCCATAAATCTCTACAACTATATTCTTATGCTTTCAACCCACTGGTAGGCAAGTCACCCCTAGCCCTGAAGACAATTCATGTGACAGCCGCTGAACTATGTTTTTTTCATGTAATTGTTCAAGATACCCTAATACTAAATCCCCGTCTTGCCCCGCATGGTGGAAAAATACCATGAATTGTAGAGCCCTGTGCACCACTATGAAATGCACCAAAACTCACCAAGTTATGAGTTACCACCACCATGTCTATCTCCCTAAAGGATGGACTTTCTCCTGTGGAAATACTACTTATGTCCCAGGAGGTCCCTGTGCAATCTCACACCTAACCATGACCATGTTTTCCAAATCTGACCTGATCCCTGAAACCACCCAGCTACACAAACTGCAGAGAGACAGGCGAGATGTTAAAAACACCCTTACTTCAGATTGTAACCCTAAAATCACTCTCTTATCTAAATCCAAATACTCTGCCCTTGCGTACTCTATGGTAGGAGCAAGGTATGGGCAATGCAGGCATTTGGAAGGCTGATGAGTAGTGAATTGCAATATTTGGGAAATTAGTGCATGAATAAGTGCATTAGTTGTATCTTGAGTTCGAAAAGGGCAATTTCATGCAATATTTTTGAGGTGGAAGTTACTGGATTTTGAGACAGACTGATGTGAGGAGAAAAGACCTGAGTCAAAAGTAGCTCAGAGGCAGAAGCTTGAGGGGTTGGGGACCAGTGCCCTAAACTTGTGCCCCAGCACTATAGTTTTAGGAATACATGTTCCTTTAATCTTTCTAAAACTGAACTCCTCATCTATCTCCCCTCTAATAGTCCTCCATCTAGCTCCCTTCACATTAATGGGACAGGTATTGTGGAGGATTATTCTAGCCTTAGTGAAGAAACAATCTAAATTTTATTAAAGACAGGCGGTGAATATATGCTTATACTTTCTTTACTGACACCTGCAGGAAAGAAACGGTTAACATAGTCAAAAGAAAAACAACCAATCAGCATGAGGTTAGACATATGAAATTCTTAAATGGATCCTCCCACTTCCTCTTTCTTTCCTGTTACTTCCACATGAGCAACCTCCATTACAGAAATTCCTCAGCTCCGACTGTCATTTTAATTTCTTGAATTGGTCTTTATGCTGTATAGGGACTGTATTCCCTTTTCTGGGCATGTTATTTGTTTCCCTGCTCCCCATCTCAGCTTTGGGCGAGTGTCACGATTATTGGCACTGCTTTTAACTACTCCATGATCACAATGGTCTCTGCCTTTTTTCCCTCTCGGTCCCTTCAGGGTTCCTCTTGTTTTTAGTCGCCCCCTTGGGTTTTTTCCCTTGTCTGTCAGGTGTGCATCATTTGAGACCTTCACGATCTTTCCCATTCGCTGGCTGTGTTGCTGGCTCCCCTTTCCTGTATTTCCATCTCTTCACAGGTGTAGTGTACTGCTCTACTCCGGCTCCCTCAGAATAGTTTTTAACCATGGCTGAGATCTCCTACAGGAATGCATTGGGAGACTATTGCGCATGCATGGCAAAATGCCACACTGCGCAAACCAGCATCTTCTCATTGAGATTCCTTAAATAATGCATCTCTATGGGGAGCGATCAACATCTCCATGCAAAGCGTGGAAACGCTGAACGTAGGTGCTGTACACAATGCATCATTGACATAGGATGGACCTCTAGTGGCTGTCTGAGTGACTGCACCTAGAGGTGTTACTAGGCAGTACTGTAAAAACTATCTTTTCTTTAAAATGCCATTGCTTACATTGCTGTGACGTGCTATAGACACCAGAACCACTACATTAAGCTGTAGAGGTTCTGGTGACTATTGTGTCCCTTTAAGTTTTACAAAATGGGAAGACATCCGATTAGAGAGGGAAGAGAGGCAGTTTGTGACATGTTCTAGGAGGACGGGAAAGAGGTCATTCTGTACAGCAGCTGTGTGTTTGCATGGCAACAAGTTACTAATTCATTAAAACAATATGACATAACCTAAATATTGTTTTGAGAGTAACAGTTTAATGCAATCGCTAAATTCTTCATGTCAGAGAAGATCAAAATGTAAAATGTAAAGAATAGCAATACCAGTAATTCTAATAAATGATATGTATGCTGTGTATGCATCTGCCTCAAAAATCATTCTAATAAAAAAAAAAGCAATTTTGTATAATTCAGTGTGATACTTTGTTCCCAAATGTAATGACACAACTCTTTATGTCGATATTTTAATAGAACCACAATAGATATTGTTAGAATTCACTTTATATTTCTTGCCTCATTCAAAACCACTTCTCTGGAAAGCTCCCACATTTGCTAAGCTCACTCCAGCTCCCCAAACCTCCTATTACTTTGTGTCCACTGCCAGTACTTTAATTGCCATTTCATATTACAAAAAGGAAGTGGATTGAGCTGCATTTTTTTTCAGAGACCTGCTAAAGTGATGTAACATCACTTCAGTCTAAAACCCCTGAGAATATATTACTCATTTTATATAAAATCATATAAATATAACTACTATAGCTGATGTTTTCTTCAACAATTGTACATTTAAACATTAAATATGCAACTTTGTATAAATACTGTCCAGAACATATTTAAAAACAAGAAAATTGAATTTTTATTGTGTCTAGTATATGTGTACATATAGTCCTAATGTCATATATACTTGCTTGAGAAATTGTCTCACAAATTATCTTTTTTTATTACTGATAAATTGGGTAAATGCACTTGATTTTCATTGCAATTTTCTACATTAATAAAAATTATTAATCATCATTTTTGCAATCTAGACACCAGAGATCATTTTGCTAGCTTTCAATGCCTTATTTTGTCACAAACGTTCTCTCACCTGCCCGGGTTACCCACAGCATCCACGATGTTGGCCTTCAGCAATCTTAGGTAACTCCACCTTCAAGGGGGAGAGGCTGGTCATGTGACAACCCAGCTCATTAAACTCTGCACGCTCTCTCCAGTGATTGCTTGGTTGTTCTGTAACCTAGTCTCAGTGCCCTGTGCTATACTTGTATCTATTCAATGTGTCTCCTGATTTACCAGTACTCTGCATCATGCCCCCTTCCCAGACCTTCAGACCCTGCTTTTCTGCCTTAGCCTTTGGATACCATGCCTGCTTTTCTGCCTTACCCTTTGGAGACTGCGCCTGCTTTCCTGCCTTACCCTTTGGATACCACGTCTGGCCAACCCTGTATTTAATAAAGCATTTGTGGCATCACAATCCCACCAATACCCTGTCTCCACCTCCATGGTACCTTGTGGGTCGTGCTTGAATTTCAATTGAGTTCCAAACCCAGAAATAGCCTTATGGGCTGTCACATAATTACCTTTACTTGGTAGGTGTAATGGACTTTTTATCCAGGACTTATCCTATATGTTGCTTAAATGGACAGGCAAACAGGAAAGTCTCCAGGCACTCAATGTGTTTAAACCATAGGCAGGTTTACTGGGTCAAAAGAGCGACAGAGCAGCAACGTGTAGACCTGCTGTGGCGAAACCAACTTCGCCACTGTGAACTGGAGAAGCCTGGTTGCTAGCCTCCTGCCCTGCGACTATGGCCCCTGGACATATTTGGGGCATATTGTATTTTATCGTGCGACTGCTGGCCCTTTAAGAACTGTCTGGGGACCTATTGAGACTTTGGGTAACAATACCCTTTAAGACTATGGCCCCTGAAAACGTATGGACTTTTATTGGTGTGTATGGCCCTTTAAGAACCGTCTGGGGACATATTGTGACTTTGCTGAACAATGCCCCTTTAAGACTATGTCCCCAGACCGGTAAAATAACTTGTTCCTGGCTTTCCCCCACTTGGTTCAGTAAATAGGGCTTACTGAACCAAGTACCACACAGTGTAGCGGTACTTACCTTATCCGGGGGCCGGACGCGGTCCTCTCTTCAAGCCGCGCGCGGTCCTGCGGCTGCACGAGCCGCGCGCGGCTCGTCCGACTGTTCAGACAGGAAGGCGGGCAGTGACCGCGGGAAGCGGTCACGTGTCCCGCCTGCAGCTAAGAGCGCGCCGCGAATCTCGGGCGCGCTCTTAAAGAGACAGTGGGAGCCTAAATTGCAAAAAGGCTCCCATTGGCTCCTGTCATGCCAATCACCCCATACACTTACCTGTTGGGGGAGTGGAAGTGACAGGAGCCAATCACATTAGTTTGAAGGCTACTTATACTTACCCTTTTCCCTTAGTTCCTTGCCCTATCGTGGTTTCTGCTACAGTTCCCTTTAGTGCTTGTTGTGTTCAGTTGTGTTTCTCCGTATTTGACCTTGGCTTTGTATTCTGACTTCGTTTTCGCTTTATCCTATTCTGTACTGTTTGCCGGCTTGCTGATTCCTGTGTACCAGTCCCCGGCTAGTTTTCGTTTACGCTGTCTCTTTGTGCCCTTGACCTCGGATCGTTCCTGACTCTGTCTTAGCCTATTACGTCGAGTCCGGCCACTCTAAGGTCCGGTAGACGTATCTCTCCTCTGTACTGTCTTCTGTTAGGCTGGATCCTGCGTGTAGGGGTATATACTCGTTACATTACGATAGGGCCATGGACCCCGCAGATTTAGCTCAACAGATGGCGACCCATGAGGCTAGATTTGTAGAGCAGGATCACCGTATGGATCAAATAGCTCAGGCTCTCCAGACGCTCTTAGCTAGAACCATTCCAGCAACCGCACCTAACCCTCCTGCACCCCTGCTTCCTGAAGTATCGACTATGCCTAACGCTACAGCACATTTAACGCCTCCTCCTAGGTATGGAGGGGATTCTAAGACATGCAGAGGGTTCATTAACCAAATAGAGTTTCATTTTGAAATGTATCCACGTTCATTTCCCACAGAGAGGTCTAAAGTTGGGTTCTTTATGCACCAACTTACCGACAAAGCACTTGAATGGGCAAACCCTATTTGGGAGGCTAATGGACCTATGGTGCATAACTTTCACAGTTTCCTAACAGCTTTTCGCAGAACTTTTGATACTATGAAAAGGTCTAAGAATGCCGCTAGAGCATTAATGAGGGTTAAACAGGGTTCTAGGTCTGTGGCTGATTACGCTATACAGTTTCGTACCCTTGCCTCACAGGTCGATTGGACCAATAATGGGTTAACTACGGCCTTCATGGAAGGTTTATCAGACTCTATATTGGATGAGGTAGCAGCTAAGGAGCTTCCTATTGCCTTAGAGGACCTTATTGACTACCTCATCGATATAGATAATAGGATTCGTGACAGGCTCTATACTAAGAACAGGAATAGACGTTTTGTTACACCTATTCAACCCAGAGTTAATATACCGGAGAGTGTTAAAGTATCTGAAGAGGAACCTATGCAATTAGGGGTTGCCAAACTCTCAGATACTGAGAAATTACATAGGAGAAGGGAGGGACTCTGCCTATATTGTGGTAAGAGAGACCATATGGTAAAGGAGTGTCCTCTGCTCCCGGATTTCTAAGTCTCCTACATTGCCTCCTAACCGACTGCTTCTCCCTGTTTCTTTACATATGGGAGAGAGTTGTATAGTTGAAAACATAGACGCCCTGGTTGATTCTGGGGCAGCCGAGAACTTTATAGACTCTGGTTTTGTAAAGAGAAACAATATTCCCATCAGAGAGAAGGAGATACCCTTGGCCGTTGAGGCCATAGATGGTAGACCATTGATATCTCCTGTTGTTACTCACGAGACTGCACCGCTACACATGTACACAGGGGTTCTACACTATGAAACCATTCGGTTCCAGGTCATCACCTCTCCCTCTTCACAGTTGGTGTTAGGGTATCCATGGTTACGTGCCCACAATCCCATTTTTGACTGGGAGACAGGGCAGATAAAATCATGGAGTGAAGCCTGCCATGAGTCATGTACTATTGAAGTCACGCCTGTGAATTCTATTAACGTTCCTACTGTTCCTCCTTTATCTACGACAATACCCTCTCAGTATTTAACTTTAAAGACTGTCTTTGATAAAAGAGAGGCTGACAAATTACCGCCTCACAGACCCTACGATTGTGCTATTGATTTGTTGCCTGGTACTATACCTCCTAAGGGCAGGGTGTACCCCCTATCGGTTCAAGAAAACCGTGTCATGGAGGAGTACATTAAAGAGTCATTAGACAAGGGATTTATTAGAAGATCCTCCTCTCCGGCTGGAGCGGGGTTCTTCTTTGTATCAAAGAAAGAAGGTGATTTAAGACCTTGCATTGATTATAGAGGTCTTAACAAGATCACCATCAAAAATGCTTACCCTATACCTCTAATAACAGAATTGTTTGACAGGCTCAAACATGCTACGGTATTCACCAAATTAGATCTTAGAGGAGCATACAATTTGATACGTATTAAAAAGGACCACGAATGGAAGACAGCCTTTAACACTCGGTCAGGTCATTATGAGTATACCGTCATGCCATTTGGGCTTTGCAATGCCCCAGCAGTGTTCCAAGAATTTATTAATGATGTCTTAAGGGACTTTATTCACTCATTTGTTATTGTGTACTTGGATGACATTTTAATATATTCTACTGACATTCACGCTCATCACAGACATGTTACAACAGTTCTGAAGACCCTTCTTGCTAATGGTCTTTATTGCAAATTAGAAAAATGTCTATTCGACCAGTCCGAGGTCCAGTTTTTAGGGTATTTGATTTCCGCCGAGGGTTTTCGGATGGATCCCCAGAAGCTCGCTGCAGTCATAGAATGGCCTCTGCCGCAAGGTCTGAAAGCCATCCAGCGTTTTCTGGGTTTCTCTAATTATTATAGACGTTTTATCAAAGGTTTTTCGTCTATAGTAGCGCCTATTACTCGTATGACTAAAAAGGATGGCAATACACGTGTCTGGTCTACTGAGGCACTTCAGGCTTTTGACTTTCTTAAAACTACGTTCGCCTCTGCCCCTATTTTACAGCATCCTGTCCCCTCATTGCCATATATACTTGAGGTTGATGCTTCCGATATAGGGGTAGGTGCTGTCTTATCCCAAAGAGAGTCTCCTGACAAGCCATTGCATCCTTGTGGCTTCTTTTCTAAACAAATGTCCAAGGCAGAGAGGAATTATGATGTGGGTAATCGCGAACTCCTTGCTATCATTTTAGCACTCAAAGAATGGAGACATTTGCTAGAAGGAACTAAGGATCCTATTCTCATATTTACAGATCACAAGAACCTATCCTACCTTAGCGAAGCTAAAAGATTGTCTTCAAGGCAGGCTAGGTGGTCACTGTTCTTGTCTCATTTTAATTATATAATCACCTATAGGCCAGGTGACCGGAACACCAAAGCGGACGCTCTGTCCAGACAATTCGAGACTATTGACAAACAGGAGATTGATGTCACTCCTGTCATTCCCCCAGACAGGATAATAGCAACTACTATATTGTCTATTTCCTCGTCCCTCTTGCAGGCCATACAAGCGAAACAAGGCATGGCACCCAGCGAGAGGCCTAATGATAAATTGTTCGTTGACATTCCCGAGAGACGGGATATTCTGTCACTTTATCACGATACTAAGACTGCTGGACATCCTGGTATTTCCAAAACAGTGTCAGCCGTTTCTCGGTATTTCTGGTGGGATACCTTACGTAAGGATGTTACTGACTATATAAGTGCTTGTACTACTTGTGCATGTATGAAAACCTCTCGTAGAGTTCCTTGTGGGCTGTTGCATCCGTTGCCCGTTCCCGAGAGACCTTGGTCTAATCTATCAATGGATTTTATTGTTGAATTACCCCCTTCGAATGGTAACACGGTCATCCTAATGATAGTAGATCGGTTTTCCAAAATGGCTCACTTTGTGTCTCTTCGCAAGTTGCCCACTTCCAAGGAATTGGCTCTTATCTTCGCTAGAGAAGTGTTTCGATTACATGGTATTCCCTTATCTATTGTATCCGATAGGGGTAGCCAATTTATTTCCAGGTTCTGGAAAGCCTTTTGTTCGGAGATGGGTATTTCCCTCTCATTTTCTTCCGCTTACCATCCCCAGTCTAATGGAGCTGCTGAACGTGCCAACCAGTCTCTTGAGCAGTACCTCCGTTGTTTTGTGTCTCACCATCAGGACAATTGGTCTGACCTGCTTCCTTGGGCTGAATTTGCTCGGAATAATGCCACTCATGATTCTTCCGGCAAAAGCCCTTTTTACGTTGTCTATGGCCAGCATCCCGTTGTTCTTCCGGCTGCATTCTCCTCTCAGGGCATGCCAGTTCTGGATGAGCATTTGGCTGGTTTGCGTAGTACTTGGGAGCAGGTTCAGCGTTCTTTGGTGGACTCTGCTGCCCGCCAGAAGGCTCAGGCTGACAAGCATCGCAGAGCGGCTCCTTCCTATGTTGTGGGGGACAGGGTTTTGCTTTCCACACGGAATATTCGCCTCCGGGTGCCTTCTATGAAATTGGCTCCCCGCTTCATTGGTCCTTATCGCATTATACATAAGGTTAATCCCGTTTCTTATGCCTTGGGTCTGCCTAAGAATCTGCGTATACCCAATGTATTTCACACCTCTTTGTTGAAGCCTTACGTACGCAACCGCTATACCCGGCATACTCCCCCTCCCCCTCCTGTCTCTGTGGAGGGTCATGAGGAGTTCGAAGTATCTGCTGTTATTGACTCTCGTTTTCTTAGGGGTCGGCTTCAGTACTTGGTACATTGGAAGGGTTATGGGCCTGAGGAGCGCAGTTGGATTTCTGCGGATGCTGTTCATGCTCCCCGCCTTGTACGTTCTTTCCATTCGCGTTTTCCTGCCAGGCCTGGTCCTGCCCGCCCGGAGGGCGTGTCCTCAGGGGGGGGTACTGTAGCGGTACTTACCTTATCCGGGGGCCGGACGCGGTCCTCTCTTCAAGCCGCGCGCGGTCCTGCGGCTGCACGAGCCGCGCGCGGCTCGTCCGACTGTTCAGACAGGAAGGCGGGCAGTGACCGCGGGAAGCGGTCACGTGTCCCGCCTGCAGCTAAGAGCGCGCCGCGAATCTCGGGCGCGCTCTTAAAGAGACAGTGGGAGCCTAAATTGCAAAAAGGCTCCCATTGGCTCCTGTCATGCCAATCACCCCATACACTTACCTGTTGGGGGAGTGGAAGTGACAGGAGCCAATCACATTAGTTTGAAGGCTACTTATACTTACCCTTTTCCCTTAGTTCCTTGCCCTATCGTGGTTTCTGCTACAGTTCCCTTTAGTGCTTGTTGTGTTCAGTTGTGTTTCTCCGTATTTGACCTTGGATTTGTATTCTGACTTCGTTTTCGCTTTATCCTATTCTGTACTGTTTGCCGGCTTGCTGATTCCTGTGTACCAGTCCCCGGCTAGTTTTCGTTTACGCTGTCTCTTTGTGCCCTTGACCTCGGATCGTTCCTGACTCTGTCTTAGCCTATTACGTCGAGTCCGGCCACTCTAAGGTCCGGTAGACGTATCTCTCCTCTGTACTGTCTTCTGTTAGGCTGGATCCTGCGTGTAGGGGTATATACTCGTTACACACAGGCGGACCACCCAGAAGCTAAAGTGTGCAGGCAATTTACCTCCCAGGCTGTGAGGTTACTGCCGGTTAATTGCACGTGGCGGCGGCCATCTTGGTTTCCTCGAATGCGGTCAGCGGTGTATGCTAAAGATTCTGTGGAACTAAAATCGGCTACACATTCTGCCGAACACCGCTGACCCTTACCTTCTCCCATACGGAACTTGCAGCTCCAGAGACTAAGTCCCGTTCGAAATGGGACTTAGTCGTTTTTTCGGCATGAAATTGACCGACCGCACAGCCCAAATCTATGGAACTGTTTTGGGCAGGAAATTGTGCTTGCGGTCGGTCATAAAGGACTTCCAGCTAACTTTTGATCCACTGGAGGGATTTGGCTGATTTTTGGAAGTGTTTATGTTTGATGTATGCTGAGTCTGAATATGCAACTTTTATTGAAATTGAATGTATGGTTTTAAAGTTACAGTGTGTGTGTAAAAACTGTATTTTTATTGTATGTAATAATTGGTTTAACTGTTAATCTAAGGGGAGGAAATGTGTGGGAGGTAACATCTATGTTATTGGTTATTTTATGCCTCCCCCTGGGTGTGGCCTGTATGTGTACTCATGTAATAAAAACCAGGCTGGGTGCCCAGCACCTCAGACCACTGCTTGACCTTCAACACGGAGCCTTGTCTCGTTCTTGGGGGGATTCACTGTATGCTGTTGGAGATTTGACTGCTAGGAGTGTAAGCTGATGTCTGCTTTTCCTATTCATCTGCTAGCAGCTATTTGTGAGGTTCCAGCTGGAGTGCTACCTTATTCACCTATATCCAGTTCGTGAGTTCTGATGTTCTGCAGTAGCTGTGCCTTTCTGAGGAAAGGGGATTATCGCCTAAACTGGGTTTTATCCTCTTGTATGCTGAAACGGTCCGTTACAATTGGTGGCAAGCGGCGGGATCGTTCCTACAGCCAGAAGGACAGCTACAGAACACCATTTCTTTGGATTTACAATTTGAGGGCAACGCATGTCTGAGTACAGCGACCCTGACAGCACCAGGATGGAACCAGCAGTGGAGTACAATAAGGGTGACATGGATGACCGGGATGCAATAAGGAAAGGCATCTGGTACCAGGCCCTGGATAATGTACAATACCAGCGGGGTGAGAGTCTCCCCAGTGAAGAGCAGCGGTTGCAGAAGCAAGTGGCCCTGCGGATGCCCTTCCTGGGAGAGCAGCCCCTGGAGGAATGGGTGAAGGAACTAGAGCACCGGGTATGGCAGGAGCTATGGCTGGAGGATGCCTACCAGGCGCTCTGGTGGTATATGGCACAGTATATACCCTGGACAGCCGAACATGACAAGCCAGAGGGAGAGGAGTTTGATGGTCCTGGCTTGTTATGGGAGTCCTTTGCAGAGCCTGGCTTCGGGAGCCCTGCGCAAACCAGATTGCAGGACATTTTCTATGAGAGGGAGGCTAGGCATGAGTGGGATGACCCCCATGAGGTAGAGCAAGACCTGGCTCACCTAGCAGCCCTGGAGTGGGAACTGGAGCAAAACTACCAAGATCTCTTCCGCTTCATTGGGAAGGCTCAGCAGGACAGTAAGGTGACAGACCCAGATCCAGACCCCTTCCGCTGGGAAGATATTGTAGAGATTTACTGGGAAGAACCCCAGGTGGCCTGTAGAGATGGGACCGAGGTCTCTCCACCGGCCCTGCAGGGAATTGGGAGCCCAGTCTCCATTCCCCAGCGGCAGGCTGAGTTACAGGGGGCAGAGGTAGTTGGTCCCACCCCCCAGCAGCAGAGTGATATGCCGGGAAGGCAGTGTGAAGTGCAGGGAGAGGAGAGCAGCGTCCTCCCTCCCCAGCGGCAGGCTGAGTTACAGGGGGCAGAGGTAGTTGGTCCTACCCCCCAGCAGCAGAGTGATATGCCGGGAAGGCAGTGTGAAGTGCAGGGAGAGGAGAGCAGCGTCCTCCCTCCCCAGCGGCAGGCTGAGTTACAGGGGGCAGAGGTAGTTGGTCCTACCCCCCAGCAGCAGAGTGATATGCCGGGAAGGCAGTGTGAAATGCAGGGAGAGGAGAGCAGCGTCCTCCCTCCTCAGCGGCAGAATGGGTTATTGGAGGAAGAGACAACCGGTCTCCCTCCCCAACAGCAACCAGAGGTACCCGAGGTAGAGGACCTCATAGACTGGTCCTGGGAGGACCCCCTGCAGGCAGGTGGAGATGGGACCGAGATCTCTCCACCGGCCCTACAGGGATGCTGGGCAACCGGCCCAGATCCCCAACTAGAGCTGGAGTTACAGAAAGTGGAGAGCATCGACCTCCCCCCCCAGCAGCAGGACAATGTATTGGGAGGAGAGACAGTCAGTCTCCCTCCACAAAGGCGGAAAGTATGTATGGGAGAGGAGCTTGCTACCACCTCTCCCCAGCAGCGGATCATTGATGTGCAGGGAATAGGGAGCCCAGTCTCCTTTCCCCAGCAGCAGGGCACTGTATTGGGAGGAGAGACAGTCGGTCTCCCTCCACAAAGGCGGAAAGTATGTATGGGAGAGGAGATTGTTACCACCTCTCCCCAGCGGCGGATCATTAATGTACAGGTAATAGAGAGCCCAGTCTCCATTCCCCAGCGGCAGAGTGTTCTAATGGGAGAGGAGCTGGTTACCACCTCTCCCCAGCGGCAGCTTAATGTACCAGGGGGAGACTGTAAGCCCCACACCTGTGCAGATGGGACCGTGGTCTCTGCACTTCCAGCACAGGGGGTAGGGACGGTCGGTCCTGCCCCCCCACAACAGGGCTGTTTAGCCAAAGGGGAGACAGTCTGTCTCCAGCAGCAGAGCTGTGTAACTAAAGGGGAGACAGTCGGTCTCCAGCAGCAGAGCTGTGTAACTCAAGGGGAGACAGTCGGTCTCCAGCGGCAGAGCGGTGTAACTCAAGGGGAGACAGTCGGTCTCCAGCAGCAGAGCGGTGTATTTAAAGGGGAGACAGTCCGTCTCCAGCAACCAGGCTCCAACCAGACTACTCCCGTGGTAGTGCTGGCAACAGGACAGAGTACCGCTGGTCTCTGCCCCCTCAGCAACCTACCAAGGCAGCCTACCAGTCCCCCACACAGCCGTGGTGAGGCACCTGAACCTGGACAAGATTCTCCCTCACCCAGGTGTAGTAACGGTTTATTGTGGGTGGGTTGCTGGACTAACCAGGGCACTGACCGGCAGGAGGTCAGATACCCTGTTAGTCTAATTGGAAAAGGGGAGAATTGTGGCGAAACCAACTTCGCCACTGTGAACTGGAGAAGCCTGGTTGCTAGCCTCCTGCCCTGCGACTATGGCCCCTGGACATATTTGGGGCATATTGTATTTTATCGTGCGACTGCTGGCCCTTTAAGAACTGTCTGGGGACCTATTGAGACTTTGGGTAACAATACCCTTTAAGACTATGGCCCCTGAAAACGTATGGACTTTTATTGGTGTGTATGGCCCTTTAAGAACCGTCTGGGGACATATTGTGACTTTGCTGAACAATGCCCCTTTAAGACTATGTCCCCAGACCGGTAAAATAACTTGTTCCTGGCTTTCCCCCACTTGGTTCAGTAAATAGGGCTTACTGAACCAAGTACCACACAGGCGGACCACCCAGAAGCTAAAGTGTGCAGGCAATTTACCTCCCAGGCTGTGAGGTTACTGCCGGTTAATTGCACGTGGCGGCGGCCATCTTGGTTTCCTCGAATGCGGTCAGCGGTGTATGCTAAAGATTCTGTGGAACTAAAATCGGCTACACATTCTGCCGAACACCGCTGACCCTTACCTTCTCCCATACGGAACTTGCAGCTCCAGAGACTAAGTCCCGTTCGAAATGGGACTTAGTCGTTTTTTCGGCATGAAATTGACCGACCGCACAGCCCAAATCTATGGAACTGTTTTGGGCAGGAAATTGTGCTTGCGGTCGGTCATAAAGGACTTCCAGCTAACTTTTGATCCACTGGAGGGATTTGGCTGATTTTTGGAAGTGTTTATGTTTGATGTATGCTGAGTCTGAATATGCAACTTTTATTGAAATTGAATGTATGGTTTTAAAGTTACAGTGTGTGTGTAAAAACTGTATTTTTATTGTATGTAATAATTGGTTTAACTGTTAATCTAAGGGGAGGAAATGTGTGGGAGGTACATCCCTGTGATTGGTTAATTTCATCCTCCCCCTGGGAGTGTCCTGTATGTACTTGTTTGTAATAAAAGCCAGACTGGGTGTTCCAGTCCTCAGTTCCTGTTTTACCCTCAACTTGAGTCCTGTGTCTTATTGGGGGAACCTGCTACAAGGGATTGCTATGCTAGGCATATTCCCTTGCTATAATCACTGAGCTCTTGTAAGAGCTTGTTCCTGCTTCGTTCTGAAGGGAGATAGCTGCAGCCTGCGGTGCTTATGGTGTCTGGTGGAGTGCTTGGAGTCCTCTGGAAGCGCTAGGAGCATCTTTCAACGGAGGTACCCAGTCGGGGTGCCAGTGGATCCGTTACACCTGCTACTAGATCTTTGTCAAGCTTGACAAAGACCTTGTAGTAAGTCGAAATGTTGCTGTCTCGTAGTAGGTCAAAACATTGCTGCTCTGTCACTTTTTGGACCCAATAAACCTGCCTATGGTTTGAACTCCTTATGTGCCTGTAGACTCTTTTCTGCCGCCTTATTGTTGTGGGACTTGCTGGTCCTGCTCCAGTGCACCTGGTGTCGACTGGAATTGAGTGTGGTTTCCTCCCTTCATATTGATATCTTAAATGAACAGGACAGAAGAGGCAGCTAGTTTGGTAGTGCCTAGCTTTCCATCTATATAGCCCTTGGATTAGCAGCTGCAGCTAAAATTATAACTCTCGCCATTGTTGGACTAATAGAGTGTAATGTCTGTTACCATACAAAAGGTGGAGTGCCGCAAGTGAAAATCTTGTAGAAACAGGCAGTAGTTAAATATGCAAAGGGAGACGTCTTGGCAGAAAGTGAAAAGACGTACCCATCGGCAGTAGCCAGCTTTATTTAATGGGATAGAATAAACACTGTCTGGATTTCATTTTCTACAAAAGAAACAAAAGAAACATATGCTCATTTCTACCAACTACACAAGGCTCATACATGTGCTGTCTCTATACAGAAAGTACACTTTCTGAGTATAGTTTAACATCATTTTCAGTATTTGGTTCTAGGTTTTCTCTTTCCAACATGATTCTGATATTCTATTGCTGCTTAAATCCATTTGATGTTATGACAGTTGTTAGTCCAAAAGTGTCTTATGTGAATAGTATATTTTACAAATGTTTATGTAATTTGTTGGTATTTATGGGGATCAGTTGCTGCAAGTTTGCATTTTTGAGTGTAACTAGGTCAACAGGATCCTAAACAAGAAATATTAGATATATGTTATAAATGAAGATTGCCTTTAATCCAACAGGGTCATGATTGTCTGCCAGTATTGCATGCACATAGGAACATAGAATGTGATGGCAGATAAGAACCATTTGGCCCATCTAGTCTGCCCAATATTTCTAAATACTTTAAATTAGTCCCTGGCCTTATCTTAAATCTAGGATAGCCTTATGCCTATCCCATGCATGCTTAAACTCCCTCACTGTGTTAACCTCTACCACGTCAGCTGGAACGCTATTCCATGCATCCATTACCCTCTCAGTAAAGTAATACTTCCTGATATTATTTTTAAACCTTTGCCCCTCTAATTTAAGATTATGTCCTCTTCTTGCAAAAGGTTACATTATGTATCTGAGGTGAAGTTTTTTTTTTTTTTTTTTAATTAAAGGAACACTATAGTCAACTTAATTACTTTAGCTAAATAAAGCAGTTTTAGTGTATAGATCAATCCCCTGCAATTTCACTGCTCAATTCACTGTCATTTAGGAGTTAAATCACTTTGTTTCTGTTTATGCAGCCCTAGCCACACCTCCCCTGGCTACGATTGACAGAGCCTGCATGAAAAAAAAAACTGGTTTCACTTTCAAACATGTAATTTACATTAAATAATTGTATCTCAATCTCTAAATTGAACTTTAATCACATACAGGAGGCTCTTGCAGGGTCTAGCAAGCTATTAACATAGCTTGGGATAAGAAAATCTTAATTAAACAGAACTTGCAATAAAGAAAGCCTAAATAGGGCTCTCTTTACAGGAAGTGTTTATAGAAGGCTGTGCAAGTCACATGCAGGGAGGTGTGACTAGGGTTCATAAACAAAGGGATTTAACTCCTAAATGGCAGAGGATTGAGCAGTGAGGCTGCAGGGGCATGTTCTATACACCAAAACTGCTTCGTTAAGCTAAAGTTGTTCAGGTGACTATAGTGTCCCTTTAAGGATGGATCATGTAGGTTTGCAGAACAAAATATGACTAAATACATTTGAGGAGATGTATGAAAATTCAGAGGCTTAATATTATATGAAATTCTAAACATGTATGTATCATATTTCTGCACATACCTATTTAGGAAGTACTGACGTTCTTCCCATAACATGTTAAACCTCCAGACAAAGGGTATCTACCTGAAGCTGTTGCATTGAATCATTGTATAGCTCTCTCTCTCTGTCACTGCTGCTCTCAAACAGTGCATAGACTGAACACAGGCAGGAGAACCACATATAGGAGGGTCTCCAGCAACTAGACATGCCTACGCACCTCTGTGTTGAGGGCACAGATGTAAATTGATTGCCAGGAGGGGGAAGTACTCTTTTTAAGTTTGTGATTTTGGTCAGATTGTGACTTGTTAGCAGTTCTGCTAGCACAATGTGTTGATGAAATCAGATTCTTTATGCTTTAAGATTAAATTGTTTCTATAATAGACAGGTACCCTTTAATTTCTCGTATTTCTTGTGATGACCCAATACGACCCCTTTCAGGCCCCTCCTTTACACAGGCCCCCTTCCTGTTTTGTGCCACTCTGCACTTAAATGCCCAGGCCAAAATGTTATCCAAGTTTGAATGTGCATGCACTAATGGGAAATTATTGTATTTTATGGTGTATGATCCTGCATAATATTGTGAGAAGGAGGAACACAGTGTAGCCTGAGTGTGGTGGAATCTCGGTAGAAATAAATTTAGTAGGCCGAGATTACCACGGGGCATGTGTACGTGCATATGCTGACGTATCGGTCGGTTGGTTGCACGTGGCAAGATACGATCAGTAGTGTACGGAGCATGTGCAAGAATACAGGATGTAGTATTCCCCTCCTCCATTGTGCTGGACAAGCCATGCGGTCAAGCAGGAAGTTAGTTCTTGTTCGTATTGATTGGTTAAGAGAATGTGCGGGTGGAGCTTAATATGGGAGGAGTTATGTGCCTATATAAGGAGCTTGCACTATTGTCCGGGGCTCAGAATTTGTTGTATTTTGGTGACATTAGTCCCTCTGAGTCCCGATCGGTGAACCGAATAAAGAATCTCTTCCTTCCTGAAGAAACCTGTGTCCATCTCTCTGTGCTTGGCTTCCGTTAGTTTCTCCGGTATCATTTGGTGCATTGGCCGGGAAGCTCATCGTTCAACGGTAGCTGAGAAGCAGAGGTGTGAGACGGTCTATCTTTGCCCACGTTCTCTACGGCTGCACCCCTGAACTTCTGCGTGGACCTCCCTTCATCTCGGCGCCACTGGTCTGTTGTCCAGGAGATCATCGGCCTCTACGTAGTAAGTGCTGGAGTGTCCCCGTCGATGAGTGTGAACTCAGGTTCAGGAACGAGGAGGTAAGACGACCGCTGTTTTAGACGGCGGACCCACTAGGGGTATACCGATTGTGCGGTAGGCCCATAAGGGGTTAATCTGTGTATGGAATCTGCCCCCTCTGTCGGAGGGAAGGAGCGAAGGCGCACCGCTCAATCGAGCGCTCTTTAGTAAGACCGTTTGATTTGGTTTGGAGTCAGGCGGGGTCCTGTGTAAATAGCCCTAGCCGGACACCGGTGTCTTGTCTAGACTAGCGTTCTAGGGTGTACAATTTGTTCGCTAGGTCGGAGGGACCGGGAGACTAAGCGGCGTCTGTGTAAATTCGGTCCGCTAGCTCTCAACCTATCTTAGCTAAGTGGGAAGGCGTGTAAATTTGGAACCCACTAGACTATTGATAGAGTAGAAAGACTAAAAGGGTTCTGTTGTAAATTCCGCCCTCTAGTTCGCTATATGTGGTGCTTGGGCAGTGTGGCTAACCAAAACGGATGTAGATAGTTTTAGGTAGTCCATCAAGGTACTGGCCAATAGATTAGTTGGGATTGTATATGTGATAAAGATTGTTTAGTAACGTGTATATCTTGTTAGATAGCGTGAGCTCTGCCGTCTAGCGAGAGTGTTAATAGTGTGTTGCTGTATTATAGTGCACGGTACCATAACCCTGTATATTTACTGATACTGTATATAAGTACTAATAATTGTCGTCTATTGCATGTCTAACACCATAACCACTAATAATTGTATTGTGACCTTAAATTGTACTTTGACCTATGCTAACCGTACTGTAACTACTGCTTGTAAAAGACGATGTTACTGGGGTATGTTATAGACGGGTAATTCATATATAGAGAATTATAGCGTGGGTGACGGTATAGTTTCGCCAAAGGGCATAATATCGATTACTTAGTGACTGGTGTAACAGCTGTGTGTGTACGGGAATTCCCTGAGTGTTTTTATTGTGTTACTGTGTACGTTTCACTTGGTAACTGTACCACGTGGTGCTGTTGCTGAAGGAACGGTTGTGACTGTTGCATAGAGTGTGTGTATAGCATTCGTTGTCAACGACGCTCCATTGATAAGTATGGGCGCGTCGGAGTCGACGATTTTGGATCCCTTAGGATGTATGGTAAAGAATTTTAAAACGGGATTCACAGTATGTGATTTTGGGGTTAAAATGTCTCCTGCACGTTTGATCACTTTGTGCACTAGGGAATGGCCTACTTTGGTTGCGGCATGGCCGCCACGTGGCAGTTTAGATCCAAATCTGGTACAGCGTGTACACGTGGCTGTATCAGGTAGGCCTGAACTTTACGGACAGTTTCCATACATTGATTGTTGGAGGCAGGCCATAAACGACTTGCCAAGATGGGTCCGAATATGCCACGAGGAGCAATGTCGCCTCATGGTGGCCAGGACTTGTTTGTCCACTAGGACCATGGTTAAGCCCATTTTGGACACGCCCCCTGAGTCCGAGATCCCTATGCCGCCCCCTAATTTCTCTGCAAGGGGAGGTGATACAAGTACAGGAAGTTCCACACCCCCTCCCCCGTTGTCCCCATCTACTTCCACTTCCTCCTCTAGCTCAGAATCCACCCCATGCCATAATAAACCTCCCCTTCCGACACCAGCCCCCGTTAAGTCCATCTATTCCGATTTGGCGCCATTTCAAGCTTCCGGTCAGGCTTCCTCTAGCCCGGCTCGGAATATTTTATTCACTGGCCTTCCCCATGATAAAGCTTCTCTATCCGCACGTCTTATTACCCCCCGACCGGAACCTCTAACCGACGCCCCTCCACGAAGCCCTATACTAACCCGACAACTGACTGGAACCCAAAAACCTAAACATTACCAGATGCCTCTTCGTTTGAATCCTGGGTCAGCCTACCTTAATGATTTAGGTCAGATGGTGTATGCTGACCCAGTCTTCGTATATGTCCCGTTCACGACTAACGATCTCTTGAATTGGAAGACCCACAATTCCTCGTATACTGAAAAGCCACAAGCCATGACCGACCTGTTCACCTCGATAGTCCAGACGCATAATCCAACTTGGGCTGATTGCCAGCAATTATTAATGACATTGTTTAACAACGAGGAGAGGACTAGGATAAATCAAGCGGCTATTAAAGCACTGGAGGAAGAAGCCCGTACTTTAAACCAAGCAAATCCAGGAGCATGGGCCGCAACTCATTATCCTAATGCTGATCCCGAATGGGATGTTAATGGCGCAGATATGGTTCAACTAAAAGCCTATAGAGACGCTATAATTGCTGGCATGAAAGCCGGCGGGAAGAAATCCATAAATATGTCGAAGACGGTTGAGGTGATTCAGAAAAGTGATGAAGCGCCTAGTGTCTTTTATGACCGATTATTGGAGGCATACCGTTTGTATACCCCCTTTAATCCGGAAGACACTGAGAATTCCCGAATGGTAAACTCTGCCTTTGCCAGCCAAGCTTACGGAGATATTAAGCGCAAGCTACAGAAGTTAGAAGGGTTTGCAGGAATGTCCATCACCCAACTAATGGAGGTAGCAAATAAGGTGTACATGAATAGGGAATCAGAAAGTAAGAAAGAGGAAGAGCGCAAGATGCGTAAAAAGGCGGATATGCTAGCGGTAGCGATCGCAGGCGTAGATAGACGGGGCCCAGATAGAGGCGATAGTAGATGGAATAGGGAACCCCTGAGTCGGAATCAGTGCGCGTATTGTAGAGAAGAAGGGCATTGGAGAAGCGAGTGTCCAAAAAGAGAGCAATACGAGAGAGACCCACCCAGGGCAGGTTATGGAAACTTTAGAGGCAGAGCGAGAGGTAGAGGAGGTCCCGGAGGGAGTAATAGTAATAACAGAGGAAGTGTAAGAGAAGATAGATACTATCCCGCAGCGCAAAGGTCCCGCGATAGAGAAGATAGGGACTTTGTAGGATTGGCTGACACGGTCATGGAGAGCTATTGATACCGACCGGGCTCCATCCCCCTTGGTCGAGCGGAGCCAATGGTCGATGTATCAATAGGGGGAAAAAGGAGTGCATTCATGATCGACACTGGTGCTGAACATTCGGTGGTGACTGACCTAGTTGCTCCTCCATCTGGAAGAACTATTACCGTAATAGGAGCAACTGGAAGGAGTGCTGCAAAACCGGTTCTTAAAAGTCGACTCTGTACATTGGGAGGCCACGTAGTAAAACATCAATTCCTTTACATGCCTGAATGTCCAGTCCAATTGCTGGGACGTGATATGCTATCCAAATTACAAGCGCAGATTACGTTCCTACCAAACGGAACAACATCCTTAAAGTTTAATGGACCTTCAGGTATTATGACATTATCCGTACCAAAGGAAGAAGAGTGGCGACTTTATACAGCGTTGACTAGCCAAAACCCTAAGAGTGATGAATTCTTATTCAACATACCAGGAGTTTGGGCAGAGAACAATCCACCAGGACTGGCCCACAATATTCCACCCATTCGAATCGAACTAAAGCTTGGGGTTTATCCAGTGAGCCTACGGCAATATCACATCCCGCAGAAGGCTAAGAAAAATATTCAATCTTACCTGGATAAGTTCATACGGTATGGTATCCTAAAATTCTGTACTTCCCCCTGGAACACCCCATTGCTGCCTGTTCAAAAGCCCGGTACAGATGAGTATCGTCCTGTGCAGGACTTGAGAGCAGTCAATGATGCGGTTGTTAGTATACACCCAGTTGTGCCCAATCCGTATAACCTGCTTGCTTTAATTCCGGGCGGGGCTACCTATTTTACAGTCTTAGACCTCAAAGATGCCTTCTTTTGCCTTCGAATTGCCGCAGAAAGCCAATGTATCTTCGCTTTCCAATGGGAAAATGCTGTAACTGGCTCGAAACGCCAGATGACTTGGACAAGACTGCCTCAAGGGTTTAAAAACTCCCCGACCCTATTTGGTGCAGCTCTGAGTCAAGATCTACTGGATTTCAAGTCCATCCCAGGAGAGTGTGTATTATTACAATATGTAGACGACTTGTTGATAGCAGCAGTTACAAGAGAAATATGTCAGCAAGCAACACACGATCTATTACACATTCTCTGGAAGGCAGGATACAAGGTGTCTAAGAAGAAGGCTCAGTTGTGTCTACCAACTGTCAAATATCTGGGATTCCATATCTCTGAAGGTCAAAGAATAATGGGGCCAGAGAAAAAAGAAGCTGTGTGCCAAATACCAACACCCAAGAATAGAAGACAAGTGCGAGAATTCTTGGGGGCAGCAGGCTTCTGTAGGATATGGATTCCCAGTTAACCTCTGTATGCAGCTATCAAGGGTACAGAACACGACCCCTTCCTATGGACTCAAGAACAGCAAACGGCATTTGAAGATGTGAAGAGGGCTTTGATGAGTGCCCCAGCATTAGGTCTACCTGATCACACACGACCATTCTACCTGTATGTACACGAGCAAAGAAGAATGGCTGTGGGAGTATTGACACAGTAAGTGGGATCATGGCAAAGACCTGTTGCCTATATGTCTAAGCAACTGGACGCAGTGGCCAGCGGTCTTCCACCTTGTGTAAGAGCCGTAGCTGCAGCCGCCCTGCTGGTAGCTGAAGCCGATAAACTCACTCTGGGTCAAGAACTTTATGTACGAGTTCCACATGCAGTACAGACGTTGTTGGATTAAAAAGGAAATCATTGGTTTAGTAACAGCCGTATGACCAAGTATCAAGCAATGTTGTGTGAAAACCCAAGAGTGCATTTAGAGACTGTAAATACCTTAAATCCAGCTACCCTTCTGCCGCAACCTACTGAAAGTCAACACGATTGTTTGGAAGTGATGGATGAAGTATTTTCAAGTAGACCAGATCTTCGTGATTTTCCCATCCAGAACCCCGATGTCCAATATTATACAGACGGCAGTAGTTATGTGAAAGAAGGGATTCGCTATGCAGGATATGCAGTAACAACGATAGATAAGGTGATAGAAGCTCGGCCACTGTCAAAAGGAACATCAGCACAAAAGGCAGAATTGATAGCACTGACACGAGCGTTACAATTGGCTGAAGGTTTAAGAGTGAACATCTACACGGACTCCAAGTATGCGTTTTTAACCACTCATGCCCACGGAGCTTTGTATAAAGAAAGAGGACTATTGAATTCAGAGGGCAAAGAAATCAAGTACGCAGCTGAAATACTACAACTATTGGAAGCAGTATGGGAACCGAAAGAAGTCGGTATTATACATTGTCGAGCGCATCTGAGAGGAGATGGTGATGTAACCAAAGGAAATCGGATGGCAGATAGTGCAGCTAAGCGTGCCGCTGAATCAGGAAGACAGGAATATGTGGAACATATAGCTGCTCTTATTCCAACTCCACTGTCTCAATGGACTCCGGTTTATACAGCTCAAGAAGAGGAGTGGTTAAAGACTGAACCCGGAAAGTATTTGGAGAACAAATGGTATCAGTTAGAAGATGGGAGAATAGTTATTCCAGCATCACTAGCGGTAGAAATCGTCCAAAACTATCATAACGGGACGCATTCTGGAAGAGATAGCACAGAAGAATCTCTCAGAAAACATTTCTACATACCAAGATTGTCCAACTTAACTCAAGCCATTGTACGAAGATGTGTAACGTGTGCTAAAAATAATGCAAGGCAAGGACCAGTAAAGCCACCAGAAGTTCAGTATATGGGGGGACTCCCTATGTCCGATCTACAAATTGACTATACAGTAATGCCTAAATCTGGTGGACATCGCTACCTACTAGTAGTTGTGTGCACCTATTCAGGCTGGGTAGAAGCATGTCCTACTCGTACAGAGAAAGCAGGAGAAGTTGTGAGATTCCTGCTACGAGAAATAATACCCCGATATGGACTACCCTGCTCTATAGGATCGGACAATGGTCCAGCTTTTGTTCATCAGTGCCTACAACAACTGACTCATATGCTTGGTATAAAGTGGAGACTTCATACGGCATATAGACCTCAGAGTTCTGGTAAAGTAGAGAGAATGAATAGAACTATTAAGAACCAGTTGGCAAAAATGTGTCAGGAAACCCAACTTAAGTGGAACGTTCTTTTGCCCATAGCTCTGTTGCGAATTCGCAGTACACCTACCAGAAGGATGGGTCTCTCTCCTTTTGAAATCATGTATGGGCGTCCACCTCCCGTACTTGGTAACTTAAGGGGGGATATGAGTCAGTTGGGAGAAGGAATTACTCAGCAGCAGGTTGTAGAGTTGGGTAAGACTATGGAGGAGGTACAGAAATGGGTACAAGATAGATTACCTGTGAATATTTATCCCCCTGTTCATAGTTACCACCCAGGAGACCAAGTGTGGATTAAAGAGTGGAATAATGTACCGTTAGGGCCCAAGTGGAGAGGTCCTTATGTTGTTCTTTTGTCTACCCCTACAGCGATAAAAGTGGTTGAAGTGACTCCGTGGATTCATCACTCCAGGGTTAAACCAGCAGCGGTAGATTCTTGGCAAGCTACATCAGATCCAGAGAATCCCTGCAAGATCCGGTTAAAGCGCACGACTCAGTCGGAGTGACGAGGAACCTTGTGGATTACAAATTTTATTGTTTCAGAGATTGGTAAGTGAGTGTTTAGACGGCCATAATAAAGCCTGTCCGCTCACCAACGTGTAATTTAAAAGCCAGGAAAGTCTCGAAGGGACCCCTGTGAAGACGAGCAGAACTCCATTCCCTGCAGCCCTTACATCCTGGAAGCTGAGGTGCCATCGCATGGACGAAGACTGAGGATGCAGCCGACGAAAGATGTATTTGTGATAATGTTTATTTATATGTATTTTTATATTCAGGAAGGTAGAGGTACCGACACTCCTAGCTGTGAGGTATGCATTAAGACTACAAGAACAGGTAACCATATTTCCCAGACCCTAATTTTGCAGTCGCAATATGAGTGTAAAGGTGATGTGTCTAGGTGTAGATACTTAAATGTAGAGTATAGTGTATGCCTGTAATGATATTGATGTTACAAAGTGTTGGAGTCCAGTAGCCAGATCAGCAATGTTTTCTGCCAGAGGTAGCCACTCGTTACCCAGGTGGTTGAGCCCCTGAGCCTTGAGTGGCCTTCTGGTCTTAAGCAGAGATGGGAGACTGGAACAGAGAGATGATAATCGTAGTGAGGCAAGCCGAGGTCAGTGGGAAGGAGAAGCAGAAAAGTCAAAACGGTCCAAAATCAGCAACAGGTAGGAGAAACAGGAACAAGCTTGATTAGAGAGTACAGGAACCACAATAATCTGGCAAAGGTACAGAGACAGGAAGTGGCTTTTATAGGCCAAGAACCAGACACATGACCAGACACAGCTGAAGAGACTTGTCACTGATACCAATGCTTATAGAGTCAAGGTTACCAGATCTCAGGTACATTTGCAAAAGGTAGGCTGGTGTAGTGGTAAGGAAGAGGTTTAGCAGCATGTAAACCAGGGTTCGAAACCCAGCAGAGTCAGTTCCTCACATTACTCCCACCTCTACAGGCGCAGCCTCTGGATGCCCTATTTCCTGGTTTAGCAGGGTACTGTGCATGGAAAGACTGAAGAAGATCAGGAGCATGAATATTGTCCACTGGTTCCCATGATCTATCCTCTTCACCATAGCCTTTCCAAAGAACCAAATATTGAAGCTTGTTGCGGAATATCCTGGAGTCAAGAATTTTTTCCACCTCGTATTCATCTTCACCATCCACGAGGACTGGTGGTGGGGCAGGCAGGGCTCGACCAGGGAAAGTATTTTTATGAAAAGGTTTAAGCAGTGCAACGTGAAACACCGGATGTATTTTCATGGAATCTGGAAGTTGCAGACGGAAGGTGACAGCATTGATCTGAGCGATGATCTCAAAAGGTCCCATGAACTTTTGACCCAATTTATGAGAAGGAATCCTAAGCTTAAGATTCTTTGTTGACAGCCAAACCTTGTCACCAACATGATAAACTGGGGCCTCCTTTCTATGCCTATCAGCAGCTCTTTTGTAACATTCCTGAGCCTCCGAAAGAGTCTTCTTCAACAGTTCTTGGGAATCTCGTAAGGCGGTTAGCCGGTCAGTGACTGCAGGAATGGAAGTAGTAATTGGGAGACTCACTAGAAAGGTTGGATGGTAACCATAATTAGCAAAAAATGGGCTCAGAGAAGTGGAGCAGTGTTGGGCATTGTTATAGGCAAATTCCGCCGTGGGTAGAAAATCCAGCCAGTCATCCTGCAGGTAACTAATATAGCACCGCAAATATTGTTCTAAAGTCTGGTTTGTTCGCTCAGTCTGTCCATTACTTTGTGGATGAAAAGCTGATGACAGATTTACATTAATACCTAGAATAGAACAAAAATATTTCCAAAAATGAGATGTAAACTGCACTCCCCTGTCAGAAATTACTTCATCAGGCACTCCATGCAAGCGAAATATTTCCTGAATAACTAGGTCAGCAGTCTGTTTAGCTGAAGGGAGACCACGAGCTGGTATGAAATGACTCATCTTAGTTAACCGGTCCACAACAACAAGAATGGTAGTGTGTTCCTTAGAGGGGGGTAGTTCCACAATAAAGTCCATGGATATAGATCCCCAGGGACGATGAGGAATAGGAAGAGGCTGAAGCATGCCAACAGGGGATGAGCGAGGAGTCTTATGTCTGGCACATACATCACAAGAGGACACATACTTCTTAACATCCTCATAATATTTAGGCCACCAAAAGGATCGGGTAAGTAGTTCTTGTGTCTTTCGGATTCCTGGATGACCTGCTGGTTTTGAGTCATGGTAGAGACGTAAAACGTCCAGTCGCAGTGATTCTGGAACAAACAGACGTTGTTGAAAAATCCAAAACCCATTAAGCATGGTCATATGAAGATCACGAGGAGGATCACGAAAAACTGGATCATCAGCGTAGCCCTTTTTAATGCGAGACATTAGATCAGAAGGAAAGGTAACTCCTAAAAATCTACTCTCAGGCAAGATGGTGGCTTTGGTTACTGTAGTATGGAGGGGGTCAGCTATCTTAGACAAGGCATCTGCCTTGCCATTTCTGGAACCAGGGCGGTATGAAATCAAAAAATTAAACCTTGAGAAAAATAGGGACCAGCGTGCTTGTCTGGCTGACAGTCTCTTAGCTGATTGAATACATTCCAGATTTTTGTGATCTGTGAGGACAGTAATTGGATGGGTGGCTCCCTCCAAGAGATGTCTCCATTCGGCAAAGGCAGCTTTTATAGCCAAAAGTTCTTTATTCCCTATGTCATAATTTCTTTCTGCTGGTAACATCTGGCGGGAATAGAAGGCACATGGATGTAACAACATCTTAGGTCCAGTCCTTTGAGACAGTATAGCCCCAACAGCTGAATCAGAAGCATCTACCTCTACAGTAAATGGCAATTCTGGCTGAGGATGTACCAGGATAGGGGCAGATGTAAACAGAGTCTTTAATCTGGAAAATGCAGTGTCAGCCTTATTGGACCACTGAAAAGGAGTCCCTTTACGTGTAAGTTCAGTGATCGGTGTAATAACGGCAGAGAAATTCTTAATGAAACGCCTGTAAAAATTGGCAAACCCCACAAATCTCTGAATATCTTTTTCATTCTTGGGGATGGGCCAGTCCAGCACAGCTTTAATTTTACTTGCGTCCATACTTAAACCTTTAGGAGTTATTACATATCCCAGGAATTGAATTTCTGTTTGTTCAAACTCACATTTTTCCAGTTTAATGTATAGGTGGTGGGTACGAAGGCGCTCAAGAACAATGCAGACCTGTTTTCTGGGATTTTCAAGATTATCAGAAAATATCAGGATATCATCCAAATATGCCACAACAAACTGATCCAGGAGATCCCGTAGTACATCATTGATTAGATGCTGAAAAGTTGCAGGGGCATTACAAAGCCCAAATGGCATTACTAGATATTCGTAATGTCCGTACCTGGTTCTGAAAGCTGTTTTCCATTCATCATTTGGTCTTATGCGAACCAGATTATATGCCCCCCGTAGATCAAGCTTCGTAAATATTTTAGCTGAACGAAGTCTCTCCAGAAGTTCAGGCATGAGAGGCAAGGAATAGCGTTTTTTAACAGTGATTTTATTAATGTCCCTGTAATCGACACATGGCCGTAGACTGCCATCTTTCTTTTCTACAAAGAATATAGGAGCTCCTGCTGGAGAAGTAGATGGTCGAATAAAGCCTTTGGCAAGATTTTCTTGTATGTATTCACGAAGTGCTTTCAATTCAGGCTCAGAAAGGGAGTATATACGGCCAAATGGGATAGCAGCTCCAGGTAGCAGCTCTATGGGGCAATCATAAGGCCTGTGAGGTGGAAGCTGATCAGCATTCTTCTTATCACAGACATCTGCAAAATCCCGATATTTAAAGTAGAAAGAAGGAACCTGTAAAACAGGAACAATGTAGTGTGTCCTGAGAATATCCTATAGTAGGGGTTAACCCTAAATAGTGAACTGACAAAAAAGGAAAAAATGAGGGAACCCTAGGACAAAAAAAGTCCCGGGTGCCCAAGTAGGATATCTCAGTGTGAACTGATACTGTTAAAAAGTCATAATTTTATTATTACATACTAGACATCAACAAAATAAGAGAAAAAGTGTAACTCCAAGCTATGGGGACAAAAAAATAGGTATAATGCTAGGAAGCGACCCCCAAACACAAAAGGGAGACAAACAAGGTATGTTACTCATAACCAGAGATGCTGCTAAAGGTAATGAAACCTAGAGTGGAAATGTACTATATAGAGTTATAGCAAGTAGATACAGAACCCTCAGGGGTTAACTGCCTTAGAAAATATATAAGTAACTTAGAGTCCCATAAGTAACCCTAGTATAAAGAGTAGCAGGATATAGGTCTATAGGTATATGCCAGTGATCAAAAGTCTTACTGCTGCACTTCTCTATACAGGTCAGCTATGCTTGTAGACTGCATATCACCTCCTAATAATCCTTACTCGTACTAAGGTCCCTAAGTGTCGGTCAATGTCCTTCCTAGCTCACATAGAGCACAGTACCATTAACACTGCAAATTCCCCATAGATAAACACACCCCAATCAAGTGTATAAAAATAAAATAAAGTGAGTTAAAAACCCATCCTCTGCCTAACGCGTTTCGGCGCTTAAACTAGCGCCTTTCTCAAAGGCTATCAATGAGGACGCTTACCTGAGCGTGTCTTTATACCCCATGTCTAATTCTAACACCAATCCGATCGTGGATAGGGGGCGTGTACCGTTCGCACGTCCCCCATCGATGCGATTGGATGTTATCGCTGTCCATCATACTACCGGAAGCCAGTCCGAGAGTGGGCGAGGCTTAGTGCCGACATTACAGAGAGAGCGTTAATTTCCCCTTCTCCCCCTTCTCGGTTGCCCTCAGCCCCGCCCCCCTCGATGCGATTACAGGTTGGCTCTGTCCATCATCTTGTCAGAGGGTGGGCGGGGCTTAATGCCGAGAGTTCAGAGAGTGCATTTTTCCGTTGCCCTTGGCAACTTTAAAATTATGAGTGACGTATTAAATCCCTATTAAGTTCTCCAGACTCTCGGAGGATACAGAATTTCAGAGGTATTATAACAAGTAACAAATACCTTCGTATTTATACAAAGTTGTTAATATTGTGTTTGACTTCAAATACATACATATCTAGCATCTTTGAATACCTCTATGTATTTTACACTGGAAGAAATAAATCTACACTGGGCAAAGATGCTAGATATGTATGTCTTTGAAGTCAAACACAATATTAACAACTTTGTATAAATATGAAGGTATTTGTTACTTGTTATAATACCTCTGAAATTCTGTATCCTCCGAGAGTCTGGAGAACTTAATAGGGATTTAATACGTCACTCATAATTTTAAAGTTGCCAAGGGCAACGGAAAAATGCACTCTCTGAACTCTCGGCATTAAGCCCCGCCCACCTTCTGACAAGATGATGGACAGAGCCAACCTGTAATCGCATCGAGGGGGGCGGGGCTGAGGGCAACCGAGAAGGGGGAGAAGGGGAAATTAACGCTCTCTCTGTAATGTCGGCACTAAGCCTCGCCCACTCTCGGACTGGCTTCCGGTAGTATGATGGACAGCGATAACATCCAATCGCATCGATGGGGGACGTGCGAACGGTACACGCCCCCTATCCACGATCGGATTGGTGTTAGAATTAGACATGGGGTATAAAGACACGCTCAGGTAAGCGTCCTCATTGATAGCCTTTGAGAAAGGCGCTAGTTTAAGCGCCGAAACGCGTTAGGCAGAGGATGGGTTTTTAACTCACTTTATTTTATTTTTATACACTTGATTGGGGTGTGTTTATCTATGGGGAATTTGCAGTGTTAATGGTACTGTGCTCTATGTGAGCTAGGAAGGACATTGACCGACACTTAGGGACCTTAGTACGAGTAAGGATTATTAGGAGGTGATATGCAGTCTACAAGCATAGCTGACCTGTATAGAGAAGTGCAGCAGTAAGACTTTTGATCACTGGCATATACCTATAGACCTATATCCTGCTACTCTTTATACTAGGGTTACTTATGGGACTCTAAGTTACTTATATATTTTCTAAGGCAGTTAACCCCTGAGGGTTCTGTATCTACTTGCTATAACTCTATATAGTACATTTCCACTCTAGGTTTCATTACCTTTAGCAGCATCTCTGGTTATGAGTAACATACCTTGTTTGTCTCCCTTTTGTGTTTGGGGGTCGCTTCCTAGCATTATACCTATTTTTTTGTCCCCATAGCTTGGAGTTACACTTTTTCTCTTATTTTGTTGATGTCTAGTATGTAATAATAAAATTATGACTTTTTAACAGTATCAGTTCACACTGAGATATCCTACTTGGGCACCCGGGACTTTTTTTGTCCTAGGGTTCCCTCATTTTTTCCTTTTTTGTAAAATCCCGATATTGTAGAGGAAGCTTAGTTAAGTTTGTATCAACCATTTCATTAATTGTTGTGGCAACAGGTGTTGCCTTAGAGGGTTGACAATTCATTAACCCCTTAAGACCGCAGGACGTACTATGCCGTCCTTATTTTGGTGGCTCTAAAAGCCGCAGGACGGCATAGTACGCCCTGCGATCTTATGTACTTACCCAGTCGCCGGCGATCCCACGCCGGCGATCGCGGTATGGGGGACTTACCTGGGAGCCCAGGGAGTCCCCCTGCGTCCTCTTCAGCCGCCCAGGGCCATGTGATCGCAAGGTCCTTGCGAGGACCCCGCGATCACATGGACGGCATAGCCGTCCAAGGCATTGCCAGCAGGGGGAGTGCCTGTAATGACAGGTACTCTCCCCCTGCTGTCTGAAAAAAAAATAAAAAATGTTAAAACAGTGTAAAAATAAATTATATATACTTAGATCATATATATATTTATTATATATATGATCTAAGTATATATATATACACACATATACACACATACACATAAATATGCATAAACTGTCTACGTGTATTTTAGTATTAATATATACATAATTATATATATATATTAATATCAAAATACACGTACAATGATATTGATTAAATATATATATAATTTTAATTATATATATATTTATATATAATAAAAAATAAATAAATATATAAATACGTTAAAAAAATAAATAAAATAATTAAAAAATAATAAAAAAAAATAGATAAAAAATATATAAACATGCGTAATTTCGTTCTAACTGTATTTTAAAATTAATATATATATATATATTGATATCAAAATACATGTAGAACGAAATAATATATATCTATATACATAAGTATATACGTATATATCACTATGTATATACCTATATATAAATAAAAATAATTAAAAAAAATTATATACATATATATGCACACATATATATATACACACATATATATATAATAATTCTACGCATATATTTATGTAATAATTTTACATAATTAGGTCATTTTATTAATTACAATTTGCAGGACCTGCCTGCCAACCCAGGACAAAAGTTCAGGGAATTACATTGTCTAGCACTATATTTAACTCTGTAACTTTCCAAGACACCATGAAACCTGTACATGGGGGGTACTGTTTTACTCGGAAGACTTCGCTGACACAAATATTAGTGTTTCAAAACAGTAAAATATATTACAACGACGATATCGTCAGTGACAGTGACATTTTTTGCATTTTTCACACACAAATGGCACTTACACTGACGATATAATTGTTGTGATACGTTTTACTGTTTTGAAACACTAATATTTGTGTTCAGCGAAGTCTCCTGAGTATAACAGTACCCCTCATGTACAGGTTTTATGGTGTTTTCAAAAGTTACAGAGTCAAATATAAGGTTTGCGTTTCAGTTTTTTCACATCAAAATTCGCCAGGTTGCCTTTGAGACCGTATGGTAGCCCAGGAATAAAAATTATCCCCATGATGGCATACCATTTGCAATAGTAGACAACCCAGGGTATTGCAAATAGGGTATGTTCAGTTTTTTTAGTAGCCACTTAGTCACAAACACTGGCCAAAATTTGCGTTCAAATTAGTTTTTTGCATTTTCAAATATTAACACTAACTTTGGCCAGTGTTTGTGACCAAGTGGCTACTAAAAAAGACTGGACATACTCAATTTGCAATACCTTAGGTTGTCTACTTTTGCAAATGGTATGCCATCATGGGGGTAATTCTTATTTCTGGGCTACCATATGGTCTCAAAGGCAAAGTAACCAATCTGGCGAATTTCAATGTAAAAAAACTGAAATATGTAACACGCTATATTTGACCCTGTAACTTCCCAAAACACCATAAAACCTGTACATAGGGGGTACTGTTTTACACGCGAGACATCGCTGAATACAAATATGTGTATTGTATTGCAGTAAAAGCAAACAGTATTATGACATCACAGTTAGAATGTCACGTAGAACTAAAAAAAATTAAAAAAATTCTTATTTTCTCCCATTTTTTAAATATTTTTTTCATATTAAATTATGTTCCATACCTAAATATTTGATGTTAAACGAAAGCCCCGTTTCCCCTGAATAAAATGATATATAATAATTGGGGGTGCATTTAATATGAAAGAGGTGAATTATGGTTGGACAGACATATAGCGCAAATGCCAGGTTTTGTTTACGTTTTTTTGGATCACAACTTGTACATTTGGCTGCGGTCTTAAGGGGTTAAGCAGTGTTCTGAAGGAAAGGACAAAGTTCTAGTCTTCCAATGAATCTGTGGGTTATGCAGAGCAAGCCAGGGTATACCCAAAATCACTGGAAACTGTGTTGAGGAAATTAGGTGGAAAGATATAGACTCATGGTGATTCACTTCCAGAATCAATTTTAAGGGCACAGTCTCATGTGTAACCAGGCCTGATGTAAGTGGAGAACCGTCTACTGTTTCCATTAACACAGGTGAAGATTTAGGGATAGACTGAATTTTATTTCCTGCTGCAAATTTAATATCCATAAAGTTTCCGCCTTCTCCAGAATCTATCATAGCTGTAGTTGAAATTTTATTATCACCATATTGCAAAGTGATAGGCACCAACAAATGAGGATGTTGAGTCATCATACCCTCTTCACCCTGAGCCAGAGAAAACAAGGGTTGTGTGACAGAATCCAGTTGGTCTGAAATCTGGGATTGGTGTTGAATCTGTGCACCCTCAGCAGTCATAGCTATTGTTCTTTTAGACTTGCTAGGGCAATTGATGGCATAATGCCCTGCACTACCACAATACAGGCATAAATTGTGAGTGCGTCGCCACTGTTTATCTTCATTGGATAATGACCCTCTTATTAGATCTACCTGCATAGCCTCAGGTTCAGAGTCTGTAGGTGTTTGTGGGGTCGGAGTAGAAATTCTTGAATAGAAAGTAGGAGTAGCACTTGGTTTAAAAGAGCCCTGTCTTTCCAATCTTCTTTCTGAAAGTCTCCGATCAATACGGATAGCCAACCGCACAAATGCATCAAACTCAACAGGAAGATCAACACGAGATAGCTCATCTTTTATAGCTTCTGAGAGACCCCTTCTGAAGTGGAACCTCTGGGCTGATTGGTTCCAAGTAGTATCAGCAACCCACTGTCTGAATTCAGCAGCATATTCAGCCACAGAGCGCCTCCCTTGATGTAAATGAAGGAGAGTGGCTTCTGCTGTAGCACAGCGATTGGGGTCATCAAAAACTAGGCACATGGCCTCAAGAAAGTCTTTTAAATTTCCCAAGACTGGACTGTCCTGTTCCAGAAAAGGGGAGCCCCAAGCCAGGGCTTCATCTTTGAATAGGGAGAAAATAAATCCCATCTTCTCTCTTTCAGATGGAAAACGGTTAGGTAACATCATGACATGCAAACGGCATTGATTTAGGAAGCCCCTAAATTTTTTGCGGTCTCCTCCAAATTTTTCTGGTAGAGGCAAGCGGGCATCTTGTGCAGGTGTAACAGTAGTAGCAGCAGCAGCCGCAACATCATGTGCCCTGTAGCTGGTAAGCTCACTATGCATTGATCGAACTTCATTTTGCAGTTCAGCTACCTGATCTTGCAGCACTTGAATGGTCTGTGCCTGGGTCTGCATAGTTCTTGCATTATAAGCAACCTGCTGGGCCAATGCAGAATCTGATCCGACGGTCTCCATGAATGGGCCAGATTATTCTGTAATGATATTGATGTTACAAAGTGTTGGAGTCCAGTAGCCAGATCAGCAATGTTTTCTGCCAGAGGTAGCCACTCGTTACCCATGTGGTTGAGCCCCTGAGCCTTGAGTGGCCTTCTGGTCTGAAGCAGAGATGGGAGACTGGAACAGAGAGATGATAATCGTAGTGAGGCAAGCCGAGGTCAGTGGGAAGGAGAAGCAGCAAAGTCAAAACGGTCCAAAATCAGCAACAGGTAGGAGAAACAGGAACAAGCTTGATTAGAGAGTAAAGGAACCACAATAATCTGGCAAAGGTACAGAGACAGGAAGTGGCTTTTATAGGCCAAGAAACAGACACATGACCAGACACAGCTGAAGAGACTTGTCACTGATACCAATGCTTATAGAGTCAAGGTTACCAGATATACATTTGCAAAAGGCAGGTTGGTGTAGTGGTAAGGAAGAGGTTTAGCAGCATGTAAACCAGGGTTCGAAACCCAGCAGAGTCAGTTCCTCACAATGCCATTTAGGAGTAGGAGAACCTGCTTCAGTCCAGAGTATCAACCCTGTACAATTTGGTTGACTCTCAGGAATGGAGATCCTCAGGGGACCCTGATAAATAAAACAGTGTTAGAATCCGTACATTCTTCGGGTGTTCTGCTATTTGATGCATGTAAAGCAATATCAAGTGGTAGAAAGCCGTGGAATGTATGTGGGGATCTTAGATGGGAGAGAACGTATGGGTCTAATGATAAATATATTTGTCCCAGTAGTAAAAATAAGTATGTGAGTCCTAGATGCCCAAATAGGGATTATAATTTTTGCCCATATTGGTCTTGTGTGGGGTGGGCAACTTGGGGACAGACAGCAGACAAGAACATGATTGTGACTAAGTTGCCTACCAATCCATACTGTAAGTCTATGGAATGCAATCCAGTCCATATTCTTATAAATAATCCTGACCAATTCTTAGATAGATATGGTAACTTATTTGGGTTTCAAATATACGGGACGGGTTTAGACCCTGGGACAGTATTGTTTATAGGGATAGAGACCGATACGGTAACCTCCCAAACTCATCAGGTATTCCATTCGTTTTATGAAGAGATGAGTATAGATAATAAGATCCCCCATAACGCTAAAAACCTGTTCATAGATTTAGCTGAAAGTATTGCCGGTAGTCTTAATGTAACCAACTGCTATGTGTGTGGAGGTACTAACATGGGAGACCAATGGCCTTGGGAAGCAAAGGAGGTAATGTCCGGTTCTGAGGCAGTTGAACAATTAATATCCTCACAAGCCGATTATCAGATGAGTGTTAGAGGTAAATCTGAGTGGAGATTAAAGACCTCCATCATAGGTTATGTTTGCATAGCAAGGAAAGGAATGATGTTTAATACTTCTGTAGGAGAGTTAACTTGTCTAGGGCAAAAAGCTTATGATGATGATACAAAGAATACAACTTGGTGGTCGGCTTCAAATGTCTCAGAACCATCTAACCCGTTTGCAAGATATGCCAATTTAAATGTGGTTTGATTTATCTATCACATCTAGTTGGAAAGCCCCAGCAAATTTGTACTGGATCTGTGGTAAGAAGGCCTATTCGGAGTTGCCACAGGACTGGGAAGGGGCATGTGTGTTGGGTATGCTCAAACCATCCTTCTTCTTGTTACCTATTGAAACAGGTGAGACTTTGGGTGTTAAAGTGTATGATGTGAATCATAGGAAGAAAAGGGGACCCATAGAGATAGGCGCCTGGGAAGATGATGAATGGCCTCCCCAGCGTATTATAGATTATTATGGGCCAGCCACATGGGCAGAGGATGGTACTTTCGGATATAGAACCCCGATTTATATGCTCAACCGCATTATAAGGTTACAGGCGGTGGTTGAGATAATAACTAATGAGACCTCACAAGCGCTCAATCTTCTAGCGAAGCATAATACCAGGATGAGGACAGCAGTGTACCAAAATAGATTAGCCTTGGATTACCTATTGGCAGTAGAGGGAGGTGTATGTGGGAAGTTTAACCTGAGCAATTGCTGTCTTCAAATAGATGACGAAGGGCAAGCAATAGCTGAGCTTACTAGCCATATGGTTAAACTAGCGCATGTGCCTACTCAGGTATGGAAAGGGTACAATCCAAGTAGTTGGTTTGGTAACTGGTATGAGCAGTTTGGAGGGCTTAAGGCATTGGTAGGCGGAGTCATACTGATTTTAATGTTGTGTCTGCTCCTGCCTTGTCTTATTCCCTTAGTAGTTAGGTCTGTGCAAAGCCTGATAGAAAATATAGCAGAAAGGAAGGCTGCAGCACAGATAATGGCCATATATAAATATGAGGCTCTAGATCAGGGAGAACCAATGCAAGAAGAGGAGTGTTGAGGGATTCACATCATAAGAAAAGTCTGGTCTGGTTCATGGTAACCTGAGGTGTATGCAAACCAAGGTTAAGTGATGCCTCAAGTAATTGTGAAATATCAAGAGGCATCAAAGGGGGGAATGTGGTGGAATCTCGGTAGAAATAAATTTAGTAGGCCGAGATTACCACGTGGCATGTGTACGTGCATATGCTGACGTATCGGTCGGTTGGTTGCACGTGGCAAGATACGATCAGTAGTGTACGGAGCATGTGCAAGAATACAGGATGTAGTATTCCCCTCCTCCATTGTGCTGGACAAGCCATGCGGTCAAGCAGGAAGTTAGTTCTTGTTCGTATTGATTGGTTAAGAGAATGTGCGGGTGGAGCTTAATATGGGAGGAGTTATGTGCCTATATAAGGAGCCTGCACTATTGTCCGGGGCTCAGAATTTGTTGTATTTTGGTGACATTAGTCCCTCTGAGTCCCAATCGGTGAACCGAATAAAGAATCTCTTCCTTCCTGAAGAAACCTGTGTCCATCTCTCTGTGCTTGGCTTCCGTCAGTTTCTCCGGTATCATGAGCAGGGGGATTATTATACTCCAGAGAAACATGAACCATTTGTTATGGCACCAGAGAGGCGCAAGCACATGACTGCACACCATCGGCGAGTTCACACAAGAAATATTGATAGGAACTTACCTCGCGGTGGATCCCCATCTGATCTGCTTTCCAAGCAGCTCCTGAACGATATGCTATTCAGAAGGAAGCCAACTGTGGCAAATCCACAAAGCTTTATAGCCCCATCACTGAGCATGACAAGAATGACGCGAACTTGCATGCGTCGTTGCGTCATCAATGCACACACACTTTTTGGGGCCATGAGGTCAGTTTCAATTAATCATTATCCTCATAAGGTTATTTTAACTATCAGTGCCTTGACATGGTTTCTTTTTATGGTTATCAGAGATTGCATCTTTCTTTTAATTGTATTTGTTATTTTGACCTTGGCTTGTTCTTGACTATTCTAATTTTGGAATCCTTGATCTATTGGCATGTCTCTTTATTTCTATCTTATTCTGCATCCCTCAGCTTCTTCCTGGCCATTTTTTATTTACATTAGGTCTGGCCAAATTAAAACCTGGTAATACGTATATTTCTTAGAATTTTAGTTATATTAAGTTTTGCTTAGACACTGTGTGTTGGGTCATAGTATATCCTGAAACCAATGAAGAAAGCGTAACAAGTATTCCTTTAACACCAACATTAATTTGAAAAACAAATTACAGTGTAATTTTGTTCTTGCAGTACTTATTTAGCAAAATAGTTTTACTGTCAGAACTCACCTATCTCCGATCTCTCACGGTTACTTCCGCGTTCGGCAATTCAACTCCTCACACTTAAATGGCGCATGGCTTCCATGCCTTATAGGGAAGCCGCGCCTAATTCAAATGGCTAAGTGATTTTGCCTCGTGAAGAGAGCGCTCAACTAAGCTCCAACTTCGATCTGATCTTCTGTGTACCAAACCGGACTTCCACCTCGATGCTGCTGATCTCTCTTCTCCTCGACTACTGCTTGGAAATCTACATTGCTGTCATCTCCTCTCCAAAGACCAGGCATGTTTACTGGATTATCCTTGTCCTCAAAAGAAGCCAGGATTACTATAAGTAAAAACCACTTCTGTTTAAAGTATCTTTTGTGTCCCGCTATTTCGCTACTATTGTTACAAGCTTCCCCGCAATAATATTGTTTTAGCTTCCTGCTACTATTTCTGAAAACTATACTGTGGACATTATTATACCTGCCTGCTACTAATCCTGTAAAAGATACTGCGGACATTGTTTCTCTGCCGTTTTACTAACTCGGTAAAGTATACTGCCGACCAACTACTTGACTTGTTTTTTTACTTGTTACCGTTGCAAAACATATATATTTTCTACTCACGTTTGGAATATTGAAAACACCATTAAAGGTCTCTAATGGAATCTTTAATTGGGTTCTCTGATGCAAAGTCATAGCATTTACTTGCTTAATTAAACAAAAATAAAAAATATTTATATATCTGTGCCATTTTATTTTTTACAAAGTTTGTTGTATACTATGTTACTTCTGACTATAAGTTTGGTTGAATTTATATTCTTGCAACTGGAATACCGCTGGCAATAATGATTGCAAATTGAACATTAATAATGTCGCGGGAGCTGTAACACAACACGGAAGAAAGAGGAAACCCACAAGAGGTGGATCCAAAGGGTATATTACAAACACAAAAAAACACTAGGGAATTACTAGGAGCACAAAGCAAGGATCTATTCAGAAATCATGATAGGGCAAAGAATATGGACCAAAGCAAACCTTAAATAGGCTTACCTGTGTACTGATTGGTCCACGTCATCATTGCGACTCAAAATAGATTAGCATAGCAATGATAACGTGGTCACTTTAAGAACCAGTGTGATGTCACGCCTACACTCTATATAAGGACGTCCTACCGGGTGGCCGAATGGATTGGCTGGACCGCGTGGCAGGAGGAGGGCTGCACGGTCGGAGGTAAGTACATGCCACATTTGCATCACTTAGTTAACCCCTTCCTAACATTAGGGCATGTCAAACCATCCTATAAAAGGAGCGCTTTAGCACCATTATGGTGGTATAGCATACCCTAATGATCAGGCCCTCTCTGCAATCTATATACTTACCCTCCTCACCAGATCCGGTTGGGGTTACTGACTGACAATTAAGGCAGTCCCGTTGCAGCCAATCCAGTCGATCTGAGTCATGTTCTCATAATGACGCCACAATGACATGACTCGGATCAGTTGTGTACATTTCCAAATGGTATGCCACGATGGGGGTAATTTTCATTCCTGGGCTGCCATACGGTCTGAAAGGCATAAGCCCAGCAAACCAATCTGGCAAATTTCAATGTGTAAAAACTGAAATGGGCAAACTCTTACCCTGTAACTTTCCAAAACACCATGAAACCTTCATATGGGTGGCATTGTTTTACTTATGGGACAGCACGGCATATGTGTGTTTAATTGTAGTAAAAGCTAACATTAATATGACATTCACAGTTAAAATGCCATGCAGCGATATATAAAATCCTTGGTCAGTGTTTATATTGGTTGGCATATCTGTGACAGCAGCAGCAGCTATTTCAGTTCAGGTTTATGTTTTCTGGCGTTTGTGTACATTTTTTTTTTTTTTTGCCTTTAGTTACGCTTCCATTTATCGCAGATAATCAATCAGTCATGTGTATCATGTATTTTACATGATGTCATGACACCATGTCTATTGATGTTTTGTTGCATTGCACAACAAAAAATAAAAAAATTACAATTAATTCAGTTTCATTTTAAATATATAATTATTTGATGTGAAATTAAAGCCCTATTTCTCCTGAACAAAATTATATAGAAAAAGTGTCGGTGCACTTAATATGAAAGCGGTACATTATGGCTGAACAGTTATCTTAAATTCTAGGTTTTGTTTTGGTTCAGAACGTGAACTACAGCCTCCGTCCTTGAGGGGCTAACCAACAATTGTAAAAATGTTGTGGTTTCAAAAATGTTAATTGATAGGTGTTACGGAATTAGGTGTTACTCCATTATATTTGCCAGCTTTATCTGGAACAGCTGTGGATGTTAATTTAGCTCTATACATTTTTTTTTTTGGTCAATCTTTATTTTTCTGTGCTTACAATTACAAACATGCTTGAAATGACACAATAGCAGGAACAAGTCAGTGTAAACCTTGCACGAATAAACAATATCATGGCATATGAAATAACAGCACAATTTTGTAGCTGTGAGGAACATGCTCAGATCAAATACGACAATAGATACGCAATCTCGGGTAACATTGAAAATAAGCTTTACTAATTGACAATATGGTTAAAGGGACACTATAGTCACCAGAACAATTACAGCCTATTGTGTTTGTTCTGGTGAGTAGAATCCTTCCCTTTAGGCTTTTTGAAGTAAACACAGTATTTTCAGATAAAATGCAGTGTTTACATTACAGCCTAGTGATAACTCCACTGGCCACTCATCAGATGGCTGCTAGGGGTGCTTCATGGGGCAGTGCTGCACAGTGAGCAGAATTGACATTCAATATCTCCACCCTCTTCATGCAGACACTGAACTTTACTCATAGATATGCATTGATTCAGTGCATTTCTATGAGGAGATGCTGATTGGCCAGGGCTGTGTTTGACTTGTGCTGGCTCTGCCCCTGATCTGTCTCCTACACAGTTTTAGTAAATCCTATGTGAAAACATTGATGAGGTCAGCAGACATAGGCAGTTCAGGTGCAGAGGCAGCAGCTTCAGACTTGAATAAAAGAAGGATTTTACTATATTTAGGGAGGCCAGGGGGGCTAGATGGTGGTTTTAACACTATAGAGTCAGGAACACATGTTTGTGTTCCTGACCCTTTAGTGTTCCTTTTATTTAATAAGGGGGTGATAAGAAAACAATCAAGAAAAAAATGGAGTAATGCGCAACTGGTATTTAAAGTGCACACTAAATACCAGTTGTGCATTACTCCATTTTGGTCTTGCTTGGATATACACTGGAGGAACTACAGTGGGAGTTTTTATGCTGCATGGTTATACTATTGTTACTACTTATTGAATCAGTGCAGGCAGACTTTCTGCCTCTACCTCTTACTGCATGGTAATAAAACAAGTTTGTAAGTCCTATGGACAAATAAGGTTAAAGACCTTTGGGAGCTGATCACTATATGTGGACAGGCAGAGCAGGTCGTACGGAACTCAGAACCAGTGTGAAATTTGTAACAGGGGATATTCCTCTGAAATGTGAAACACTGGTACTGAGCATCTGAGGCTCATGCTCTAGAAAGTAGTTTTTTTCACGTATTCATCCGCTTATAAAAATTTAATCAATGGCATTTACTGTTCAGACAGGAAAAGTTGTGCCGAGCAACATTACTGTCCTGACAGGAAAAGTTGTGCCAAGCAGCTATCATCAGGAGGGTTTGTGCTGAGCAACAATCATGCAAATAGGAACCTGGTAACTGCCTTTGGGGTCAAGGGCCGGTTACAACCAGTCAGATCCACAGGCCCAGTTTTCCTCTTGCTCAGTGCCCTGTTGTGGTTTCCCTTGTGGTTGTCCGAGAGCGCGTTATTGATTCTGGTTATTCTGGTAATTTGACTTTGGCATTGTTTTTGACTTCCCTGTTTTCTGGCCTCCCTGACCCCTGGCTTTTCCTTATCGTTGTGTCTCTTTCTGTATCCCTTGACCTCGGCTATTCCTGACTATTCTTTGGTATCTTAGTCCGGCCATTCTAAGGTCCGGTATACGTTACCTGTCAGTCCTCTGTTACACAATTCTACGTGCTGGATCATACTGTAATCCTGACAGTTTTATGCTATACAAGAGTAAAGCAAAGCATAAGGGATAATTAAAAGCAAAACATAAAGAACACAGAGACATCAAATACAAGCTTAGGATGCCCAGATAGGAGCCACACTGTGTCCATCATTAGCTGAGAGAGCACTGAATGGTAATAATCGGGCTGTTCAAGAAGGTGAGAATCCTTTCAGCCAATGCCCAGCATAGGAAAGGGCATTGACCTAATATCTGGACCGACATGGGTACCAACACAGGGAGTGAGGCAAGGCTACCTTCCAGCCCCAGGCCTGCACCGAGGCAGGCATCTTGTAACCACAGACTCAGTGCCTCTGGGAGTCCAAGTCCTTTCTCACATTTTGGTTTGACTGGAGACTTCGTTGCCGCCTATGGCAGTTAGTCTTCTGTCTATGTGAATGATGCTTTGGGGGATCACCCCTATTGGCCTTTGGCTTAGGTGGGTTAATGTTGTTGGATATAGGTTGCTGTTAAAGTGCTGTGCCAAAAGGAACCCTGCTCTCATCCCCTTTTTGCAGCTCTCACAGTCCTTTTCTTGTGGTGTAAGTAGCATGGTGCACTTCTCCAGGGTGTCCCAAAAGCACAAGCATATTTCCTCCAGTTTCCTCGTAGGCTGTTGCACAACAAAATTTATGTGTCTGGCTCTTGAGGTAGAGGCACAGTCGCCTTCTTGCCACACTGTGCTGCATCTGTCATGGAGGGAACAATTGGATTCAGGGTTCCAAACAAAGAAGAAAAATCAGCCAGTGGGGATCGGGATAACCCCCGCCGCCCGAATAGGGGGGATGTGAGTCATCATGCGAGTAGCTATGCATTGCGGCCCTCTGGAGATAGGTCCCCTTCCCCGGCCACAAGGCCGTCAGGCTTTGTAGGCCACAGAGTCGGATGTAGTGAATGTATGGCCGGACAGTAGAAACCAGGTATGCTCGAGACTCCACTCGGTTCAGCGTCCATTTGCTTCTTGTCCAAGGCTTCTGCCCATAGAGATATGGTCAAAAACAGTTTAAATTCAGCTCAGCTAAGCTGGAGCTGAGAAGTAACGTGTCTGGCCATCTTAGATGTCAGGCCCCGTCCCCTATTTTGCTATATACATTTCATGTCATTACAGCCAACAGGTATGTTCTTTTAAAAATCTCCCTCACCTGTGATTCAAAGATTTGTTTGAATCACAGGTGAGTGACTAATGTAAGGAATTAAAGGAAAGGTACAAGGAAGTAATGGAGATAGAAGTGAGCCAAAGAAAGTTATATTTTTGTCACTTGTAGGTGGCTAAATGGTAGAATGAGAGCAACAAGAAAGAACAGCAAGCGTAGCAAAGTATGTAATCATGAGAGTGCAACAGGGATAGGCAGCGTAGTTAAAGCATATTGGGGAAGAGAAGAATGTGACTCTAAGTTTTTACAGTAAGGATGTAACATGAGTGAGGCATATTTCACACATAAAATTGAATTTTTTTTTGTGAGAAACAAAATCTGGGTTCTATTTATCAACAGAACAATTTGTATCTAAAAGGTTTAGGTATAAAAAAAAAAAAAAAAAAAGACTGTCCGGATCTGTGAATTATAAAATGTATCATTCCTGCTACAAGCAGAATTACACTCCAATTAATTTTTTTCTGCATGGTAATAGGACACAGTGACCTGCATGTGTTATAGTCAGTTTTAACTGCAGGAAATTACATTTTGTCCAAAATAGAACACAACACGTTACCCGTTTCTGTATGGGTGCGAATGTGCTTGAGACAGCTGAAATTGATGTTGTTAGTCTGCCAACTGAAATAATGGTCCATGAAACAACCTGGCAACTACTATATCCGATTTAATTTTAGTTTATTAATAGCACAGATTCCAATAATTTCTCTCAGCACAATGCCTGTTGTATAACCAAGTAAGTGTTTTGTACAATCTCTATCAGGGGCACAACTAGGAATCACAGGGCCCCGGTGGAAGACTCAAAGAAGGCCACACCCAGTGACGAAACTACCACAGGCCATGTGTTGCGGCCCCAGCCTGCGCGGTAGAACTGCCAGGGCCGCACATTATGGGTCCCATAGGTTGGCCCATGCTGTTAGGGCCACCCGATGCTATGTATTTCCAGGGGGACCAGTCAGCTCTTCGGCGCTTTAACAGCGTGACCGGGCCCCTTGTGATGAGGTCAGACTGAGCTAGGAGGAAGTGACTGGCCTAGTCACTTCCTACCAGCAATCACAGAGCCTATGTGGGAGGAAGAGATAGGGAGTCAGAGTGGGAACTCTGACTCCCATCAGCCTGAAACAACAAAAACACCTACAACAAAGTGTAAGGAGTCACACAGAGTAGGGGTGAACCCTTCAAACTGAAAACAATGATACAATAAAAATACTTATATATATATATATATATGAGTGGCAGATAGATCTTCACAATGTCTGTAAAATAATAATATAAAACATAGTGTATACTGAGTAAAATGGATAAAGAACATTAAGCGGAACAAATCACAGATTACAGAGCCGTACCAGGCTCTGTATTATAAGCCCAAGGGTGCTTTTCCAGGCTAAAAGCGAATCTCCATAGGCCACTGGAACCAGATGGACCACGGAACAGCAGATGAGGATACAGCCGGAAATGAAGTGTAAAAATGAATTGAAGATAAATAAAAACAAATATAGATATAACATATAAAATATAAAATTCTTCTATCAAGTAATAGCAGAAACAGACGCGCTTCGACTAGTTAAAGTCTTTCTCAATGTCATTTCTCTTGCCAACTTTTGGAGGAGAGGACTGATATTGTGAAAGCCTGCCCTGAGGGGAGGAACCAGAGAGGAAACTGTCTCTGTGTGTACATGCGCAGGCAGGCTGCAGGCAGAGCCAGTAATTGAGGAGGCAGAGCAGAGGACTGGGGCAATAGCAGCTCTAGACTTTGCGAGGCCCCCACTAATGCCTATAGTGAAAAAACAATAAGCGTTGCATTGTGTGTATAAGGTGGTTCGGCACTTCCGAAATTCGGGACTTCGGCACTTTGGCACTTCGGAAATTCAGGACTTTGGCAGTTCCATAACCCTAACCCTACCCCTAATCTTAACCCATATCCTTACTGCTACCCCTAACCCTACCCCTAACCTTACCCCTACCCTTACCCCTAATCCTACCCCTAACCTTAACCTTAATCCTAACCCTTATCCTATCCTTAACACTAACCCTACCCATAAGCCCATTCCTAACTCTAGCCCTACCCCTAACACTAACCCTACCCCTAGGGTTAGGGTTAGAGGAAGGTTGGGGTTAGGTTTAGGGGTAGGGGATAGGTTTAGGTTTAGGGCAAGGGTTAAGAGTAGTGTTAGGAGTAGGGTTAGATTCGGCAATTCGGACATTCGGACATTCGGAAACATCTGAATGTCCGAATTGCTGAAATTCGTCCGAATTTAAATTCGGACCGAAACTAATTGCAAATGTCTAGTGCTGTAGTTATATTGAAAAATGGGTTAGCAGCGTTGAATACAGAAAGCTAGCCTCTGTATTCATTATTCAGAGGCTTGTAGTATTGTGGCTCCCTGTGCAGCTGCATTGTGAGCTCTATGACTGTAGTTGGCATAAATTGCAAACAAAATTATTGAAATAAGCAAATGTCATTTGCAATTATGCTAATACTCTTATTATTATTATTTTATAATTTATATAGTGTCATCAAATTCCGTAGCGCTGTACAATGGGTGGACTAACAGACACGTAATTGTAACCAGACAAATGGACGCACAGGAACAGAGGGGCTGAGGGTATTATGCTAATCATGTTTATACACAATAGTGAAGGGGTTATTGGAAACAAAAATGAAAATTGGTTGGGCAAAAAAGCTTTTAAAAAACAATTTACCAATAATAAAGTCATAGCTAAGAAAACAGTGTATAAATATTTTCCTCACATTTGCTATATTCCTTTCACATATATATTATCCTATATGTTTTTTATATGTGTCGCCCCCTGTACTGTATATTGTATATGTTGTGGCTAGTGTTGTCGCGAACCCGAAATTTTCGGTTCGCGAACAGCGAACACGAACTTCCGCAAATGTTCGCGAACCGGCGAACCGCGCGAACCGCCATTGACTTCAATGGGCAGGCGAATTTTAAAACCAACAGGGACTCTTTCTGGCCACAAAAGTGATGGAAAAGTTGTTTCAAGGGGACTAACACCTGGACTGTGGCATGCCGGAGGGGGATCCATGGCAAAACTCCCATGGAAAATTACACAGTTGATGCAGAGTCTGCTTTTAATCCATAAAGGGCAGAAATCACCTAACATTGACACCTGTCCTCAAAGCCCCTGATACACACTGACACAGAGCAGAATAGAGACTGTTCCCCGTCCTCAGAGACCATGATACACACTGACACAGAGCAGAATAGAGACTGTTACCCCTACATAGATATAGCGGGGTCGTGGGAGGGGGAGGATGACTTTCACCTCTTCCCCTGTTAGATTCCCGTTGTGCTGTGACATCACCCTTATACGCTGTGTAAAGCATACTATTTAATTTGATCAGCATGGCCACTTGAGTTTTTATAGTTTTCACGCTGCTTGTAGTTTATATATGGTTCACAAAAATCAAACAAACGATAAAGTAAACATGTAAGGATTCAGAATATTCTTTCAAACCCTTACACATTGTGTGTACATATTTTTTGTCTTAAGTTTGTGGCTTTAAAGAGGTTCACGTTGTTTCTATGATGTGCATAACATGTTCTTGTAAATGTTTGTAAAATTTTTCCTGGAATTGTAATTTTTCAATCTGAATAAAGATAGTCAAATCCCTGATACACACTGACACAGAGCAGAATAGGGACTGTTCCCCCTACATAGGGTCACTTGGCAGATATGGATTGACACCTATCCTAATGATCCCTGATACACACTGACACAGAGCAGAATAGAGACTGTTCCCCCTACATAGGGTCACTTGGCAGATATGGATTGACACCTGTCCTCAAAACCCCTGATACACACTGACACAGAGCAGAATAGGGACTGTTCCCCCTACATAGGGTCACTTGGCAGATATGGATTGACACCTGTCCTCAAAACCCCTGATACACACTGACACAGAGCAGAATAGGGACTGTTCCTCCTACATAGGGTCACTTGGCAGATATGGATTGACACCTGTCCTCAAAACCCCTAATACACACTGACACAGAGCAGAATAGGGACTGTTCCCCCTACATAGGGTCACTTGGCAGATATGGATTGACACCTGTCCTCAAAACCCCTGATACACACTGACACAGAGCAGAATAGAGACTGTTCCCTGTCCACAGAGACCATGATGCACACTGACACAGAGCAGAATAGAGACTGTTCCCCCTACATAGGGTCACTTGGCAGATATGGATTGACACCTGTCCTCAAAGCCCCTGATACACACTGACACAGAGCAGAATAGAGACTGTTCCCTGTCCACAGAGACCATGATACACACTGACAAAGAGCAGAATAGAGACTGTTCACCGTCCACAGAGACCATGATACACACTGACACAGAGCAGAATAGAGACTGTTCCCCGTCCACAGAGACCATGATACACACTGACACAGAGCAGAATAGGGACTGTTCCCCCTACATAGGGTCACTTGGCAGGTATGGATTGACACCTGTCCTCAAAGCCCCTGATACACACTGACACAGAGCAGAATAGAGACTGTTCCCTGTCCACAGAGTCCATGATACACACTGACACAGAGCAGAATAGAGACTGTTCCCCGTCCACAGAGACCATGATACACACTGACACAGAGCAGAATAGAGACTGTTCCCTGTCCACAGAGTCCATGATACACACTGACACAGAGCAGAATAGAGACTGTTCCCCGTCCTCAGAGACCATGATACACACTGACACAGAGCAGAATAGAGACTGTTCCCCGTCCACAGAGACCATGATACACACTGACACAGAGCAGAATAGGGACTGTTACCCCTACATAGGGTCACTTGGCAGGTATGGATTGACACCTGTCCTCAAAGCCCCTGATACACACTGACACAGAGCAGAATAGAGACTGTTCCCTGTCCACAGAGACCATGATACACACTGACACAGAGCAGAATAGAGACTGTTCACCGTCCACAGAGACCATGATACACACTGACACAGAGCAGAATACAGACTGTTCCCCGTCCACAGAGACCATGATACACACTGACACAGAGCAGAATAGGGACTGTTCCCCCTACATAGGGTCACTTGGCAGGTATGGATTGACACCTGTCCTCAAAGCCCATGATACACACTGGGGGGAGCTACTGTCCTCCCCAACCCCTGTGCGGTGGGTGGGGGCCATAAATCACAATGGGGGACCTACTGTCCTCCCCCCCTCGGCCCCCACCCCTGCACGGTGGGTGGGGGCCATAAATCACAATGGGGGGGTCTACTTTCCTCCCCCCCGGCCCCCATCCCTGCGCGGTGGGTGGGGGGCATAAATCACAATGGGACTGACCTACTGATAGGAGTGGAGTATTGTTCATATCAGTTTAATACCTTCCGCGTCTCCTATCAGTGGACGTGTATATGGCAGCCATTTTAGGAACCGCACACCTCGGACCCGAGCAAGGTTACCTCGTTCAAGCTGCTCTGGTTCCTTGATGAGCCAGCTGCCCGTGAGTTAACATGTCCCGTGGAGAAGCACTCTGTCCTGTAAAGCCTCACCACAAAAAAATTAAATAAATAACAGCACTCGGAGTGGTGAGTTTAGTAAATGTTCATATCAGTTTAATACCTTCCGCGTCTCCTATCAGTGGACATGTATATGGCAGCCATTTTAGGAACCGCACACCTGGGACCCGAGCAAGGTCATCTCTTTCAACAGGCGACATGATTTGGCCCTGTAAAACTATCCTGGATATTCTCTACAATTTCTATGGATATGGCATTGATTTATGTAACAGGGAGATGGAAGAAGATGCTTGGTCGGTCCTCTTACTTGAAATTTGGGGCACTGCGCGGGCAAGCTAATGTGCCACCAGATAGGAGTGGTGAGTTTAGTATTGTTCATATCAGTTTAATACCTTCCGCGTCTCCTATCAGAGGACATGTATATGGCAGCCATTTTAGGAACCGCACACCTGGGACCCGAGCAAGGTCACCTCTTTCAACAGGCGACATGATTTGGCCCTGTAAAACTATCCTGGATATTCTCTACAATTTCTATGGATATGGCATTGATTTATGTAACAGGGAGATGGAAGAAGATGCTTGGTCGGTCCTCTTACTTGAAATTTGGGGCACTGCGCGGGCAAGCTAATGTGCCACCAGATAGGAGTGGTGAGTTTAGTATTGTTCTGATCAGTTTAATACCTTCCGCGTCTCCTATCAGTGGACGTGTAAATGGCAGAGATTTTTAATTGTTGAATCACCTCCCCTTTTTAGGCCAAGGTGGGAAGATGCTTAGACCACTGGTATATTGGTGCCATCTTGGAGGATTTTTTTTGGTTTGGTTTTTGAAGCCACAGTGCTGCACCAGTGGGCCTAAAAATTAGGCATGTACACATGCCTGAAAAATTTGGTATTGTTGCAGCCGCTGCTGTAGCAGCGGCCAGAAAAATTGATGTTTGTTTCACAGGCAGAAAGTGCCCTAAAACCTAGCGGCTTGAACCCTAGTTGGTGGCGGATAAGTCACGCAAGTCAAACGTCATTCAGAGCTAAAATACAGCAGCGTGTGGACCATTTTTAGCCCAAGGCAGCTCATCTCATCAGGCCTTTTTTAATCGAATGTATCGCCCAGTGTCAGTCCCTTCGGGATCCATCCCTCATTCATCTTAATAAAGGTGAGGTAATCTAGACTTTTTTGACCTAGGCAACTTCTCTTCTCAGTGACAATACCTCCTGCTGCACTGAAGGTCCTTTCTGACAGGACACTTGAAGCGGGGCAGGCCAGAAGTTCTATCGCAAATTGGGATAGCTCAGGCCACAGGTCAAGCCTGCACACCCAGTAGTCAAGGGGTTCATCGCTCCTCAGAGTGTCGATATCTGCAGTTAAGGCGAGGTAGTCTGCTACCTGTCGGTCGAGTCGCTCTCTGAGGGTGGATCCCGAAGGGCTGTGGCGATGCATAGGACTTAAAAAGGTCCGCATGTCCTCCATCAACAACACGTCTTTAAAGCGTCCTGTCCTTGCCGGCGTGGTCGTGAGAGGAGGAGGAGGATGACTTCCACCTCTCCCCCTGTTATATTCCCATTGTGCTGTGACATCACCCTTATACGCTGTGTAAAGCATACTTTTTAATTTATTTTGCAAATGCTGCATCCTTTCCGACTTGTTGTAATTCGGTAACATTTCCGCCACTTTCTGCTTATACCGGGGGTCTAGTAGCGTGGACACCCAGTACAGGTCGTTCTCCTTCAGCCTTTTTATACGAGGGTCCCTCATCAGGCAGGACAGCATGAAAGACCCCATTTGCACAAGGTTGGATGCCGAGCTACTCATTTCCCGTTCCTCCTCCTCACTGATGTCATTGAAGGTATGTTCTTCCCCCCAGCCACGTACAACACCACGGGTACCAGATAGGTGACAACGAGCACCCTGGGATGCCTGTTGTGTTTGGTCTTGCTCCTCCTCCTCCTCCTCAAAGCTACAATCCTCCTCTGACTCCTCTTCCTCAAAATCCTCTTCCAGCGTTGCCGCAGGTCCAGCAAGCTATGCTGATAAGGCTGTTTCTGGTGGTGATGGTGACCACAACTCTTCCTCTTCCTCTTCACGCTCATCTACAGCCTGATCCAGCACTCTTCGCAGGGCACGCTCCAGGAAGAAAACAAATGGTATGATGTCGCTGATGGTGCCTTCGTTGCGACTGACTAGGTTTGTCACCTCCTCAAAAGGACGCATGAGCCTACAGGCATTGCGCATGAGCGTCCAGTAACGTGGCAAAAAAATTTCCAGCTCCCCAGAGGCTGTCCTAGCACCCCGGTCATACAAATATTCATTAACAGCTTTTTCTTGTTGGAGCAGGCGGTCGAACATTAGGAGTGTTGAATTCCAACGTGTAGGGCTGTCGCAAATCAAGCGCCTCACTGGCATGTTGTTTCGCCGCTGGATATCGGCAAAGTGAGCCATGGCCGTGTAGGAACGCCTGAAATGGCCACACACCTTCCTGGCCTGCTTCAGGACGTCCTGTAAGCCTGTGTACTTATGCACAAAGCGTTGTACGATCAGATTACACACATGTGCCATGCACGGCACATGTGTCAACTTGCCCAACTTCAATGCCGCTATCAAATTTTTTCCGTTGTCACACACCACTTTGCCGATATCCAGTTGCTGCGGAGTCAGCCACTTTTCCACCTGTGCGTTCAGGGCGGACAGGAGTGCTTGTCCGGTGTGACTCTCTGCTTTCAAGCAAGTCAAACCCAAGACGGCGTGACACTGTCGTATCCGGGATGTGGAATAGTACCTGGGGAGCTGGGGGGGTGCCGTTGATGTGGAGCAAGACGCAGCAGCACAAGAGGACTCAGCCGAGGAGGTTATGGAAGAGGATGGAGTAGGAGGAGTAGAGGAGGTGGCAGCAGGACTGCCTGCAATTCGTGGCGGTGTCACCAACTCCTCTGCAATGCCACGCATTCCTTGCTTGTCAGCCGTCAGCAGGTTTACCCAATGCACAGTGTAGGTGATATACCTGCCCTGACCATGCTTTGCAGACCAGGTATCAGTGGCCAGATGGACCCTTGCCCCAACACTGTGTGCCAGACATGCCATGACTTCCTTTTGCACAATCGAGTAAAAGTTGGGGATTGCCTTTTGTGAAAAGAAATTCCGGCCGGGTACCTTCCACTGCGGTGTCCCAATAGCTACAAATTTTTTGAACGCCTCAGACTCAACCAGATTGTATGGTAAAAGCTGGCGGGCTAATAGTTCGGACAAGCCAGCTGTCAGACGCTGGGCAAGGGGGTGACTTTCTGACATTGGCTTCTTACGCTCAAACATGTCCTTGACGGCGGATGTGGCGGATGGTTGAGTGGGGGCAAGAAGGACAGCAGTGGTTGACGTGGCTGAAGATGCTGGACCAGGAGGAGGATGGTGGCTTAGAGTAGGCGTGCTGCTTGTACTCATGTGTTGATCCCATAGGCGTTTGTGATGTGAGATCATGTGCTTACGCAAAGCAGTTGTACCTAGGTGGGTGTTGGACCTCCCACGACTCAGTTTCCTTTGGCACAGGTTGCAAATGGCATCGCTGTTGTCAGAGGCAGACACACAAAAAAAATGCCACACTGCTGAGCTCTGCAATGACGGCATTCTGGTGGTGGACACAGCATGCGTTGATTGGCGTGCTGTCGGGCTGACCCCGGGTGCCAATGCATGCTGTCTGACTGTGCCACTAGCTCCTTGCGACGACCCCCCCCTGCTTCCAACTCGTCTCCTCCTCCTCTCTGTCTCCCCATCTGAACTTTCGCCCTGTTCTTCTTCTTGCCGAGCGGGCACCCACGTGACATCCATGGACGCATCGTCATCATCAACCGCTTCGCTTGTATCTGACAACTCAGAAAAGGAAGCAGCAGCGGGTACAACATCATCATCATCACACCGTACCTCCATGTGTTTAATGCTGCCTGCCTGAGACATATTCCTGTTATCTACATCCTCTAGCAATAATGGTTGCGCATCACTCATTTCTTCAAACGGGTGTGTGCATAACTCCTCTGACATACCAAGTAAAGCGGCTGTGGTGCTAGTTTTGGTGGTGGCGGCAGGCGGGTGAGTGGTATCTTGAGAGGTGCCTGAAGCTAAGCTGGAGGAGGATGGTGCGTCAAGGTTCCAAGCGGAGGCTGTACAAGATTGGGTGTCTTGTGTTAGCCAGTCAACTATGTCCTCAGAACTTTTCAAGTTCAGGGTACGTGGCTTCTGAAAACTGGGCAAAACTGGGCATTATTCTAGGGCAAAAGGGAATCACAGCACCATGACCACGACGGCCCCTGCGGGGTGGCCTGCCTCTGCCTGTCATTTTTTTGGGGATTAGTGATACTATGCGTGCAAGCTACTGTGAGACCAGACATTGGCAATGTGCACTTGAACAGTTCTGCAGAGCACACACTGTAGGCCTGACACACCCGCTTGAAGACAAGTAACTGCTATTCAATCTATAACAGTGAAAAACAAATTTTGGTTTTAAAAGCACGCTATAGAGACACCAGATATGATTGGCAATGTGCACTGGAACAGTTCTGGAGAGCACACGCTGAAGGAAGGACTGACAGAGCCGCTTGAAGGACACTGACTGGCTGCTATTAGCTTACACTAGAAACCTTTTTTCTTTGTAAAAGCACGCTATAGAGACACCAGATATGACTGGCAATGTGCACTTGAACAGTTCTGCAGAGCACACACTGTAGGCCTGACAGAGCCGCTTGAAGGACACTGACTGGCTGCTATTAGCTTAAACTGGAAACCTTTTTTCTTTGTAAAAGCATGCTATAGAGACACCAGATATGATTGGCAATGTGCACTTGAACAGTTCTGCAGAGCACACACTGTAGGCCTGACACACCCGCTTGAAGACAAGTAACTGCTATTCAATCTATAACAGTGAAAAAAAATTTTGGTTTTATAAGCACGCTATAGAGACACCAGATATGATTGGCAATGTGCACTGGAACAGTTCTGGAGAGCACACGCTGAAGGAAGGACTGACAGAGCCGCTTGAAGGACACTGACTGGCTGCTATTAGCTTACACTGGAAACCTTTTTTCTTTGTAAAAGCACGCTATAGAGACACCAGATATGATTGGCAATGTGCACTTGAACAGTTCTGCAGAGCACACACTGTAGGCCTGACACACCCGCTTGAAGACAAGTAACTGCTATTCAATCTATAACAGTGAAAAAAAATTTTGGTTTTAAAAGCACGCTATAGAGACACCAGATATGATTGGCAATGTGCACTGGAACAGTTCTGGAGAGCACACGCTGAAGGAAGGACTGACAGAGCCGCTTGAAGGACACTGACTGGCTGCTATTAGCTTACACTAGAAACCTTTTTTCTTTGTAAAAGCACGCTATAGAGAAAACAGATATGATTGGCAACTGTCAAAGCACGCTGTCAGTGTTGTGCAGGGCACACGCTGAAGGAAGGCCTGACAGAGACGCTTGAAGGACACTGACTGGCTGCTATTAGCTTACACTGGAAACCTTTTTTCTTTGTAAAAGCACGCTAAAGAGACACCAGATATGATTGGCAACTGTCAAAGCACGCTGGCACAGGTCTGCAGAGCACACGCTGAAGTAGGCCTGACACCCAGACGCTTGCAGACAACTAACTGCTCTTCTATTACAGTGAAAATTTTTTTTTATTTTAAATCTAAAGCTTAAGCTATTGTAAAAACAGATATGAGTGATGGCACTGGGCAAGAGGACACAGTATCCACTGTGAACCTCACACAGAAGCTGGCAGGCAGGCAACTGCTCTTCTATTACAGTGGAAACAAAATTTTTGGTTTTAAAAGCACGCTATAGAGACACCAGATATGAGTGGCAACTGTCAAAGTACGCTGGCAGGGTTGTGCAGGGCACACGCTGAAGGAAGGCCTGACAGAGCCGCTTGAAGGACACTGACTGGCTGCTATTAGCTTACACTGGAAACCTTTTTTCTTTGTAAAAGCACGCTATAGAGACACCAGATATGAGTGGCAACTGTCAAAGTACGCTGGCAGGGTTGTGCAGGGCACACGCTGAAGGAAGGCCTGACAGAGCCGCTTGAAGGACACTGACTGGCTGCTATTAGCTTACACTGGAAACCTTTTTTCTTTGTAAAAGCACGCTAAAGAGACACCAGATATGATTGGCAACTGTCAAAGCACGCTGGCACAGGTCTGCAGAGCACACGCTGAAGTAGGCCTGACACCCAGACGCTTGCAGACAACTAACTGCTCTTCTATTACAGTGAAAAAAAATTATTTATTTTAAATCTAAAGCTTAAGCTATTGTAAAAACAGATATGAGTGGTGGCACTGGACAAGAGGGCACATTATCCACTGTGAACCACACACAGAAGCTGGCAGGCAGGCAACTGCTCTTCTATTACAGTGGAAACACAATTTTGGTTTTAAAAGCACGCTATAGAGACACCAGATATGAGTGGCAACTGTCAAAGTACGCTGGCAGGGTTGTGCAGGGCACACGCTGAAGGAAGGACTGACAGAGCCGCTTGAAGGACACTGACTGGCTGCTATTAGCTTACACTAGCAACCTTTTTTCTTTGTAAAAGCACGCTATAGAGACACCAGATATGATTGACAACTGTCAAAGCACGCTGGCACAGGTCTGCAGAGCACACGCTGAAGTAGGCCTGACACCCAGACGCTTGCAGACAACTAACTGCTCTTCTATTACAGTGAAAAAAAATTATTTATTTTAAATCTAAAGCTTAAGCTATTGTAAAAACAGATATGAGTGGTGGCACTGGGCAAGTGGGCACAGTATCCAATGTGAACCTCACACAGAAGCTGGCAGGCAGGCAACTGCTCTTCTATTACAGTGAAAAAAAATTATTTCTTTTAAATCTAAAACTTAACCTATTGTAAAAACAGATATGAGTGGTGGCACTGACTGTGCAAATGGGCAAGGCATCCAACCTGACACAGAAGCTGGCAGGCAGGCAACTGCTCTTCTATTACAGTGAAAAAAAAATATTTCTTTTAAATCTAAAGCTTAACCTATTGTAAAAACAGATATGAGTGGTGGCACTGACTGTGCAAATGGGCAAGGCATCCAACCTGACACAGAAGCTGGCAGGCAGGCAACTGCTCTTCTATTACAGTGAAAAAAAATAATTTCTTTTAAATCTAAAGCTTAACCTATTGTAAAAACAGATATGAGTGGTGGCACTGACTGTGCAAATGGGCAAGGCATCCAACCTGACACAGAAGCTGGCAGGCAGGCAACTGCTCTTCTATTACAGTGAAAAAAAATAATTTCTTTTAAATCTAAAGCTTAACCTATTGTAAAAACAGATATGAGTGGTGGCACTGACTGTGCAAATGGGCAAGGCATCCAACCTGACACAGAAGCTGGCAGGCAGGCAACTGCTCTTCTATTACAGTGAAAAAAAAATATTTCTTTTAAATCTAAAGCTTAACCTATTGTGACCCCAGATATGAGTGGTGGCACTGGGCAAGTGGGCACAGTATCCAATGTGAACCTCACACAGAAGCTGGCAGGCAGGCACCTGCAATTACATTACACAGGAAAAAAAAAAAAAAAAAAAAAGCAGCCTGATGTTCTAACCCTAAAAAGGGCTTTTTGGGGTGCTGTCCTTACAGCAGAGATCAGATGAGTCCTTCAGGATTGTAGTGGACACTGAATACCCTAGCCTAGCTATCAATTTCCCTATCTAATCAGCAGCAGCTAAACTTTCCCTCTCACTAAGCATGCAGCTTCAGAATGAATCGAAAATGGATGCTGGGAGGGAGGTTGGAGGGTGTGGAAGGGAGGGAGTGCTGCTGATTGGCTGGAATGTGTCTGCTGACCGAGAGGCACAGGGTCAAAGTTTGCCCAATGATGACGAATAGGGGGCGGATCGAACTGCGCATGTGTCCGCCCGCCGCGGCGAACGCGAACACGCTAAGTTCGCCGGGAACTGTTCGCCGGTACATCACTAGTTGTGGCTTTACATTTTAGCATTCATGAAAAAAAAAAAAATAGGCATTGAAAAAAGAAAAAATGCAAATTAAGCATTGCCCATTCCTTACCATCCTCACAAATATACGAGGTCTGTTCGCAAAGTATCCAGCCATGTAAAATGAAAAAAAGACATTTAAGATTGTACACATGACAATGAAGCCTCAGTACAGTGGCGGAACTACCGCCGGTGCAACTGCACCAAGGCCCAGAGCAGTAGAGGGCCCAGCACAGGGCCAGGAGCTCCACCATTGATATATGCAGCCACTGGCAATGGACCCTCTGGATTGGGCTGCAGCAGTTTAGAGGCGGGAGGTTGGTCGGGGGCCCTACCTTCTTCTTTCTGCCATCTGCTTTCTTGATGTCTTTTCCCTTGCGGACACAGGGGCACTGTGCTGGCAGGAAGTGATTACATTTCACTTCCTCCTGGTTCACACAGAGCAATGCGGGGTAGAGTCAGGGAGGAGAGGAAGCTGAGCATCAAGGTAGCTGCTGGTAATTGCACTCTGTATGGGTCAGTCTGTGTGTGTTTGTATGGGTCAGTGTGTATGAGTCAGTCTGTGTGTGGGAGGGGTGGCTGTCTGTGTGTGTGAATGGGTCAGTCTATGTGGAGAAGGGGTCAGTGTGTGTGGGGGTCAGTCGTTGTGAGTGGAGTAATCTGTGGGGGGGGGGGGTACATACACACTACAGCTAATTGATAAACACTCAATGCAACCCCAATACACATACACTAACACTGCAGCTCGTAAATACACACACTTTACAGGCCCTATTAGCACACACATAATCTCAAAGGTTCCTATACAAGGGCACGTGCATACACTACAGCCCCTAGCTACACATGATACACCATAAACAGACTCCTTTACATAGGGTCACTTGGCAGATATGGATTGACACCTATCCTAATGATCCCTGATACACACTGACACAGAGCAGAATAGGGACTGTTCCCCCTACATAGGGTCACTTGGCAGATATGGATTGACACCTGTCTTCAGAGACCCTGATACACACTGACACAGAGGAGAATAGGGACTGTTCCCCCTACATAGGGTCACTTGGCAGATTTGGATTGACACCTATCCTAATGATCCCTGATACACACTGACACAGAGCAGAATAGGGACTGTTGCCCATACATAGGGTCACTTGGCAGATAGGGATTGACACCTATCCTAATGATCCCTGATACACACTGACACAGAGCAGAATAGGAACTGTTCCCCCTACATAGGGTCACTTGGCAGATATGGATTGACACCTATCCTAATGATCCCTGATACACACGGACACAGAGCAGAATAGGGACTGTTCCCCCTACATAGGGTCACTTGGCAGATATGGATTGACACCTGTCCTCAGAGACCCTGATACACACTGACACAGAGCAGAATAGGGACTGTTCCCCCTACATAGGGTCACTTGGCAGATATGGATTGACACCTATCCTAATGATCCCTGATACACACTGACACAGAGCAGAATAGGGAATGTTCCCCCTACATAGGGTCACGTGGCAGATATGGATTGACACCTATCCTAATGATCCCTGATACACACTGACACAGAGCAGAATAGGGACTGTTCCCCCTACATAGGGTCACTTGGCAGATATGGAGTGACACCTGTCCTCAGGGACCCTGATACACACTGACACAGAGCAGAATAGGGACTGTTCCTCCTACATAGGGTCACCATTTTTAGCCCAAGGCAGCTCATCTCATCAGGCCTTTTTTAGTCGAATGTATCGCCCACTGTCAGTCCCTTCGGGATCCATCCCTCATTCATCTTAATAAAGGAGAGGTGATCTAGACTTTTTTGACCTAGGCAACTTCTCTTCTCAGTGACAATACCTCCTGCTGCACTGAAGGTCCTTTCTGACAGAACACTTGAAGTGGGGCAGGCCAGAAGTTCTATCGCAAATTGGGATGGGTCAGGCCACAGGTCAAGCCTGCATACCCAGTAGTCAAGGGGTTCATCGCTCCTCAGAGTGTCGATATCTGCAGTTAAGCCGAGGTAGTCTGCTACCTGTCGGTCGAGTCGTTCTCTGGCGATGCGTAGGGCTTAAAAAGCTCCGCATGTCCTCCATGAACAACACGTCTTTAAAGTGTCCTGTCCTTGCCGGCGTGGTCGTGGGAGGAGGAGGATTACTTTCACCTCTTCCCCTGTTAGATTCCCGTTGTGCTGTGACATCACCCTTATACGCTGTGTAAAGCATACTTTTTCATTTATTTTGCAAATGCTGCATCCTTTCCGACTTGTTGTAATTTGGTAACATTTCAGCCACTTTCTGCTTATACTGGGGGTCTAGTAGAGTGGACACCCAGTACAGGTCGTTCTCCTTCAGCCTTTTTATACGAGGGTCCCTCAACAGGCACGACAGCATGAAAGACCCTATTTGCACAAGGTTGGATGCCGAGCTCCTCATTTCCTGTTCCTCCTCCTCGGTGATCTCAATGAAGGTATGTTCTTCCCCCCAGCCATGTACAACACCACGGGTACCAGATAGGTGACAACGAGCACCCTGGGATGCCTGTTGTGGTTGGTCTTCCTCCTCCTCCTCAAAGCCACATTCCTCCTCTGACTCCTCTTCCTCACAATCCTCTTCCAGCGTTGCCGCAGGTCCAGCAAGCGATGCTGATAAGGCTGTTTCTGGTGGTGATGGTGACCACAACTCTTCCTCTTTCTCTTCACGCTCATCTACGGCCTGATCCAGCACTCTTCGCAGGGCACGCTCCAGGAAGAAAACAAATGGTATGATGTCGCTGATGGTGCCTTCGGTGCGACTGACTAGGTTTGTTACCTCCTCAAAAGGACGCATGAGCCTACAGGCATTGCGCATGAGCGTCCAGTAACGTGGCAAACCCCGGTCATACAAATATTCATTAACGTCTTTTTCTTGTTGGAGCAGGCGATCGAACATTAGGAGTGTAGAATTCCAACGTGTCGGGCAGTCGCAAGTCAAGTGCCTCACTGGCATGCTGTTTCGCCGCTGGATATCTGCAAAGTGCGCCATGGCCGTGTAGGAACGCCTGAAATGGCCACACACCTTCCTGGCCTGCTTCAGGACATCCTGTAAGCCTGTGTACTTATGCACAAAGCGTTGTACGATCAGATTACACACATGTGCCATGCACGGCACATGTGTCAACTTGCCCAACTTCAATGCCGCCAACAAATTTGTTCCGTTGTCACAAACCACTTTGCCGATATCCAGTTGCTGCGGAGTCAGCCACTTTTCCACCTGTGCATTCAGGGCGGACAGGAGTGCTTGTCCGGTGTGACTCTTTGCTTTCAAGCAAGTCAAACCCAAGACGGCGTGACACTGCCGTATCCGGGATGTGGAATAGTACCTGGGGAGCTGGGGGGGTGCCGTTGATGTGGAGCAAGACGCAGCAGCAGAAGAGGACTCAGCCGAGGAGGTTATGGAAGAGGATGGAGTAGGAGGAGTAGAGGAGGTGGCAGCAGGCCTGCCTGCAAGTCGTGGCGGTGTCACCAACTCCTCTGCAGAGCCACGCATTCCATGCTTGGCAGCCGTCAGCAGGTTTACCCAATGCGCAGTGTAGGTGATATACCTGCCCTGACCATGCTTTGCAGACCAGGTATCAGTGGTCAGATGGACCCTTGCCCCAACACTGTGTGCCAGACATGCCATTACTTCCTTTTGCACAATCGAGTACAGGTTGGGGATTGCCTTTTGTGCAAAGAAATTTCGTCCGGGTACCTTCCACTGCGGTATCCCAATAGCCACAAATTTTTTGAACGCCTCAGACTCCACCAGCTTGTATGGTAAAAGCTGGCGGGCTAATAGTTCAGACAAGCCAGCTGTCAGACGCTGGGCAAGGGGGTGACTTTCTGACATTGGCTTCTTACGCTCAAACATGTCCTTGACAGACACCTGACTGTGGGCAGATGAGCGGGAACTGCTCAAGGCGAGAGACAGAGTGGCGGATGGTTGAGAGGGGGCAAGGAGGACAGCAGTGGTTGACGTGGCTGAAGATGCTGGACCAGGAGGAGGATGGCGGCTTTGAGTTTGTGTGCTGCTTGTACTCATGTGTTGATCCCATAGGCGTTTGTGATGTGCGATCATGTGCCTACGCAAAGCAGTTGTAACTAGGTGGGTGTTGGACTTCCCACGACTCAGTTTCTTTTGGCACAGGTTGCAAATGGCATCGCTGTTGTCAGAAGCAGACACACAAAAAAAATGCCACACTGCTGAGCTCTGCAATGACGGCATTCTGGTGGTGGACACAGCATGCATTGATTGGCGTGCTGTTGGGCTGACCCCGGGTGCCGATGCATGCTGTCTGACTGTGCCAGTAGCTCCTTGCGACGACCTCCCCCTGCTTCCAACTCGTCTCCACCTCCTCCTCTCTGTCTCCCCATCTGAACTTTCGCCCTGTTCTTCTTCTTGCCGAGCGGGCACCCACGTGACATCCATGGACGCATCGTCATCATCAACCGCTTCACTTGTATCTGACAACTCAGCAAAGGAAGTAGCAGCGGGTACAAAATCATCATCATCACACCGTACGTCCATGTGTGTAATGCTGCCTGCCAGACATATCCCTGTTATCTACATCCTCTGGCAATAATGGTTGCGCATCACTCATTTCTTCAAACGGATGTGTAACTAACTCCTCTGACATACCAGGTGAAGCGGCTGTGGTGCTAGTGTTGGTGGTGGCGGCAGGCGAGTGAGTGGTATCTTGAGAGGTGCCCGAAGCTAAGCTGGAGGAGGATGGTGCGTCAAGGTTCCGAGCGGAAGCTGTAGAAGATTGGGTGTCCTGTGTTAGCCAGTCAACTATGTCCTCAGAACTTTTCAAGTTCAGGGTACGTGGCCTCTGAAAACTAGGCATTATTCTAGGGCAAAAGGGAATCACAGCACCATGACCATGATGGCCCCTGTGGGGTGGCCTGCCTCTGCCTGTCATTTTTTTTTTGGATTAGTGGTACTATGCGTGCAAGCTACTGTGAGACCAGATATGAGTGGCAATGTGCACTGGCAGAGGTTGGCAGAGTACACGCTGAAGGCCTGACACCCGCTTGAAGGACACTGACTGCTATTAGCTTACAGTGAAAAACTTTTTTTTCCTTTTAAAGGCACGCTATAGTGACACCAGATATGAGTGGCAAAGTGCACTTGCAGAGGTTGGCAGAGTACACGCTGAAGGCCTGACACCCGCTTGAAGGAAACTGACTGCTATTAGCTTACAGTGAAAAACTTTTTTTCTTTTTAAAGGCACGCTATAGTGACACCAGATATGAGTGGCAAAGTGCACTTGCAGAGGTTGGCAGAGTACATGCTGAAGGCCTGACACCCGCTTTAAGGACACTGACTGCTATTAGCTTACAGTGAAAAACTTTTTTTCTTTTTAAAGGCACGCTATAGTGACACCAGATATGAGTGGCAAAGTGCACTTGCAGAGGTTGGCAGAGTACACGCTGAAGGCCTGACACCCGCTTTAAGGACACTGACTGCTATTAGCTTACAGTGAAAAACTTTTTTTCTTTTTAAAGGCACGCTATAGTGACACCAGATATGAGTGGCAAAGTGCACTTGCAGAGGTTGGCAGAGTACACGCTGAAGGCCTGACACCCGCTTTAAGGACACTGACTGCTATTAGCTTACAGTGAAAAACTTTTTCTTTTTAAAGGCACGCTATAGTGACACCAGATATGAGTGGCAAAGTGCACTTGCAGAGGTTGGCAGAGTACACGCTGAAGGCCTGACACCCGCTTTAAGGACACTGACTGCTATTAGCTTACAGTGAAAAACGTTTTTTCTTTTTAAAGGCACGCTTTAGTGACACCAGATATGAGTGGCAAAGTGCACTTGCAGAGGTTGGCAGAGTACACCCTGAATGCCTGACACCCAGACGCTTGCAGACAACTAACTGCTATTAGCTTACAGTGAAAAACTTTTTTTCTTTTTAAAGGCACACTATTGTGACACCAGATATGAGTGGCAAAGTACACTGGCAGAGGTTGGCAGAGTACACGCTGAAGGTCTGACACCCAGACGCTTGCAGACAACTAACTGCTATTCAATCTATTACAGTGAAATTTATTTTTTTGTTTTTAAATGCAAGCTTAAAGGACCACTCTAGTGCCAGGAAAACATACTCATTTTCCTGGCACTAGAGTGCCCTGAGGGTGCCCCCACCTTCAGGGACCCACTCCCGCCCGGCTCTGGAAAGGGGAAAGGGGTAAAAACTTACCTTTTTCCAGCGCTGGGCGGAGAGATCTCCTCCTGCTCTCCTCCTCCGATCCGCCTCTTCTCCTCCCCGTCGGCTGAATGCGCACGCGCGGCAAGAGCTGCGCGCGCATTCAGCCGGTCACATAGGAAAGCATTCTCAATGCTTTCCTATGGACGCTGGCATGCTCTCACTGTGAAAATCACAGTGAGAAGCACGCAAGCGCCTCTAGCGGCTGTCAATGAGACAGCCACTAGAGGACATAGGGGGAAGGCTTAACCTTTTCTCTGAAAGTTTCTCTGAAACTGCTATTGTGGTGGAATCTCGGTAAAAATAAATTTAGTAGGCCGAGATTACCACGTGGCATGTGTACGTGCATATGCTGACGTATCGATCAGTTGGTTGCACGAGGCAAGATACGATCAGTAGTGTACGGAGCATGTGCAAGAATACAGGATGTAGTATTCCCCTCCTCCATTGTGCTGGACAAGCCATGCGGTCAAGCAGGAAGTTAATTCTTATTTGTATTGATTGGTCAAGAGAATGTGCGGGTGGAGCTTAATATGGGAGGAGTTATGTGCCTATATAAGGAGCCTGCACTATTGTCCGGGGCTCAGAACTTGCTGTATTTTGGTGACATTAGTCCCTCTGAGTCCCGATCGGTGATCCAATAAAGAATCTCTTCCTTCCTGAAGAAACCTGTGTCCATCTCTCTGTGCTTGGCTTCCGTCAGTTTCTCCGGTATCATTTGGTGCATTGGCCGGGAAGCTCATCGTTCAACGGTAGCTGAGAGGCAGAGGCGTGAGACGGTCTATCTTTGCCCACGTTCTCTACGGCTGCACCCCTGAACTTCTGCGTTGACCTCCCTTCGTCTCGGCGCCACTGGTCTGTTGTCCAGGAGATCATCGGCCTCTACGTAAGAAGTGCTGGGGTGTCCCCGTCGATGAGTGTGAACTCAGGTTCAGGAACGAGGAGGTAAGACAACTGCTGTTTTAGACGGCAGACCCACTAGGGGTATACCGATTGTGCGGTAGGCCCATAAGGGGTTATTTGTGTATGGAATCTGCCCCCTCTGTCGGAGGGAAGGAGCGAAGGCGCACCGCTCAATCGAACGCTCTTTAGTCAGACCGTTTGATTTGGTTAGTCAGGCGGGGTTCTGGTGTAAATAGCCCTAGCCGGACACCGGTGTCTTGTCTAGACTAGCGTTCTAGGGTGTATATTACGTTCGCTAGGTCGGAGGGACCGGGAGACTAAGCGGCGCCTGTGTAAATTCGGTTCGCTAGCTCTCAACCTATCTTGGCTAAGTGGGAAGGCGTGTAAATTTGGAACCCACTAGATTTTTGATAGTAATCGACTAAGAGGCGCCTGTGTAAATTCGGTCCTCTAGCTCGCTATATGTGGTGCTTGGGCAGTGTGGCTAACCAAAACGGGTGTACATAGTTTTAGGTAGTCCATTCAAGGTACTGGCCAATAGTTTAGTTGGGATTGTAAATGTGTTAAAGATTGTTTAGTAAAGTGTATATCTTGTTAGATTGCGCGAGCTCAGCCGTCTAGCGAGAGTGTTAATAGTGTGTTGCTGTATCATAGTGCACGGTACCATAACCCTGTATATTTACTGACACTGTATATAAGTACTAATCATTGTCGTCTATTGCATGTTTAACACCATAACCACTAATAATTGTATTGTGACCTTAAATTGTGCTTTGACCTATGCTAACCGTACTGTAACCGCTATTTGTAAAAGACGATGTTACTGGGGTGTGTTATAGACGGGTAATTCATATATAGAGAATTATAGCGTGGGTGACTGTATAGTTTCGCCAAAGGGCATAATATTGATTATTTAGTGACTGGTGTAACAGCTGTGCGTGTACGGGAATTCCCTGAGTGTTTATTGTGTTATTGTGTACGTTTCACTTGGTAACCGTACCACGTGGTGCTGTTGCCAGAGGAAACGGGTGTGACTGTTGAAAAGTACGTGTGCATAGTATTCGTTGTCAACGACGTTCCATTGATAAGTATGGGCGCGTCGGAGTCAACGATTCCGGATCCCTTAGGTTGTATGGTAAAGAATTTTAAAAAGGGATTCAAAACATGTGATTTTGGGGTTAAAATGTCTCCTGTACGTTTGGTTACTTTGTGCACTAGGGAGTGGCCTACTTTGGTTGCGGCATGGCCGCCACGTGGCAGTTTGGATCCAACTCTGGTACAGCGCGTACACGTGGCTGTATCGGGTAGGCCTGAACTTTACGGGCAGTTTCCTTATATTGATTGTTGGAGACAGGCCGTAAATGACTCGCCAAAATGGATTCAGACATGCCACGAGGAGCAATGTCGCCTCATGGTGGCTAGGACTTGTTTGTCCACTAGGACTGGTGTTAGGCCCATTTTGGACACGCCCCCTGAGTCCGAGATCCCTTTGCCGCCCCCTTACTTTCCTTTAAGAGGAAGTGACGCGAATGCAGGAAGTCCTGCACCCCTTCCCCCATTGCCCCCATCCACTTCCGCTTCCTCCTCCAGTACAGAATCCACCCCCTCTCGTACTAAATCTCCCCTTCCGGAACCAGAACCAACCCCCATTAGATCTGAATATCCTGATTTGGCGCCACTTCAAACTTCCGGTCAAGCTTCTTCTAGCTCGGCTCGAAGTGTTCTATTTACTAATTTTTCCCAAAACCAAGCTCCCACATCCTCATGCTTTATTACCCCCCGACCGGAACCTCTAACTGACGCCCCTTCACGCAGCCCTATACTAACCCGACAACTGACCGGTACCCAACAATTAAAACATTATCAGATGCCTCTTCGTCTGAATCCCGGGTCAGCCTATATCGATGCCGCAGGTCAAATGGCACATGCTGACCCAGTCTTCGTATATGTCCCGTTCACGACTACCGATCTCTTGAATTGGAAGACCCACAACTCCTCGTATACTGAGAAACCACAAGCTATGACCGATCTGTTCACCTCAATAGTTCAGACACATAACCCGACATGGGCTGATTGCCAGCAGTTATTAATGACTTTGTTTAATAATGAGGAAAGGACAAGGATTAATCAAGCGGCCATTAAAGCGCTAGAGGATAGAGCCCGTGCCTTGAATCAAGCCAATCCGGCAGCATGGGCCGCAACACATTATCCTAACACCGATCCCGACTGGAATGTAAATGGCGCAGATATGGTTCAACTCAGAGCCTATAGAGACGCTATAATTGCTGGCATGAAAGCCGGAGGGAAGAAAGCCATTAATATGTCGAAGACAGTTGAGGTGATTCAGAAAAGTGATGAAGCGCCCAGTGTCTTTTATGACCGATTATTGGAGGCATACCGCTTGTATACCCCCTTTAATCCGGAAGACGCAGATAATTCCCGAATGGTGAACTCCGCCTTTGTCAGCCAAGCTTACGGAGATATTAAGCGCAAGCTACAGAAGTTAGAAGGGTTTGCAGGAATGTCTATCACCCAACTAATGGAGGTAGCGAATAAAGTGTATATGAATAGGGAAACAGAAAGTAAGAAAGAGGAAGAGCGCAAGATGCGTAAAAAGGCTGATATGCTAGCGGTAGCGATCGCAGGCGTAGATAGACGGGGCCCAGATAGAGGCGATAGTAGATGGAATAGGGAGCCTTTGAGTAGAAATCAGTGCGCGTATTGCAAGGAAGAAGGACATTAGAGGAACGAGTGTACACAAAGAGAGCAGTACGAGAGAGACCAACCCAGGGCAGGTTACGGAAACTTTAGAGGCAGAGCGAGAGGTAGAGGAGGCCCCGGAGGGAATAATGGTAATAGAGGGAGTAATGGGAACAGAGGAAGTGTTAGGGAAGATAGGTATTTTCCAGCAGCGCAAAGGTCCCGCGATAGAGCAGGTAGGGACTTTGTAGGATTGGCTGACACGGTCATGGAGGACTATTGATACCGACCGGGCTCCATCCCCCTTGGTCGAGCGGAGCCTATGGTCGATGTATCAATAGGGGGAAAAAGGAGTGCGTTCATGATCGACACTGGTGCTGAACATTCGGTGGTGACTAATCTAGTTGCTCCTCCATCTGGAAGAACTATTACTGTAATAGGAGCAACTGGAAGAAGTGCTGAAAAACCGGTTCTTAAAAGTCGACTCTGTACATTGGGAGGCCACGTAGTAAAACATCAATTCCTTTATATGCCTGAATGTCCAGTCCAATTGCTGGGACGTGATATGCTATCTAAGTTACAAGCGCAGATTACGTTCCTACCAAATGGAACAACATCCTTAAAGTTTAATGGACCTTCAGGTATTATGACATTATCCGTACCAAAGGAAGAAGAGTGGCGACTTTATACAGCGTTGACTAGCCAAAACCCTAGGAGTGATGAGTCCTTATTCAACATACCAGGAGTTTGGGCAGAGAACAACCCACCAGGACTGGCCCGCAATATTCCACCTATTAAAATCGAACTAAAACTTGGGGTTTATCCAGTAAGCCTAAGACAATATCACATCCCGCAGAAGGCTAAGAAGAACATCCAATCTTATCTGGATAAGTTCATACGGTATGGTATCCTAAAATTCTGTACTTCCCCCTGGAACACCCCATTGCTGCCTGTTTAAAAGCCCGGTACAGATGAGTATCGACCTGTGCAGGACTTGAGAGCAGTCAATGATGCGGTTGTTAGTATACATCCAGTTGTACCCAATCCATATAACCTGCTTGCTTTAATTCCGGGCGGGGCTACTTATTTTACAGTCTTAGACCTCAAAGATGCCTTCTTTTGCCTCCGAATTGCCGCAGAAAGTCAATGTATCTTCGCTTTCCAATGGGAAAACGCTGTAACGGGCTCAAAAACGCCAAATGACCTGGACAAGACTGCCCCAAGGGTATAAAAATTCACCTACCCAATTTGGTTCAGCTCTAAGTCAAGATTTATTGGATTTCGAGTCCATCCCAGGAGAGTGTGTATTGTTACAATATGTAGATGACTTGTTGATAGCAGCAGTTACAAAGGAAATATGTCAGCAAGCAACGCACGATCTACTACACATTCTCTGGAAGGCAGGATACAAGGTGTCTAGAAAGAAGGCTCAGTTGTGTTTGCCAACTGTCAAATATCTGGGATTCCATATCTCTGAAGGTCAAAGAATTATGGGGCCAGAGAGAAAAGAAGCTGTGTGCCAAATACCGATACCCAAGAATAGAAGACAAGTGCGAGAATTCTTGGGGGCAGCAGGCTTCTGTAGGATATGGATTCCCAGCTACGCGATACTGGCAAAACCTCTGTATGCAGCTATCAAAGGTACAGAGCACGACCCCTTCTTATGGACTCAAGAACAGCAAACGGCATTTGAAGATGTGAAGAAGACTTTGATGAGTGCCCCAGCATTAGGTCTACCTGATCACACACGACCATTCTACCTGTATGTACATGAGTAAAGAAGAATGGCTGTGGGAGTATTGACACAGTACTTGGGATCATGGCAAAGACCTGTTGCCTACATGTCTAAGCAGCTGGATGCAGTGGCCAGCGGACTTCCACCTTGTCTAAGAGCCGTAGCTGCAGCCGCCCTGCTAGTAGCTGAAGCCGATAAACTCACTCTGGGTCAAGAACTTTATGTACGAGTCCCACATGCAGTACAGACGTTGTTGGATTACAAAGGAAATCATTGGTTTAGTAATAGCCGTATGACCAAGTATCAAGCAATGTTGTGTGAAAACCCAAGAGTGCATTTAGAGACTGTAAACACCTTAAATCCAGCTACCCTTTTGCCACAACCTACTGAAAGTCAACATGATTGTTTGGAAGTAATGGATGAAGTATTTTCAAGAAGACCAGATCTTCGTGATTTTCCCATCCAGAACCCCGATGTTCAATATTACACCGACGGCAGTAGTTATGTGAAAGAAGGGATCCGCTATGCAGGATATGCAGTAACAACAATAGACAAGGTAATAGAAGCTCGGCCACTGGCGAAAGGAACATCAGCACAAAAGGCAGAATTGATAGCACTGACACGAGCGTTACAATTGGCTGAAGGTTTAAGAGTGAACATCTATACGGACTCCAAGTATGCGTTTTTAACCACTCGTGCCCACGGAGCTTTGTATAAAGAAAGAGGACTATTGAATTCAGAAGGCAAAGAAATCAAGTATGCAGCTGAAATCCTACAACTATTGGAAGCAGTGTGGGAGCCGAAAGAAGTCGGTATTATTCATTGTCGAGCGCATCTGAGAGGAGATGGTGATGTGACCAAAGGAAATCGGATGGCAGATAGTGCAGCTAAGCGTGCCGCTGAATCGGGAAGACAGGAGTATGTGGGGCATATAGCTGCTCTTATACCAACTCCACTGTCTCAATGGACTCCAGTTTATACAGCTCAAGAAGAGGAGTGGTTAAAGACTGAACCTGGAAAGTATTTGGAGAACAAATGGTTTCAGTTAGAAGATGGAAGAATAGTCATTCCAGCATCAATAGCGGTAGAAATTGTCCAAAACTATCACAACGGGACACATTCTGGGAGAGACAGCACAGAAGAATCTCTCAGAAAACATTTCTACATACCAAGATTGTCCAACTTGACTCAGGCTACTAATCATCATAATGCAGAAGTTAAGCAGAAGGATGAACAGGTGGACACAATTAATCAAAAAAACATAATGAAGAAAAACATCATAATAAACAAATAATAATAAAAATAAAAATAATGTTTTTCTTCATTATATTTTTATTTTTATTTTTATTTTTATTATTATTTGTTTATTAGGATGTTTTTCTTTATTATGTTTTTTTGATTAATTGTGTCGACCTGTTCATCCTTCTGCTTAACTTCTGCATGTCACAACTCTTCTTCATTATCTCTTGCACACATGTTCACACATTCACATAGTATTTTAGGACCATTTTTCACTGGTTTTCACCTATATAGATGTTTATTTGCTTTGTTTTGCCACGTTCTACATACACACGCTCTTTTTACACTCTGTTTACCTATATGGTTTATCACCTCTACTCTCACATATATCCCAGTAGACCCAGTCTCCACCTTTCTGCCCATGCCCTTTGCGGCTAGTTACTCTTAACACACTAACCCTTTTCAATATATTCCCATCTATTTCATCCATATATATTATGCCATTTTTTATAGGGTCCTTTTACCATTAGGATCCTTACTCTATTCAGATAACACATGTCCAGTCCAGTACTTAGCTCCACTGTTAAATCTATTTTATTCCCATACTTCTTTAATGCTTGCCATTCTCATAATTCTACACACCACGTCAGTCTGCCCACACTTGGTTTCCTTGGTTACTTAGACACATGATCACGTGTTTTCTTTCAGTCGCATCTCGTGTGACGTCATCATCCACTGACGGGATCGCCACGGCAGTCTCTACAATCACCCATTAGCGGTTACACATGGCTTTGGGGCGCACAGCTTTTTCGGGGTAAGTGATTACTTTTTAATTTGTTAGGGTATATAATGCCACGTCTGCACTTTGTTTAATATCTTGATAAAGACCTGAGGGTCGAAACGTCGATTTTTTACACGCAATAAATTACTTCAAACAAGTCCTCTGGAGTGCTCTCCTCATTCTCCGTATACATATCTCCGCCTGCAGCACCGAGGCTTTTTTCTCCTTTGGATCCACTTAAAGGTAGAGTGCCAGATTTTGAACATTTTTGTATATATATATATATATATATATATATAAAAGGAATATATATATTCCTTTTATATATATATATATATATATATATATATATATATATATATATATATATATATATATATATATATATATATACATATTGTCCAATGCTTGCACTCCTGTAAAGATGTAGGTATGGCCCGGTGCTTGTCAGCAAATTTTATAAAGATCAAAGGTAGGAAAAGCACTCCAAGGACTTCTTTCAATGTAGAAAATAAGTAAATTTTATTCGGCAACTGCCATAAAAACTTCAACGTTTCAGTCCTGTGTCAGGACTTTCGTCAGGATAACAGTGCATTGTAATAGTGACAGAATATATAGCAAAGTTAAACGGTTCTAATCCAATTAAAATCAAAATACAGTACATACGATACAGCTGAGACTTACCCCTCACCCTGTGTATCGAACTGCCTGGGCGCCAGAAAATCGCGGGCAAAATTGATTCCGTTTCAAGTATTCTGCAGCTGTACGAATTGTTACCGGCTAGGCCGCGAGTCAGCGTGCGTTTGCATATTGTCATGGCAACCAGCCGATCGTGGAATGATCGGTTTACAGGACAGTTCTGTACACAGGAGGCAGGGGTTAGGACATGTTTACTTTTTGTGTTGAGGACCTAAAGTCACTAGACTGTAACATAACATAATAAAGTATAAGTGGCATGCAACAACATTTGCATAACAATGAGGTAATTAGCCGAGCCTGGTCGGCCAATACACCACCACTGAGCTTGTATACAAAATTGCCTATCAACATGACATCAATGCAAGGCACAGTAGTTTGCCTATGATGTGCCCAAAGCGATGTCTAAAGGCATTATGACTTAGTAAATTAGTCATGGTGATGTAATGGAAGGGGTCTAGCAATATGGAGATACGGCCATTCAGGTCAATACAAGTTTGATATCCCTATTATCCATAATATACTACTTAGTGGTATGGGTAAAAAAATGCTAGGGTTATTTGGTTAAGTACTAGTGGATGAAGCAAATTTAATCCTAGTGGGTGAGAAAATTTTTAGTAACCACACGGATATTTACACGACTATACACACAAGTATTTACACAACTATATACATAAAGTCTATCGCAGATCAAAATCGCCATAATGTCCAATCAAAGGAAAATACCCAGAGTATACTTCTCATTGAGGCCTTTGGGTTGGACTGTGTCCAGCGTCCGAATCCAATGAAGTTCTCTTTGTAACAAAAGTTTTTTGCGGTCGCCGCCCCTAAGTGGCTGTGGGATATGGTCTATCGCTGTAAACTTCATAGAGGGCAGGGGATGGCTTTTTTCCCCAAAATGCTTGGCCACTGGTAGCTCAGAGCCCTTGTCCCTGTACGCTATGCGGATACTTGAACGATGATTGCGCATCCTCTCCCTGAGTGTAAGGTCCGTTTTGCCCACATAGGCCAGTCCACACGGGCAGACTAATTTATATACTACATGATCGCTGGTACAGGTCAGTCTATGTCTGATAGTGTATTTTCTGCCCGTATGTGGGTGGGCGAAGGTCTTGCACGGAATCATGTGGCTACAGGTAACGCATCCTAGGCATCTGTAACATCCCAGGTTCGAGTGGGTAGTTGGTTGGTCATAGCAATGCGTGGGGTCCGTCTTGACCAGTAAATCCCTTAGGTTCTTACCCCTGCGGTAGCACATCATTGGTGGCTGTCGAAATTGGCTTGGTAAGCTGGTGTCATTTGACATCATGCGCCAGTTGCGGTTAGTGGACTCCCTGATGCGGTCAGAGATTGTTGTGTATGTGATGGGAAATGTTAGTCTTCCTACCTTGGAGTTCTGTGTTGGAACCACTTCCAGGCTTTTCTCCAGGGCTTGCTGCAGTATGATGGGACTATACCCTCGAGCCAAGAACTTGTTCCACATTTCGTTTAGTTGATGTTGTCTGTTGATTTCATTCGAGTTATTCCTGATTACCCTCAGAAATTGGGACTGTGGAAGGGAATTCTTTAAGTGCCTTGGATGGTAGCTGTCAGCGTGCAAAATGGTGTTTCTGTCGGTTGGCTTACTGTACAGTGTGTATGCTATTTTCTTGCGTTCTATGTACAATCGTATATCAAGGAAGTCGATCGTTTGTTCATTCGTCGTCATGGTGATGCGGACCGGTGTGTCGGTACTGTTGATATATTCCAGCAGTTGCTCAGGAGTAGGTCCTCCTTTTTTCCAAATCATTATGATGTCATCTATAAAACGTTTATAGAACAATATGTTCTCTTGGAATGGGGTAAGTATATATTCCTGCTCAAAGATGTACATAAAACTGTTAGCGTACATAGGCGCCATGGCCGCTCCCATTGACGTTCCAGCTATTTGTTGATACCACGTTTGTTCAAACCTGAAGTAATTCTGGTTTAACACCAGGTGTAGTAGCTCCAAGGTGTACTCTATTGGAGGTCCAACGTACAAAGATGATGCTGTTAGTATTTGTCTCATTGCGTCTATGCCCTTGTCGTGTGGGATGACAGTGTATAGACTCCTGACATCGCAGGTAATGAACGTTGTCCCTTCTTCTAAGTTGTCCAGTAGTCGCAACTCTGTTAATAGGCTTGGTGTATCCTTGATACAAGTTTTCAATTCCTCAACCGGTTTCTTGAATAGAAAGTCAAGCCACTTGGCTATGGGCTCTAAGACCCCCCGATTGCTGAGACTATGGGTCTGCCTGGAGGTAGAGTTGGATGTTTATGTATTTTGGGCAACGTGTACATTACCGGTGTCCTGGGTTTCGTTTGTAGTAGGTATTTATACAAATCCTCCGAGATGTAGGTCGCACCTAGTCCTCGCTGTAGGGTCTGTTGGACCTTGTGCATGATTGCCTGTGTGGGGTCAGCCTTGAGCTTAGAGTAGGTACTGGTGTCTTGTAGCTGGTTCAGAATTTCTTGTCTGTAATCGCTGTAGTTCAACAAGACTATCCCTCCTCCTTTATCTGCTGGGCGGATTACTAGATTGGGATCCCTGGCCAGTGAGGTAATAATATGGCGTTCCTCCTTGGTGATATTTGATCTTGGTTTCTTGGGCTTAGTGAGATGGTCCTGTGATATCATCAGACTTATGCTCTTCCTATCACCCATAATGGATATGGAATGAGGATTACTACTGGACACGGAGAATTCCTATGATCCAAGTGGGCAACCACCCATTACTTTTAACAGTGCACTACTGTTCTTAAGTCACCTGCACAACGCACAGAGTTGATATAGACAGTAGCAGCCACTATCTCTGGACACTTACAGAAATTATCTGCAGTACATAACGAACACCATGAGAGGTCCCATGGAAGAGTTTTTCTCACAAGCAGGAGGCCTACTGGAACAGGCGGAAGTCTTCCAATATACAGAGGAGGATGCCGATCGAATCAGATGGGATTCTCTAACTACAGACCTACCACAGACGACCACACTTAAAGAGATTTACCTGGACCTCATACGTCTGAAAAAGAAAGAGACAGACCTAGACCTACATGGACTGTTCCTGTCAGACTACCACAGAAGGTTACAAATACCAAGAGGGTTCAGAATTAAGAACATCCTCACAATTGGACGAGCCAAGCCAAAGGTCTGTAAAAAATGGATATCAGTGTTAAATAAATGCTCATTGGACCTGATCCTCATTATCATAGAGGATGTGAAAGAAGATCTCATAACGATTAGACAAAGAATCACACAACTAGAGGCCAAAGAGGTGATCTTGCTGACATCCACTGAAGCGGCTCCGACCCTCCTCAGACTGGAACAGAATGTCAAAGAATATAAGACGGATTTAATCAGATTCAAACGAGAGAAGCAAGAGAAGGTGAAAAATGACTATACTGAACATAGGGTATATCGGTGGCTAAGCGGCCAGAATGAAGCCCCTCGCTTTAATAGAAACAGACGACCAATAAGAAGACCACGACAATTCACGATAGATAAAACGTCGGGCGAGTCTACCTCCGATTCTGACACTCAACAAAGACCTGAATCGACTCAAAATACAAGCCTTTTTTTAGAGAGAGGTACGACAACGATAGGAACCACAACACGACAACGCTCCAGACAAGATCTAGAACCAGACGCTATATCACAAGAAGAGGACAGAAGGGTGGCGTTTACCGGTCTGAGAGGCAAACCACCGAGACGGAGGTGATCCCGATCTTTAATCTATCAACACGAAAACTAAGTCACACAGAGAACCGTCTATTAATGAAGGGGCTCTCATTCGTACCCACAAACCACCCAATCCCACTAACCCAAGAAATCGAGAATTATAAATTTGGGAGGACATTAAGATTGAAGGACTTCTTCAAAACGAGTGGCGCTGAGCATATACAGACAAACCAATTTAAGCTTAAAAGTGTGTGGGACCCACTGCCTAACCAACCAACCATAAAAACATTCTTGAGGTCACTAAACCAGGAGACACAGGACCATCTCACTAAGCCCAAGAAACCAAGATCAAATATCACCAAGGAGGAACGCCATATTATTACCTCACTGGCCAGGGATCCCAATCTAGTAATCCGCCCAGCAGATAAAGGAGGAGGGATAGTCTTGTTGAACTACAGCGATTACAGACAAGAAATTCTGAACCAGCTACAAGACACCAGTACCTACTCTAAGCTCAACGCTGACCCCACACAGGCAATCATGCACAAGGTCCAACAGACCCTACAGCGAGGACTAGATGCGACCTACATCTCGGAGGATTTGTATAAATACCTACTACAAACGAAACCCAGGACACCGGTAATGTACACGTTGCCCAAAATACATAAACATCCAACTCTACCTCCAGGCAGACCCATAGTCTCAGCAATCGGGGGGTCTTAGAGCCCATAGCCAAGTGGCTTGACTTTCTATTCAAGAAACCGGTTGAGGAATTGAAAACTTGTATCAAGGATACACCAAGCCTATTAACAGAGTTGCGACTACTGGACAACTTAGAAGAAGGGACAACGTTCATTACCTGCGATGTCAGGAGTCTATACACTGTCATCCCACACGACAAGGGCATAGACGCAATGAGACAAATACTAACAGCATCATCTTTGTACGTTGGACCTCCAATAGAGTACACCTTGGAGCTACTACACCTGGTGTTAAACCAGAATTACTTCAGGTTTGAACAAACGTGGTATCAACAAATAGCTGGAACGTCAATGGGAGCGGCCATGGCGCCTATGTACGCTAACAGTTTTATGTACATCTTTGAGCAGGAATATATACTTACCCCATTCCAAGAGAACATATTGTTCTATAAACGTTTTATAGATGACATCATAATGATTTGGAAAAAAGGAGGACCTACTCCTGAGCAACTGCTGGAATATATCAACAGTACCGACACACCGGTCCGCATCACCATGACGACGAATGAACAAACGATCGACTTCCTTGATATACGATTGTACATAGAACGCAAGAAAATAGCATACACACTGTACAGTAAGCCAACCGACAGAAACACCATTTTGCACGCTGACAGCTACCATCCAAGGCACTTAAAGAATTCCCTTCCACAGTCCCAATTTCTGAGGGTAATCATGAATAACTCGAATGAAATCAACAGACAACATCAACTAAACGAAATGTGGAACAAGTTCTTGGCTCGAGGGTATAGTCCCATCATACTGCAGTAAGCCCTGGAGAAAAGCCTGGAAGTGGTTCCAACACAGAACTCCAAGGTAGGAAGACTAACATTTCCCATCACATACACAACAATCTCTGACCGCATCAGGGAGTCCACTAACCGCAACTGGCGCATGATGTCAAATGACACCAGCTTACCAAGCCAATTTCGACAGCCACCAATGATGTGCTACCGCAGGGGTAAGAACCTAAGGGATTTACTGGTCAAGACGGACCCCACGCATTGCTATGACCAACCAACTACCCACTCGAACTTGGGATGTTACAGATGCCTAGGATGCGTTACCTGTAGCCACATGATTCCGTGCAAGACCTTCGCCCACCCACATACGGGCAGAAAATACACTATCAGACATAGACTGACCTGTACCAGCGATCATGTAGTATATAAATTAGTCTGCCCGTGTGGACTGGCCTATGTGGGCAAAACGGACCTTCCACTCAGGGAGAGGATGCGCAATCATCGTTCAAGTATCCGCATAGCGTACAGGGACAAGGGCTCTGAGCTACCAGTGGCCAAGCATTTTTGGGAAAAAAGCCATCCCCTGCCCTCTGTCATGTTGATAGGCAATTTTGTATACAAGCTCAGTGGTGGTGTATTGGCCGACCAGGCTCGGCTAATTACCTCATTGTTATGCAAATGTTGTTGCATGCCACTTATACTTTATTATGTTATGTTACAGTCTAGTGACTTTAGGTCCACAACACAAAAAGTAAACATGTCCTAACCCCTGCCTCCTGTGTACAGAACTGTCCTGTAAACCGATCATTCCACGATCGGCTGGTTGCCATGACAATATGCAAACGCACGCTGACTTGCGGCCTAGCCGGTAACCATGGCAACGGCCGACGCGTGGACAGCACAGCAGCAATTCGTACAGCTGCAGAATACTTGAAACGGAATCAATTTTGCCCGCGATTTTCTGGCGCCCAGGCAGTTCGATACACAGGGTGAGGGGTAAGTCTCAGCTGTATCGTATGTACTGTATTTTGATTTTAATTGGATTAGAACCGTTTAACTTTGCTATATATTCTGTCACTATTACAATGCACTGTTATCCTGACGAAAGTCCTGACACAGGACTGAAACGTTGAAGTTTTTATGGCAGTTGCCGAATAAAATTTACTTATTTTCTACATTGAAAGAAGTCCTTGGAGTGCTTTTCCTACCTTTGATCTTTATATATATACATATATATATATATAAATATCTGTGTTCTTCTCACTCCCCCCCTTGTTCTTCTCACTCCTCCGTGTTCTTCTCACCTCCCCCCTCCCTGTGTTCTCCTCATCTCCCCTTTTCCTCACCCCCTCTCCCTGTGTTCTTCTCACACCCCTCCCTGTGTTCTTCTCATTCCCCCCTCCCTGTGTTCTTCTCACCCCTCCCCTCCGTGTTCTTCTCAATCCCCCATCCCTTTGTTCTTCTCACTCCCCCACCCTCCCTGTGTTCTTCTCACTCCCCTACCCTCACTGTGTACTTCTCACCTTCCCACCCTCCCTATGTTCTTCTTACTCTTCCCCCCCGTGTTCTTCTCACCCCCACCCTCCCTGTGTTCTTCTTACTCCTCCCCCATGTGTTCTTCTTACTCCCCCCCGTGTTCTTATCACTTCCCCCCTGTGTTCTTCTCAGCCCACCACCCCCCTGTGTTCTTCTTACTCCCCCCTCTCCCTATGTTCTTCTTACTCCCCCCCATGTTCTTCTCACCTCCCCTTCCCTGTGTAGCGTGGTTGGCCGAGCTTCTCTCCAGACCGCTTACAGGAGCTTCTGTTTCCTGTACCTGGCCGGATTGACAGGAAGTGCACACCGAGTGAGCACTTCCTATCAGTCCGGTCGGGTACAGGAAACGGATGTTCCTGTACCGCGGACCCAAGAGAAGCTCGGCCATGCTCCACAGTGAAGGGAAGGGGGGAGAGAGGCAGTGCTGCAGCCGCCTGAGGCTCTCTATAGAGCACTCAGGTGGCTGCAGCATTAAAAATAGCCGACGATGGGGGTGCAGGGTGCCCCCTCCAATGTGGCACCCTAGGCGGCTGCCTAGTTCGCCTGAAAGGAAGCGCTAGCCCTGGTAGGACCCCCAGGGGACATGTGACCGCTCTAAAAGAGCAGTTACATGGCCACAATAGGTGTCCACAGTGCTGCCTGAAATGACAGGCAGTCTCCCTGCTGGTGAAAAAGTAAAAATAAAGTTAATAAAAGTAAAAAATTTTAAAAAAATAATTAATTAAAAATGTTTTATGTATATATAAGATATATATATATATATATATATATATATAATCAAAACCGGAATAATTGGGTTGCACTCACGGACTTGAATAAAAAGTTATAAATTTATTCCATAAATTGAAGCAAAATCGACGTTTCGGTCCTCTCAGGGACCTTCCTCAGGATCAAATGACATGTCATTTGATCCTGAGGAAGGTCCCTGAGAGGACCGAAACGTCGATTTTGCTTCAATTTATGGAATAAATTTATAACTTTTTATTCAAGTCCGTGAGTGCAACCCAATTATTCCGGTTTTGATTCTATCTACAACCCCATGGGAAGTGGCACCCGGCAAGTAACATTTATACTGTTAATTATTTTTTGAGCAAGAGTGCATGGACTATTCTATTTTTGTATATATATATATATATATATATATATAGTAGATATATTATATCTATATATAATATGTATATATAGATATCTTATATATAACATCATACTAAGTATATTTTTTTATTAATATATACATATATTAATATAAAAATACACAGAGTAAAATTACACACGTAATATGTATATAATAACTATATGTATATATATATATATATATTATAAAAATGTAATGATAATTAATTAAAAATAAAGAAAAAAACTGAAAATAATGAAATAAAATATATATATATATATATATATATATGGAATTTTATTCTAGCTGTAAATAGGTGCCCTGGACTTACCTGGACCGGCAATCCACTGTGATCACAGTCGGGGGGGGGGAGGGGGGTGGGACTGCTGGCAGCAGCTCTGGCCACTCTGGCCCTCGAGGGCCATGTGATCACTATGACCACATCACCGCAATAGGACTCTAGGAGCTGCTAGCATTTTAATAATAATAATATTTTATATATATAATAATAATTATATATAATAATAATATATTATACATATATAATGCATATATATGATTTCATTATAAGTGTACTTTGAAATATATACACATATATCTCATATATGCGCATTATATATGTATAATATATTATAAAATGCTTTAATAATAATATATTATACATATATAGGAAATAAAAGTGTGTGTGTGTGTATATATTCATGGCAGCATATACATATGGGTTAGATCCTCCCCTTACAGCTGATAGGACAGGAATAAACCAAAAACCTTTGGTTAGATCCCTCAGTCAGTAGCACACTCCTAGAGAAGAAGTAAAACCAAAACTGGGTGGGTAGTATATGCTGCCATGAATAATAGCCAGGAAAAGAAAATAACGGTAAATATGAATAAATTTTCCACTTTCCTGGCTAATCATGGGAGCATGTACATATGGGAATACCTAAGCTTATCGGAGGGACAAGAGACTTAATAAATGCAAAAATACGTTTAAAGGGACACTATAGTCACCTGAACAACTTTAGCTTAATGAAGCAGTTTTGGTGTATAGAACATGCCCCTGCAGCCTCACTGCTCAATCCTCTGCCATTTAGGAGTTCAATCCATTTGTTTATGAACTCTAGTCACACCTCCCTGCATGTGACTTGCACAGCCTTCCATAAACACTTCCTGTAAAGAGAGCCCTATTTAGGCTTTCTTTATTGAAAGTTCTGTTTAATTAAGATTTTCTTATCCCCTGCTATGTTAATAGCTTGCTAGACCCTCAAGAGCCTCCTGTATGTGATTAAAGTTCAATTTAGAGATTGAGATACAATTATTTAAGGTAAATTACATCTGTTTGAAAGTGAAACCAGTTTTTTTTTTTCATGCAGGCTCTGTCAATCATAGCCAGGGAATGTGTGGCTAGGGCTGTATAAACAGAAACAAAGTGATTTAACTCCTAAATGACAGTGAATTGAGCAGTGAAATTGCAGGGGAATGATCTATACAATAAAACTGCTTTATTTAGCTAAAGTAATTTAGGTGACTATAGTGTTCCTTTAATGAACCCACTTATGACTCACAGAGCTTGCTCACTGGAGTTTGCTTGAAAGTAGGCTATTTAAAGTAGTCTCTTTTAAGTAGGAGTTAACACAACAGGAGTTTGTTGGAGAACTGGTGGACTGTGGTTGGTATTAGTTAATACCAAGTGGAAAAAAGCAGGTTTTAAATTTTTTTGTATTTTTTGTTTTGTATTTTATTTTAAATTTTTACCCTTTTTAATGTATTTTTCTCCTTGCTGTTTTGATTTCTTTTAATTTTTTGTAACTTTTTTCCCCTTTTCATATATATATATATTTTTTTCTTTGGATATATTTAAACTTTGTCCCTTTTTTTTTCTTCTATATTTTCTCCTTGCTGATTTTATTTAAAATGTTTTACCTCCTTATTTTTTTCCCCCTCTTTTGTTGTTTCTATTCCCCTCCGTGTGGGTGCTGCTGCTGAGCTAATTAGGGGGAGTGCGCCTTAATTTCCACCTGTGTGGGATTTGTATTGCCAATAGTTATGTACCGAACTCAGGGCTCGAGTCCTGCAGGAACGCATGGGAACGGCGTTCCTGCACTTTTTCCAAAGGAGGAACGCCGTTCCCGCTAGTGATCCTGCAGGACTGGCCCAGGGGGTGCAATGTCGCTGTGCTGCCTCATTTCTCCCAGTCCCCAGCATAGTGCCGCCCACAATGCACTGTCTGCTGTTGGTGGTCTGATGGCTGTCAAGATGCAGGAGATGTGCCTGCTCACACTATTCTCCCCCGCGGTAGTTTACTGAGGAGTGAAGCCTGCAGTGGGCGGGGCATTTAACTTCACTTCCTGTCAGGCCCTGCTAGAGGATTACCGAGCAGGGAGGAGTAAGAAGATCTCTTTTCAGCTACTTACACCACCAACAGTAAGTAGCCATGTTTTATTTATTTTTTCATTAAATAATTATATATCCAGCACAGAGCTCCACAGAGCTAAATCTTATAGTTCATGTGGAGCTCTGTGTTTTATTGGTCCAACAGTGCCACCTCGCTTCTATTCCTCTTATGCTTCCTCTCCCCTAAACACTAACAGCCATCCCTCTCTCACCCCTATTACTAGCAGCCATCCCCTTCTCCCCATCACTAGCAGCCATCCCTCACTCACCCCTATCACTAGCAGCCATCCCCTTCTCCCCATCACTAGCAGCCATCCCTCACTCACCCCTATCACTAGCATCCATCCTCCTCTGCCCTATCATTAGCAGCCAATCCCTTTCTCCCCTATTACTAGCAGCCATCCCCTTCTCCCCATCACTAGCAGCCATCCCTCACTCACCCCTATCACTAGCAGCCATCCCCTTCTCCCCATCACTAGCAGCCATCCCTCACTCACCCCTATCACTAGCAGCCATCCTCCTATGCCCTATCATTAGCAGCCAATCCCTTTCTCCCCTATTACTAGCAGCCATCCCCTTCTCCCCATCACTAGCAGCCATCCCTCACTCACCCCTATCACTAGCAGCCATCCCCTTCTCCCCATCACTAGCAGCCATCCCTCACTCACCCCTATCACTAGCAGCCATCCTCCTATGCCCTATCATTAGCAGCCAATCCCTTTCTCCCCTATCACTAGCAGCCATCCCTCACTCACCCCTATCACCAGCAGCCATCCCCTTCTCCCCATCACTAGCAGCCATCCCTCACTCACCCCTATCACTAGCATCCATCCTCCTCTGCCCTATCATTAGCAGCCAATCCCTTTCTCCCCTATTACTAGCAGCCATCCCCTTCTCCCCATCACTAGCAGCCATCCCTCACTCACCCCTATCACTAGCAGCCATCCCCTTCTCCCCATCACTAGCAGCCATCCCTCACTCACCCCTATCACTAGCAGCCATCCTCCTATGCCCTATCATTAGCAGCCAATCCCTTTCTCCCCTATCACTAGCAGCCATCCCTCACTCACCCCTATCACCAGCAGCCATCCCCTTCTCCCCATCACTAGCAGCCATCCCTCACTCACCCCTATCACTAGCATCCATCCTCCTCTGCCCTATCATTAGCAGCCAATCCCTTTCTCCCCTATTACTAGCAGCCATCCCCTTCTCCCCATCACTAGCAGCCATCCCTCACTCACCCCTATCACTAGCAGCCATCCCCTTCTCCCCATCACTAGCAGCCATCCCTCACTCACCCCTATCACTAGCAGCCATCCTCCTCTGCCCTATCATTAGCAGCCAATCCCTTTCTCCCCTATCACTAGGAAGAAAGAGATATACAAAGGGCCTGGAGAGGGAACACAGAGTGTGCTAGGCCCCCGTGTGCAGCGGTTGGCTCTCTCCACCATACCACTGGACCACCAGGTGATCTCCCCCCTCCCTGGCAAGGTAAGAAGCAGGGAAGGGGGAATAAAAAAATATGAACACATAAATTAAAAAAATTGCTTCCCCCCTATCATCCAGCACACACACACGCATCATCCAGCACGCACACACACACATCATCCAGCACATACACACACACACACATCATTCAGCACACACACATCATCCCGCACACACGCATCTTCCAGCAAACGCACACTGCATTCATTACACACAATCTGCACTTACTACAAACACACTACATTCATTATACACACTCTGCACTCACTACAAACACACTACATTCACTATACACACTCTGCACTCACTACATTCACTATACACATTCTGCATTCATTATGCACACTCTGCACTCACTACAAACACACTACATTCACTACACACTCTGCACTGACTACACACACTGCATTAATTATACACACTCTACACTCATTACAAACACACTACATTCACTACACAGTCAAAAAAACCTCAACTGCTGGAGTGAACCAGACTAGTTAGGTGTACAACTGGATATGATGAACGAAATAATATTGGTAATATGACAAATACCGTCTAGTGAAACACCAATAAATAGTAGTGAGAATCTAGCCAAAATGGCTTACCTCTATGTACAAAAAATAATAGTAATAAATAAAAGAATGATGCCTATGGACCTACAAGGCTCCCAAATAGCTAACTGGCTGGAGACTTTAATCAGTACAAAAAAATTGGTCAAACCCAGAGCTAGGGGCCCATACAGTAGGTATGAGTCAAATGACAAGCATAGGTATCAGGGGTGCTGTCACGTTCAGCTAAACACGGTGCTTGGATCGTGCAGCTGTAAGAGGGGCTATGAACTTGGTAACCAATGTAATATAAAATCTGATCGGCGGTATACCAAGCAATAGTCCCACTAGAAAGGGGGGTGTCAAAAGATGAGTTAATGTATACTTCTCATAGATGACATAGGGAAGAGGTATATAGATAGAACCTCCCCCTCTATAACTCGATAGCTGTAACACTAAACAGATAATGGTTACAGTATATAACCGAGAAGCCCCAATTAGTACTACTGAGGCATACTTCAGCAGATACAAAACGTGACCCAAACCCTAGTACAAATAGGAGGTAAAAAACACACAAAAGGGTGACTACATGTGTATAACCATACTTAGTATGTTGGTTGCCTACACATGGTGATAGAGATCCCTAAGTGAAAAAACGTGAGTAGAACAGAGAGCCCTTAGAGCCCGACGCGCGTTTCGGTGCTCGCTCTGGATGCACCTTCGTCAGGGGCTAATTTGAGACTGGTCAAAAGTCTCCTTTTAAATGAATCCAAGTCCCAGCCCCTTGCTAATTGTCCAATGAAACCGCCGGAATTCAGCGCCAAGCCAACCACGTGGGCGTATGTAAATGCCCTGGGTGGATGGACCAATAAATAATCTCCTCGTCAGACGTCATCTGACGTTTCCTTTCGTATGCACTTTTTCTTATCAACACCAGTTTGTTAACCCAATGTGTGCCAAGTGGATTTGGTCTATTATCATACCGATACATATGTAGAGTTGTAGCATTTTGCTACACAGCCGTGTTATTAATCAAATCTTTAGATATTGTTACGGGTTTCAGATACACTTAGATCGAGAGTTCGTCTAAAGTGTTAACATAAAGTATTTTTCGCTCTTCCAGCCTCAGAAAAAACTGAACACTTCCCCTTCGTTTTGTCCGATTTGTCCCTTTGGGGACTAAGATCGGATGGAGTGGCTACTGACTTGTAGCGATTGCTGAGAGCCTCCATTGTATTTGGAGTGCCAGTCTTATGCTGACAGCTAGAATAGCATGATAGAGAGATCCTTTATCTTAGGACTAGTGGGGGTCTAACAGTACCCAAAATATCTTTAGCATCTGCATCTAAAATGGGTACACAGCTTTCCATTGCACAAAAGCTTCGGATATACTACCCTTTAAATACCGAGGGATGTCAATAAAACAAGCCTCATGCTGTTATGTAGGGTATGTGTATCTCCACATAGGAGACTTGTGTTGCCTAGTGCAGGTGTAGGGTTTTGATCGTGAACACCCTATATTGAGTAGCAGTGCTAGCTGGCAGAGCGCCGCAAAATGTACCAATGCTCGCCCTACTATGTCCACCAGGACTGATAAAAGGATGATACGCATAGTGTTCTATTTGTACAGTGGTTATGTACTGGGGTGTTGCAGGTTAGGAGGTAGGTAGTGCGCCCTATGTGTGGATGATCAAATAACGTTATGATGCTTTGGAGTCAACCCTTCGGGCATCTTTGTGCACACAACTCCATAGACATTCATACTATGTTGGGTAACCACCCCTCTATTACATAGGGGATAATGGAAAGTAATCTCTTATTAGTGTATGGATATCTATACTGTGTGGGGTGGAGATTAGAGGCTGGGCAGGGGCTGGGCGGTTGGGCAAGGGACTTGGAATACAAAAGGTGATAGTTATAGTAGTGACCAGAAGGAACTAGATATTTACAGGTATTTACAATATATACATTTCTATTAAAATTGGTAGTAATCAGTATAGCGTGCTTAGGAAGCTGGATTTATCAGGGCACTTTACGGGAGGGTACGGATCATAGTATTGGTAAGGAATGGCGAGACATTCATCCGCAAATGCTGTGTATGTCCAGTAAAGTACTTCTTGGGATGAAATGAACTCACTATCCTTAGTTGGTGAGGAGAGGTTTCATATAAAGGGGGTGTAGGAGAAGCCCTCATTCAATCCGTTTGGAGATAGGGTTTTTAATGTAAAAATCCAATAGCTCTCTCTTTGGAGCAGTTTGGTATCAATATCACCCTTTCTGGGACCTAGCTTCATCTTTTCAATGCCGTTAAAACGTAGGCCTTGTGCTGAGCCACCATGTTTAAATTTTAGATGTCTGGATATGACTGTGTCGATTTGTCTCGTGGGATTTACCGAGTTTACGTGTTCGAGAATCCGGTTCTTGAATGGTCTAAAGGTTTTCCCTACATATTTTAGACCACAGCTACATGTTAGGAGATAGACCAGGCCCTCAGTCTGGCAGTTGAAAAAGGTCTTCACTGCATGTGTCTGGGTGTTTGTTGAATTCGAGAAGATCTTAGAATTTCTACGAATGAACTTGCATGCCTTGCAACGGCCGCATTGGAAAGTGCCTATAGCTGGGGATTTCAGCCAGGTGCCTTCCGACTTAGGTGGTGGAAGGTGGCTGGGTACCAAAATGTCCTTTAGGTTACGCCCTCTTCTGGCTGTAAGTGAGACATATGGGGTAAGGACCTCCTTTAGGTGTTGGTCTTGGTATATGAGGGGCCAGTATCTCCCAAGGATCTGCTTTACTGGGTCCCAGCCGGCGTCAAAAGTTCCGATGCACCGGATTATGTTTCGAGATTTGTCATTCTTCTGTTTATCAATCAGGAGTGTTTCACGTTCAGTCGTTATGGCTCTCTTATAGGCGGATTTGAGACACCTATTGGAATAGCCTTTGGATTTGAACTGCGCCCTTAGGATCTTGGCTTTGCATTTAAATTCTTCAAGGGTAGAACAGTTGCGTCTGACACGCAGGTATTGGCCTGTCGGTATACCCTTTTTAAGAGTGCTGGGGTGATGGCTTTGCCAATTCAGGAAGTTGTTCGTAGCTGTAGGTTTCCTGAAGAGGGTAGTGGAGATACATTGTTCATTCTCCATAGTTTGTAATGTTAGGTCCAGGAAATTTATATATTTTCCGCCTATCTCGTAAGTAAACTTGAGATTCAAGTTGTTTATATTGAGCGCTTTCACAAACTCTTCGAAGTATTCATTAGTTCCTGTCCAGATGATCAGCACGTCATCTATATAGCGTTTCCACATCTTGATGTGGTTATGGTAGTTTGCAAATTCTTGACCAGACACTACGTTATATTCCCACCACCCCAGGTGGAGGTTTGCATACGAAGGGGCACAAGTTGTCCCCATCGCGGTCCCTCTCACCTGGTGGTAGTATGTGCCTTCAAACAAAAAATAGTTGTGCGTTAATACGAACTGTAAGAGTTGCAGCACGAAATGGTTGTGTTGTTGTAGCGATGGGTCTCGTGTTTGGAGAAACCATTGGATGTTGTTAAGGCCTATTTTGTGGGGGATGGAACTATACAACCCTTCTACATCAAGGCTACATAGTTTCGCCTCGGGTGGTAAAATCAGGTCATGTAGTACTTTTAAAGTTTGTTTCGTATCCCTAAGGTAGGATGGGAGGGTCTTCACTAGTTCACTCAGTATATGCTCTACGTAGACACTGCAATTCTGCGTAAGATTATTATTGCCCGACACAATAGGTCTACCCGTTAATATTTTTTGTTTTTTATGTATCTTGGGCAGTGAGTAAAAAGTAGCTGTTGTTGGTTTTTTATTAAGCATAAACTTATACTCATCCATACTTATTAGTTCACTGGAGAGGGCTTGGTCGAGGATGTTTTTCAGTTCTGCAAAAAATCTTTTGGTAGGATCCATGGAAAGTGCCAGATAGGTGTCCTTGTCATCCAGTATACTGTGCACCATTTGGACATAGTGGGTTCTGTCCATTATCACCAGGTTCCCCCCCTTGTCTGATGGTTTGATGATGATCATTTCATTTCTTTTGAGTTTACCTAAGGCTTTTATTTCCAAGGGGTTCAGGTTATTTGGCTGAAAGGGGTACTGGGAATTCGTGTCCAGTGCTTCAATCTCTTTACAGGATAGTTCCACAAATAAGTCTATATACTTGTAATCAGGTATATAGGGTGTAAACCTGCTTTTTGGTTTTAGATTGGTGAACGGTGCTTGCTGTGTACTTAATGGTTCATTATTGCTGAGCAGTTCTACTAAGCTGTCTAGCACGTCCATGTCCCTCGCTTCCAAGCCTAGTCTCGATGCTTGTTTATTTCTTTTAATGCAATGATATTTATGGAGAGCTAGTTTCCTAGCAAATAAGTGGATATCTTTGGTCCAACTAAAGCTATCGAATGTTGGTGTTGGGACAAAGGACAGGCCTTTTTTCAATAGTTCTATTTCCGGGGTAGTCAATTGGTAGGAGGATAAATTAATAATTTGGCTCTCTTGAGTCAGTACGCTTTCCTTCGTTGGAAGCCTCGAGTGCTCTTGCTTCTTGTGTTCCTCTGTGGTTTTGCGTCTTGATTTGCCCTGGCTAAAAAATTAATCCCTTTTTTAAGAATACTTTTGGGATTAGGTTCAGGGAGGGCAGAGGTACTATCAGAGCTGAGTTCTAATTCTGAGCTACTGGTCTCATACTCAGAGGTGGAGAATTGATCAAACTCGACCCTTCTACTCTGTTTAGACCTCTGGTAAATATTCCCTGTTTGGAAGTCTTTGTTGTCCCTTATGAATTTAGAATGTTTGCGTGATTTTATGGTGGATTGGAATCTTTCCAATTGATTTTTCAATTTAATTTCAAGTTGTTCGAAACTGCTCTCAGTCTTAAAGGTTTCGATTTTTTCTATCTCCTCATCCACTTCTTTGTTAATTTTGTCTAGTCTTTGTTTTTCTGATCTACACAAAATATCCATAAATTTACGGGAACAAGTACTAGCTGCCTCCTCCCACTCTTTGATGAATTCTGTACCTTCAATATGAGGCCCTGGTATATTTTGAACTCTCAGGCCCCTTGGTATCAGTTCTTTATTTAGATATTTTTCGAGAGAGGCAACCTCCCAGCCTGCTCTGATCTGTTGTTTAAACAGGTAAGTCAGGTGATTAAATGCTGCATTGATATTAGTGTACGTGACGCTTTCATTCAAGTGCCCTTCAGAGAACACAGTGTCAATGTCCGTATACCAAGCTTCCCTTGTGGCTTTATCTGATAGAAATCCAGCCATGCTAAAGCAACGCTTAATAGGTGATAGGTATTGAAACCCGATAATTAATAAATTTAACAAATGTTCCACCTGTGAGGAAGGTCCAAACGAATATGGACCAATTCACTGGTGGAGGAGCACCTATTGGGACACTCCAGGGGTGTCCTGGGGCTTAACCCCTATAGCTTAGAATAGTCAAAAAAACCTCAACTGCTGGAGTGAACCAGACTAGTTAGGTGTACAACTGGATATGATGAACGAAATAATATTGGTAATATGACAAATACCGTCTAGTGAAACACCAATAAATAGTAGTGAGAATCTAGCCAAAATGGCTTACCTCTATGTACAAAAAATAATAGTAATAAATAAAAGAATGATGCCTATGGACCTACAAGGCTCCCAAATAGCTAACTGGCTGGAGACTTTAATCAGTACAAAAAAATTGGTCAAACCCAGAGCTAGGGGCCCATACAGTAGGTATGAGTCAAATGACAAGCATAGGTATCAGGGGTGCTGTCACGTTCAGCTAAACACGGTGCTTGGATCGTGCAGCTGTAAGAGGGGCTATGAACTTGGTAACCAATGTAATATAAAATCTGATCGGCGGTATACCAAGCAATAGTCCCACTAGAAAGGGGGGTGTCAAAAGATGAGTTAATGTATACTTCTCATAGATGACATAGGGAAGAGGTATATAGATAGAACCTCCCCCTCTATAACTCGATAGCTGTAACACTAAACAGATAATGGTTACAGTATATAACCGAGAAGCCCCAATTAGTACTACTGAGGCATACTTCAGCAGATACAAAACGTGACCCAAACCCTAGTACAAATAGGAGGTAAAAAACACACAAAAGGGTGACTACATGTGTATAACCATACTTAGTATGTTGGTTGCCTACACATGGTGATAGAGATCCCTAAGTGAAAAAACGTGAGTAGAACAGAGAGCCCTTAGAGCCCGACGCGCCAAACCTCTCCTCACCAACTAAGGATAGTGAGTTCATTTCATCCCAAGAAGTACTTTACTGGACATACACAGCATTTGCGGATGAATGTCTCGCCATTCCTTACCAATACTATGATCCGTACCCTCCCGTAAAGTGCCCTGATAAATCCAGCTTCCTAAGCACGCTATACTGATTACTACCAATTTTAATAGAAATGTATATATTGTAAATACCTGTAAATATCTAGTTCCTTCTGGTCACTACTATAACTATCACCTTTTGTATTCCAAGTCCCTTGCCCAACCGCCCAGCCCCTGCCCAGCCTCTAATCTCCACCCCACACAGTATAGATATCCATACACTAATAAGAGATTACTTTCCATTATCCCCTATGTAATAGAGGGGTGGTTACCCAACATAGTATGAATGTCTATGGAGTTGTGTGCACAAAGATGCCCGAAGGGTTGACTCCAAAGCATCATAACGTTATTTGATCATCCACACATAGGGCGCACTACCTACCTCCTAACCTGCAACACCCCAGTACATAACCACTGTACAAATAGAACACTATGCGTATCATCCTTTTATCAGTCCTGGTGGACATAGTAGGGCGAGCATTGGTACATTTTGCGGCGCTCTGCCAGCTAGCACTGCTACTCAATATAGGGTGTTCACGATCAAAACCCTACACCTGCACTAGGCAACACAAGTCTCCTATGTGGAGATACACATACCCTACATAACAGCATGAGGCTTGTTTTATTGACATCCCTCGGTATTTAAAGGGTAGTATATCCGAAGCTTTTGTGCAATGGAAAGCTGTGTACCCATTTTAGATGCAGATGCTAAAGATATTTTGGGTACTGTTAGACCCCCACTAGTCCTAAGATAAAGGATCTCTCTATCATGCTATTCTAGCTGTCAGCATAAGACTGGCACTCCAAATACAATGGAGGCTCTCAGCAATCGCTACAAGTCAGTAGCCACTCCATCCGATCTTAGTCCCCAAAGGGACAAATCGGACAAAACGAAGGGGAAGTGTTCAGTTTTTTCTGAGGCTGGAAGAGCGAAAAATACTTTATGTTAACACTTTAGACGAACTCTCGATCTAAGTGTATCTGAAACCCGTAACAATATCTAAAGATTTGATTAATAACACGGCTGTGTAGCAAAATGCTACAACTCTACATATGTATCGGTATGATAATAGACCAAATCCACTTGGCACACATTGGGTTAACAAACTGGTGTTGATAAGAAAAAGTGCATACGAAAGGAAACGTCAGATGACGTCTGACGAGGAGATTATTTATTGGTCCATCCACCCAGGGCATTTACATACGCCCACGTGGTTGGCTTGGCGCTGAATTCCGGCGGTTTCATTGGACAATTAGCAAGGGGCTGGGACTTGGATTCATTTAAAAGGAGACTTTTGACCAGTCTCAAATTAGCCCCTGACGAAGGTGCATCCAGAGCGAGCACCGAAACGCGCGTCGGGCTCTAAGGGCTCTCTGTTCTACTCACGTTTTTTCACTTAGGGATCTCTATCACCATGTGTAGGCAACCAACATACTAAGTATGGTTATACACATGTAGTCACCCTTTTGTGTGTTTTTTACCTCCTATTTGTACTAGGGTTTGGGTCACGTTTTGTATCTGCTGAAGTATGCCTCAGTAGTACTAATTGGGGCTTCTCGGTTATATACTGTAACCATTATCTGTTTAGTGTTACAGCTATCGAGTTATAGAGGGGGAGGTTCTATCTATATACCTCTTCCCTATGTCATCTATGAGAAGTATACATTAACTCATCTTTTGACACCCCCCTTTCTAGTGGGACTATTGCTTGGTATACCGCCGATCAGATTTTATATTACATTGGTTACCAAGTTCATAGCCCCTCTTACAGCTGCACGATCCAAGCACCGTGTTTAGCTGAACGTGACAGCACCCCTGATACCTATGCTTGTCATTTGACTCATACCTACTGTATGGGCCCCTAGCTCTGGGTTTGACCAATTTTTTTGTACTGATTAAAGTCTCCAGCCAGTTAGCTATTTGGGAGCCTTGTAGGTCCATAGGCATCATTCTTTTATTTATTACTATTATTTTTTGTACATAGAGGTAAGCCATTTTGGCTAGATTCTCACTACTATTTATTGGTGTTTCACTAGACGGTATTTGTCATATTACCAATATTATTTCGTTCATCATATCCAGTTGTACACCTAACTAGTCTGGTTCACTCCAGCAGTTGAGGTTTTTTTGACTATTCTAAGCTATAGGGGTTAAGCCCCAGGACACCCCTGGAGTGTCCCAATAGGTGCTCCTCCACCAGTGAATTGGTCCATATTCGTTTGGACCTTCCTCACAGGTGGAACATTTGTTAAATTTACATTCACTACACACACTGCATTCATTATACACACTTTGCACTAACTACAAACACACTGCATTCACTATACACACTCTGCACTCACTACAAACACACTACATTTATTATACACACTGCACTCACTACCAACACACTACATTCATTATACACACTCTGCACTCACTACAAACACACTACATTCATTATACACACTATGCACTCACTACATTCACTATACACACTCGGCATTCATTATGCACACTCTGCACTCACTACAAACACACTACATTCACTATACACACTCTGCACTCAGTACATTCACTATACACACTCTGCATTCATTATGCACTCTGCACTCACTACAAACACTGCATTCACTACACACACTGCATTCATTCTACACACTCTGCACTCACTACATTAATTACACACACTCTGCACTCATTACAAACACACTACATTCACTATACACACTCTGCACTCACTACAAACACACTACATTCACTACACACACTGCATTCATTATACACACTTTGCACTAACTACAAACACACTACATTGACTATACACGCTCTGCACTCACTACAAACACTACATTTATTATACACACTGCACTCACTACAAACACACTACATTCATTATACACACTCTGCACTCACTACAAACACACTACATTCATTATACACACTCTGCACCCACTACAAACACACTACATACATTATTCAACTCTGCATTCACTACAAACACACTACATGCATTATACACACCCTGCACTGCACTATATGCATAGGAGTATAAATTATTTCATTTTTTTTGGGGGGGGGGGGAGGTTGGGGGGTGCGGGAATCTTGGGTGAGCAAAACATAGCGTGTTTGCGTTCGCCACGGCGGGCGAACACATGCGTGGTTCGATCTGCCCCCTATTCGTCATCATTGAGCAAACTTTGACCCTGTGCCTCACGGTCAGCAGACACATTCCAGCCAATTAGCAGCAGACCCTCCCTTCCAGACCCTCCCACCTCCTGTACAGCATCCATTTTAGATTCATTCTGAAGGTGCATTCTTAGATAGAGGAGGGAAAGTGTAGCTGGTGCTCATTAGATAGGGAAATTGATAGCAAGGCTAGGGTATTCAGTGTCCACTACAGTCCTGAAGGACTCATCTGATCTCTGCTGTAAGAACAGCACCCCAAAAAGCCCTTTTTAGGGCTAGAACATCAGTCTGCTTTTTTTTCCTGTGTAATCTAATTGCAGTTGCCTGCCTTCCAGCTTCTGTGTCAGGCTCACAGTGGATATTGTGCCCACTTGCCCAGTGCCACCACTCATATCTGGTGTCACAATAGCTTAAGCTTGACATTTAAAAAAAAATAAAAAAAATTCACTGTAATAGATTGAATAGCAGTTAGTTGTCTGCCAGCTTCTGTGTCAGGCTCACAGTGGATACTGTGCCCACTTGCCCAGTGCCACCACATTGTTCACTGTTATAGATTGAATAGCAGTTAGTTGTCTTCAAGCGGGTGTCAGGCCTTCAGCGTGTACTCTGCCAACCTCAGAAAGTGCACTTTGCCACTCATATCTGGTGTGACTATAGCGTGCCTTTAAAAACAAAAAAAGTTTTTCACTGTAAGCTAATAGCAGTTAGTTGTCTGCAAGCATCTGGGTGTCAGGCCTTCAGCGTGTACTCTGCAAACCTCAGCAAGTGCACTTTGCCACTCATATCTGGTGTGACTATAGCGTGCCTTTAAAAACAAAAATGTTTTTCACTGTAAGCTAATAGCAGTTAGTTGTCTGCAGGCGTCAGGCCTTCAGCGTGTACTCTGCCAACCTCAGCAAGTGCACTTTGTCACTCATATCTGGTGTGACTATAGCGTGCCTTTAAAAACAAAAAACGTTATTCACTGTAAGCTAATAGCAGTCAGTGTCCTTAAAGCGGGTGTCAGACCTTCAGCGTGTACTCCGCCAACCTCAGCAAGTGCACTTTGCCACTCATATCTGGTGTGACTATAGCGTGCCTTTAAAAACAAAAAAGTTTTTCACTGTAAGCTAATAGCAGTTAGTTGTCTGCAGGCGTCAGGCCTTCAGCGTGTACTCTGCCAACCTCAGCAATTGCACTTTGCCACTCATATCTGGTGTGACTATAGCGTGCCTTTAAAAACAAAAAACGTTATTCACTGTAAGCTAATAGCAGTCAGTGTCCTTAAAGCGGGTGTCAGACCTTCAGCGTGTACTCTGCCAACCTCAGTAATTGCACTTTGCCACTCATATCTGGTGTGACTATAGCGTGCCTTTAAAAACAAAAAACGTTTTTCACTGTAAGCTAATAGCAGTCAGTGTCCTTAAAGCGGGTGTCAGGCCTTCAGCGTGTGCTCTGCCAACCTCTGCAAGTGTACTTTGCCACTCATATCTAGTGTCTCTATAGCGTGCCTTTACAAAGAAAAAAAGTTTTTCACTGTAAGATAATAGCAGTTAGTTGTCTGCAAGCGTCTGGGTGTCAGGCCTTCAGCGTGTGCTCTGCCAACCTCTGCAAGTGTACTTTGCCATTCATATCTTGTGTCTCTATAGCGTGCCTTTACAAAGAAAAAACTTTTTTCACTGTTATAGATTGAATAGCAGTTAGTTGTCTTCAAGCGGGTGTATCAGGCCTACAGCGTGTACTCTGCCAACCTCTGCCACTGCACAGTGCCACTCATATCTGGTCTCACAGTAGCTTGCACGCATAGTACCACTAATCAAAAAAAAAATGACAGGCAGAGGCAGGCCACCCCGCAGGGGCCATCGTGGTCGTGGTGCTGTGATTCCCTTTGGCCCTAGAATAATGCCCAGTTTTCAGAGGCCACGTACCCTGAACTTGAAAAGTTCTGAGGACATAGTTGACTGGCTAACACAGGACATCCAATCTTCTACAGCTTCCGCTCGGAACCTTGATGCACCATCCTCCTCCAGCTTAGCTTCAGGCACCTCTCAAGATACCACTCACCAGCCTGCCGCCACCACCAAAACTAGCACCACAGCCGCTTCACTTGGTATGTCAGAGGAGTTATTCATACATCCGTTTGAAGAAATTAGTAATGCGCAAACATTATTGCCAGAGGATGTAGATAACAGGGATATGTCTCAGGCAGGCAGCATTACACACATGGACGTACGGTGTGATGATGATGATGTTGTACCCGCTGCTGCTTCCTTTGCTGAGTTGTCAGATACAAGTGAAGCGGTTGATGATGACGATGCGTCCATGGATGTCACGTGGGTGCCCGTTCAGCAAGAAGAAGAACAGGACAAAAGTTCAGATGGGGAGACAGAGAGGAGGAGGAGACGAGTTGGAAGCAGGGGGAGGTCGTCGCAAGGAGCTAGTGGCACAGTCAGACAGCATCCATCGGCACCCGGGGTCAGCTAGACAGCACGCCAATCAACGCATGCTGTTGCCACCACCAGAATGCCGTCATTGTAGAGCTCAGCAGTGTGGAATTTTTTTTGTGTGTCTGCCTCTGACAACAGCGAGGCCATTTGCAACCTGTGCCAAAAGAAACTGAGTCGTGGGAAGTCCAACACCCACCTAGGTACAACTGCTTTGCGAAGGCACATAATCGCACATCACAAACACCTATGGGATCAACACACGAGTACAAGCAGCACACAAACTCAAAGCCGCCATCCTCCTCCTGGTCCAGCATCTTCAGCCACGTCAACCACTGCTGTCCTCCTTGCCCCCTCTCAACCATCCGCCACTCCGTCTCTCGCCTTGAGCAGTTCCTGCTCATCTGCCCACAGTCAGGTGTCTGTCAAGGACATGTTTGAGCGTAAGAAGCCAATGTCACAAAGTCACCCCCTTGCCCGGCATCTGACAGATGGCTTGTCTGAACTCTTTTACCATACAAGCTGGTGGAGTCTGAGGCGTTCCAAAAATTTGTACCGCAGTGGAAGGTACCCGGCCGAAATGTCTTTGCACAAAAGGCAATCCCCAACCTGTACTCGATTGTGCAAAAGGAAGTAATGGCATGTCTGGCACACAGTGTTGGGGCAAGGGTCCATCTGACTACTGATACCTGGTCTGCAAAGCATGATCAGGGCAGGTATATCACCTACACTGCGCATTTGGTAAATCTGCTGACGGCTGCCAAGCATGGAATGCGTGGCTCTGCAGAGGAGTTGGTGACACCGCCACGACTTGCAGGCAGGCCTGCTGCCACCTCCTCTACTCCTCCTACTCCATCCTCTTCCATAACCTCCTCGGCTGAGTCCTCTTCTGCTGCTGCGTCTTGCTCCACATCAACGGCACCCCCCAGCTCCCCAGGTACTATTCCACATCCCGGATACGGCAGTGTCACGCCGTCTTGTGGTTGACTTGCCTGAAAGCAGAGAGTCACACTGGACCAGCACTCCTGTCCGCCCTGAACGCACAGGTGGATCAGTGGCTGACTCCGCACCAACTGGAGATCGGCAAAGTGGTTTGTGACAATGGAAGAAATTTGTTGGCGGGATTGAATTTGGGCAAGTTGACACATGTGCCATGCATGGCACATGTGTGTAATCTGATCGTACAACGCTTTGTGCATAAGTACCCAGGCTTACAGGACGTCCTGAAGCAGGCCAGGAAGGTGTGTGGCCATTTCAGGCGTTCCTACACGGCCATGGCGCACTTTTCAGATATCCAGCGGCGAAACAACATGCCAGTGAGGCGCATGATTTGCGACAGCCCGACACGTTGGAATTCAACACTCCTAATGTTCGACCGCCTGCTCCAACAAGAAAAAGCCGTTGACGACTGTTTGTATGACCGGGGTGCTAGGACAGCCTCTGTGGAGCTGTGATTTTTTTGCCACTTTACTGGACGCTCATGCGCAATGCCTGTAGGCTCATGCGTCCTTTTGAGGAGGTGACAAATCTAGTCAGTCGCACCGAAGGCACCATCAGCGACATCCTACCATTTGTTTTCTTCCTGGAGCGTGCCCTGCGAAGAGTGCTGGATCAGGCCGTAGATGAGCGTGAAGAGGAAGAGGAAGAGTTGTGGTCACCATCACCACCAGAAACAGCCTTATCAGCATCGCTTGCTGGACCTGCGGCAATGCTGGAAGAGGATTGTGAGGAAGAGGAGTCAGAGGCTTTGAGGAGGAGGAGGAAGACCAACCACAACAGGCACCCAGGGTGCTCGTTGTCACCTATCTGGTACCCGTCGTGTTGTACGTGGCTGGGGGGAAGAACATACCTTCAGTGAGATCACTGAGGACGAGGAACGGGACATGAGTAGCTTGGCATCCAACCTTGTGCAAATGGGGTCTTTCATGCTGTCGTGCCTGTTGCGGGACCCTTGTATAAAAAGGCTGAAGGAGAACGACCTGTACTGGGTGTCCATGCTACTAGACCCCTGGTATGAGCAGAAAGTGCCTGAAATGTTACCGAATTACCGCAAGTCGGAAAGGATGCAGCAGTTCCAAAATAAATGAAAAAGTATGCTTTACACAGCGTATAAGGGTGATGTCACAGCACAACGGGAATCTAACAGGGGAAGAGGTGAAAGTAATCCTCCTCCTCCCACGACAACGCCGGCAAGGACAGGACGCTTTACAGACGTGTTGTTGATGGAGGACATGAGGAGCTTTTTAAGTCCTACGCATCGCCACAGCCCTTCAGGGTCCACCCTCAGATAACGACTCGACCGACATGTAGCAGACTACCTCGCCTTAACTGCAGATGTCGACACTCTGAGGAGCGATGAACCCCTTGACTACTCGGTCTGCAGGCTTGACCTGTGGCCTGAGCTATCCCAATTTGCGATAGAACTTCTGGCCTGCCCCGCTTCAAGTGTCCTGTCAGAAAGGACCTTCAGTGCAGCAGGAGGTATTGTCGCTGAGAAGAGAAGTCGCCTAGGTCAAAAAAGTCTAGATTACCTCACCTTTATTAAGAAGAATGAGGGATGGATCCCGAAGGGACTGACAGTGGGCGATACATTCGACTAAAAAAGGCCGGATGAGGGGGACGTAACAATGATTAAACTGATAAGAAAAGTACTACTTAACACACCACTCCTATCTGGTGGCACATTGGATTACACGCGGAGTGCCCCAAATTTGAAGTAGGAGGACCAACCCAGGGCCGGCGCTACCATAAGGCGGCCCAGGCGGCCGCCTTAGGGCGCACCGGCCCTGGGGGCGCAAAATCAGGCTGACCGGAAGGAGGGAAGCGCACTGCGCTCCCCTCCAACCGACGACCTATCGTAGCGTGGCCGAGCGCCCGGTTCTGCGGGCGCGCGAGGGAGCACTCTCCCATGTGTGCTTCCTCTTCAGCTCCCTCGCGCGCCGCATACTGATACCGGAGCCGGAAGATGACGTCATCTTCCGGCACCGGCATCCCTACGCGGTGCGCGAGGGAGCTGAAGAGGAAGCACACATGGGAGAGTGCTCCCTCGCGCCCGCCCGCCAGCCCGCCAGCCTGGGAGCCAGCCAGCCAGTCAGGGAGCCAGCCAGCCAGGGAGCCTGCCAAGGAGCCCAGGAGCCCAGCAGCCCCACTGGACCCCAGGGAATCCCTTCAGCACTCAAAAAAGGTATGGAGGCTGGGGGATTAAATAAATAAAAAAAACATGTGTTAGTGTGTGTGTGTGTCTGTTAGTGTGAGTGTTAGTGTGTGTGTGTGTCTGCTAGTAAGTGTCAGTGAGTGTCAGTGTGTGTGTCTGCTAGTGAGTGTCAGTGAGTGTGTCTGCTAGTGAGTGTCAGTGAGTGTGTCTGCTAGTGTCAGTGAGTGTGTCTGCTAGTGTCAGTGAGTGTGTCTGCTAGTGTCAGTGAGTGTGTCTGCTAGTGTCAGTGTGTGTGTCTGCTAGTGAGTGTCAGTGTGTGTCTCCTAGTGAGTGTCAGTGTGTGTCTGCTAGTGAGTGTCAGTGAGTGTGTCTGCTAGTGAGTGTCAGTAAGTGTGTTACTGTGTGTCTCTTACTGAGTGTGTTTGTGTGTGTATTATTGAGTCTGTTTGATGTCTGTTAGTGAGTGTGTGTTTGTCAGTGAGAGTGTATGTTTTGTAAGTGAGTGTGTATGTATGTATGTCGCTGAGTGTGTCTGTCAGTAAATGTGTGTGTCTGTTAGCTGGTGTGTATGCATCTGTTCGTGAGAGTGTGTGTCTTCAGCACTTACCTTTCTCTAGCGCCGGACTCCCTTGGCGCTGGGGATCCCTCCGCCTCTCAGCTCCGAATGCTCTTGCCGCGCACGCATTCAAACCGCCCATAGGAAAGCATTACTCAATGTTTTCCTATGGACGTTCAGTGTTTGAGAATAGCGGAAGCTCCTCTAGCGGCTGTCAGAGAGACATCCACTAGAGGCTGGATTAACCCTCGGTGAAACATAGCAGTTTCTCTGAAACTGCTATGTTTTCAGCTGCAGGGTTAAAACTAGAGGGACCTGACACCCAGACCACTTCATTGAGCTGATGTGATCTGGGTGTCTGTAGTGGTCCTTTAAGTGTGTGTGCATCTGCATGCACTGGCGTACATACCGCGGTCGCAGGGGTCACAGCCCTGCAACCCCTGCGACCAGGTGCCCGCCGCCATGAGTTGTGGCCCCGGCCCGCGCAGAGTAAGCGCGAGGGGGGGGTGTGGCGAAACCAACCTCGCCACTGGGCCCTGGAGAAGCCTGTTTGCTAGCCTCCTACCTACTGACTATGGCCCCTGGGTTATTTGGGGCATATTGTACTGTATATTGCTGCTACTGGCCCTTTTAACAGCATCTATGGACATATTGGGACTTTTGGGACTACTGTCCCTTTAAGACTGTGCTACATATTCTAGTGTACTGCCTGTAATATTATATGTGTATTTGTGTGTTAAGCTTAACCTGGGATATGTATGCAGCATTCACCTGATTGTTCGGTAGAATCACTCCATTCATTATATTGAGTGAAACTACCGAACAACCAGACCACCCAGGAATAAGTGTGCCTCCAATTACAGTTTGCAACAATGTTGCAAACGGGTAATTGGCAATCAGTGTAATGTATTCTTTGTCCTCTGGGTGGCCGCCATTCGGGAAACAAACACGTGGCGGCGGCCATCTTAAACTACCGAACAGCGGTGTTTTGCCGTCGAGTGTCTGGAACTAAAATCGGACACTTGACTAGGCAAACACCGCTGAGACCTCCATACTTCCAGAAATTCGTATAAAAACTACCGAATGGCCCGCCGTTCGGTAGAAAGAACCCCTCAAACAAGGGAATTCATTCAAACCCTCTCCAGGCTCTATAACACAGGCAATTCGCCTGTTTTCATTCCCTTGTTTGTGACCGACCGCAGCGCCAAAATGCATGGAACTGTTTTCGGATACTTTACCCATGCGGTCGGTCAAATCTTTGGAACCCCATATCTCCCGAACCATTCATCCGAATGACTTGAATTTTGGATATGTTGTCCCCCTGAATAAGGGCTATCCAGATTTAAAGGTGTACCCCCGGGTTTTGGGGTACATCCAGAACTTGGCTGAAAAGGTGTACCGGATAATTGGGTTTAATGTTATCTGAGGGGAGGGGATGTGTGGGCTGAACCATGTATGTGATTGGTTATTTTATGCCTCCCCCTGGGTGTGGCCTGTAAGTGTACAAGTGTAATAAAAGCCAGGCTGGATGAGCCAGGCGAGAGTTCCTGTTTTACCCTCAAAGTGATGTGTCGTCTCATTATTGGGGGGAAGGATTTATTGCATGCTGTTCCAGTTGACTGCTAGGAGTACAAGCCTATTCGTATGGTTCCTATTCAATGGTCTACAGCATTCATATGCTTGGGAGAATTTAAAGGTTTCTCGGATTCGGTGATTGTGGTGTCTGCCAGAGTGCTTGGAGTCCTCAGGAAGCGCTAGGAGCATCCATTAACGGAGGTACCAAGTCGGGGTGCCAGGTGATCCGTTACATTGGTGGCAGCAGTGGGATGGCGTCCTAGTGCGAGGTAAAGCAGCTCGGAGACACAGTACGTTTGGATTTACAAATTGAGGGCAACGCTAGCAGTCGTGCAGCGCCCCTGGGAGCAGACTAGTATGGAAGGTTCTGGCTCTGGAGATGATTGGCTGGCCGAGGTGAGGCAGCGAGTGGCCGAGTATGGGGATGATATACCCATGGAGACACGCCGGGTGATCTGGAACCAGGTCATGGCCGAGCGAAACACAAGGCTGGACCGAGAATTCCGGTTGGCGAAAGAGAGGAAGTATGCTCAGCAGCAGGAGCGTTACAGCAGCCGAGTAGAGGCTGCATCCGAGGAGGTTAGCCGTCTTTCCCTGAGGCGGCGGGAGGAACCAGAAGTGGGGGTCCTCATAGACTGGTCCTGTGAGGAACCACAACAGGCAGGTAGAGATGGGACCAAGGTCTCTCCACCGGGCCCACCGGGATGCTGGGCAGCCGGCCCAGATCCCCAGCAGCAGCCAGAGTTGCCAGGTGGGGAAGCAGGTGGCCCTTACTCACAAATGTTGAGGGGCCTCACGGATTGGTCCTGGGAAGACCCACAGATGGCAGGTGGAGATGGGACTGCGGTCTCTCTACCGGCCCTACAGGGATGCTGGGCAGTCGGCCCAGATCCCCAGCGGCAGTGTGCGTTACAGGGAGCTGAAAGTGCCGTTCTTGCTCCCCAGCGGCAGTCTACGGTGCAGGGAGAGGAGCCTGTTATCCCCTCTCCCCAGCGGTTGAAGGTGTGTAAGGGAGAGGAGTTTGTTACCCCCTCTCCCCACCGACAACCTAACCCACCAAGGGGAGACAGTAAACCCCTCACCAGCGCAGATGGGACCGTGGTCTCTGCGCCCAAGTTACAGGGAGCTGAATGGGCCGTCCTCCCTCCCCAGCGGCAGTGTGATTTGTTGGGAATTGGGAGCCCAGTCTCCATTCCCCAGCGGCAGTGTGAATTGCAGGGAATTGGGAGCCCAGTCTCCATTCCCCAGCGGCAGGCTGAGTTACAGGGGACAGAGGTAGTTGGTCCTACCCCCCAGCAGCAGAGTGATATGCTGGGAAGGCAGTGTGAAGTGCAGGGAGAGGAGAGCAGCGTCCTCCCTCCCCAGCGGCAGGCTGAGTTACAGGGGGCAGAGGTAGTTGGTCCTACCCCCCAGCAGCAGCGTGATTTTTTGGGAATAGAGAGCCCAGTCTCCAATCCCCAGCAGCAGGACACTGAATTGGGAGGAGAGACAGTCGGTCTCCCTCCACAAAGACTGAAAGTAGGCATGGGAGAGGAGATTGTTACCTCCTCTCCCCAGCGGCAGATCATCAATGGGCAGAGTGTTCTAATGGGAGAGGAGATTGTTACCACCTCTCCCCAGCGGCGGATCATCAATGGGCAGAGTGTTCTAATGGGAGAGGAGCTGGTTACCAACTCTCCCCAGCGGCAGCTTAATGTACCAGGGGGAGACTGTAAGCCCCACACCTGTGCAAATGGGACCGTGGTCTCTGCACTTCCAGCACAGGGGGTAGGGACGGTCGGTCCTGCCCCCCACAACAGGGCTGTTTAGCCAAAGGGGAGACAGTCTGTCTCCAGCAGCAGAGCTGTGTAACTAAAGGGGAGACAGTCGGTCTCCAGCAGCAGAGCTGTGTAACTCAAGGGGAGACAGTCGGTCTCCAGCAGCAGAGCGGTGTAACTCAAGGGGAGACAGTCGGTCTCCAGCAGCAGAGCTGCGCAGCTAAAGGGGAGACAGTCGGTCTCCAGCAACCAGGCTCCAACCAGACTACTCCTGTAGTAGTGCTGGCACCAGGGCAGAGTACCGCTGGTCTCTGCCCACTCAGCAACCCACCAAAACAGCCTACCAGTCCCCCACACAGCCGGGGTGAGGCACCTGGACCTGGACAAGTTTTTCCATTACTCAGGTGTAGTAACCATTCATTGTGGGTGGACTGTACTGCTGTTTCTGTTTTGTGGGTGGGCTGCTGGACTAACAAGGGCACTGACCGGCAAGAGGTCAGGTACCCTGTTAGTATGTTTGGAAAAGGGGAGAAATGTGGCAAAACCAACCTCGCCACTGGGCCCTGGAGAAGCCTGTTTGCTAGCCTCCTACCTACTGACTATGGCCCCTGGGTTATTTGGGGCATATTGTACTGTATATTGCTGCTACTGGCCCTTTTAACAGCATCTATGGACATATTGGGACTTTTGGGACTACTGTCCCTTTAAGACTGTGCTACATATTCTAGTGTACTGCCTGTAATATTATATGTGTATTTGTGTGTTAAGCTTAACCTGGGATATGTATGCAGCATTCACCTGATTGTTCGGTAGAATCACTCCATTCATTATATTGAGTGAAACTACCGAACAACCAGACCACCCAGGAATAAGTGTGCCTCCAATTACAGTTTGCAACAATGTTGCAAACGGGTAATTGGCAATCAGTGTAATGTATTCTTTGTCCTCTGGGTGGCCGCCATTCGGGAAACAAACACGTGGCGGCGGCCATCTTAAACTACCGAACAGCGGTGTTTTGCCGTCGAGTGTCTGGAACTAAAATCGGACACTTGACTAGGCAAACACCGCTGAGACCTCCATACTTCCAGAAATTCGTATAAAAACTACCGAATGGCCCGCCGTTCGGTAGAAAGAACCCCTCAAACAAGGGAATTCATTCAAACCCTCTCCAGGCTCTATAACACAGGCAATTCGCCTGTTTTCAGTCCCTTGTTTGTGACCGACCGCAGGGCCAAAATGCATGGAACTGTTTTCGGATACTTTACCCATGCGGTCGGTCAAATCTTTGGAACCCCATATCTCCCGAACCATTCATCCGAATGACTTGAATTTTGGATATGTTGTCCCCCTGAATAAGGGCTATCCAGATTTAAAGGTGTACTCCCGGGTTTTGGGGTACATCCAGAACTTGGCTGAAAAGGTGTACCGGATAATTGGGTTTAATGTTATCTGAGGGGAGGGGATGTGTGGGCTGAACCATGTATGTGATTGGTTATTTTATGCCTCCCCCTGGGTGTGGCCTGTAAGTGTACAAGTGTAATAAAAGCCAGGCTGGATGAGCCAGGCGAGAGTTCCTGTTTTACCCTCAAAGTGATGTGTCGTCTCATTATTGGGGGGAAGGATTTATTGCATGCTGTTCCAGTTGACTGCTAGGAGTACAAGCCTATTCGTATGGTTCCTATTCAATGGTCTACAGCATTCATATGCTTGGGAGAATTTAAAGGTTTCTCGGATTCGGTGATTGTGGTGTCTGCCAGAGTGCTTGGAGTCCTCAGGAAGCGCTAGGAGCATCCATTAACGGAGGTACCAAGTCGGGGTGCCAGGTGATCCGTTACAGGGGGGCACGGATCAATTTGCGCACTGGGGCCCCATGGGTCATGTGTACGCCACTGCACCTACCCTGGTGTCTGCCGCAGGCTGTGTGGAGGGGGCGAGGATATGAATGACATCATATCCCTGCTCCCTGTGTACCACACAGCGCGGCTGGCGCCCTGTGATGGGGCTGGGCTGCAGGACAGGACTCCAAGGAACCAGACAACATGCATCCAGGGGACAAGATTGAACTGATGTAAGTATGTAATTGTGTATGTCTCTGTATGTATGTATGTATGTATGTATGTATGTAGAAACCAAAGAAAAACATGTTACTTGCGCTCTATCCTTTATCCCTATATATTTTTAAAACAAATGGAGGTCTTTTAGTTACCTCCAATGGCCATGAGAGGATTGAGCCCACCTGCCACATCAAGGCAGACCCCCCTAGGTGGGTCCTAACTCTAACCATTCACCTTGCTTCCTTGAGCCTCTGGCAAAAATCTCTAATGAGACAGAAAGGGGTATTTTTTTATATACACCCCTATACATTATTAACCCTTAATAGGGAACACATGGGATGGGCGGCTGCATTGTAACAAGGCTGAGTAATACAAAAATTGGATACAAATGCAGAAAGAAAAGTCCTGCGCTCAACTCCCATCACTACTGGGCGGCTGCAATGACTACAGTACACATCAGCCCCAATACATAGTAAAAAACAAAGAAAAACATGTTACTTGCGCTCTATCCTTTATCCCTATGTATTTTTAAAACAAATGGAGGTCTTTTAGTTACCTCCAATGGCCATGAGAGGATTTGTATGTATGTATGTAGGTCTCTGTATGCCTGTATGTCTTTGTATGTATGTTTCTGTATGCATGTATGTGTCTGTATGTTTCTGTATGCCTGTATGTCTCTGTATGTACAAATGTATGTGTCTGTATGCCTGTATGTCTTTGTACGTATGTGTCTGTATGCCTGTATGTCTCTGTATACCTGTATATATGTATGTGTCTGTATGACGGTATGTCTCTGTATGCGTGTATGTCTTTGTATGCCTGTATGTATGTATGTGTCTGTATGCCTGGATGTCTCTGTATGTATGTTTCAGTATGTCTATGTATGTATGTATGTATGTATGTGTCTGTATGACGGTATGCCTCTGTATGTATGTCTATATGCCTGCATGTATGTCTCTGTCTGTGTCTGTATGTCTCTGTATGATTATTTCTGTGTTTGTATGAACCTTATTTTAAACGAGGGTGGGGGGCACCAAAATGCATCTTCGCCTGTGTAACTAAAAATCCTAGCACCGGTCCTGGACCAAGCAAGCATCTTTTTCCATCTCCCGGTTCCTAAAACCGATGCCATATACACGTCCCCTGATAGGGGACGTAACAGGGATTAAACTGATAAGAATAGTACTACTTAACACACCACTCCTATCTGGTGGCACATTAGATTACACGCGCAGTGCCCCAAATTTGAAGTAGGAGGACCAACCAAGCATCTTTTTCCATCTCCCGGTTCCTAAAATCGATGCCATATACACGTCCCCTGATAGGGGACGTAACAGGGATTAAACTGATAAGAATAGTACTACTTAACACACCACTCCTATCTGGTGGCACATTAGATTGCACGCACAGTGCCCCAAATTTGAAGTAGGAGGACCGACCAAGCATCTTTTTCCATCTCCCGGTTCCTAAAATCGATACCATATACACGTCCCCTGATAGGGGACAAACAGGGATTAAACTGATAGGAATAGTACTACTTAACACACCTTATAATAACGCAGAGAGAGGCAACGCAGAGAGAGGAGTCTGAAGAAGAGGAGTCAGAGGAGGAAGGTGGCTTTGAGGAGGTGGGTGACCAAAAACAGCAGGCGTCCCAGGGGACTTGTTGTCACCTTTCGGGGACCCTTGGTGTTCTATGTGGCTGGGTGGAGGAAGAGACCTTCAATGACATCAGTGAGGACAAGGAACGGGACATGGCTAGCTTGGTATCCAACCTTGTGCAAATGGACTGTTTGCGGTTGTTTGCGGTGCGTTAAACGGGGAGTTTGGTCTGTCACTGTGAAGCGGGCATAACCCTTACACTACCTGATCGATACAACATCATACCTGATGTTTTAAAGCACGTTATTCCAAACAAAAGGAATGTTAGGTGATTTATGCCCTTTATGGATTAAAACCAGACTCTGCATCAACTATGTAATTTTCCATGGGAGTTTTGCCATGGATCCCCCTCCGGCATGCCACAGTCCAGGTGTTAGTCCCCTTGAAACAACTTTTCCATCACTATTGTGGCCAGAAAGAGTCCATGTGGGTTTTAAAATTCGCCTGCCTATTGAAGTCTATGGCGGCTCGCCCAGTTCGCCCGTTCGCGAACATTTGCAGAAATGTTATGTTCGCGACATCTCTGTATATATATAAATGCTAACTTCGGCCATCGTTTGTGACTAAGAGGCTACTACAAAATATTGGACATACCCCATTTTGAAAACCCTGGGTTGTCTACAGTTGAAAATGGTATGCCATGATGGGGTTATTTCACATTCCTGGGCTACCATATGGTCTCAAAATGCATTGACCCTGTAACTTTCCAAAACACTGTAAAACCTGTACATGGGGGGTATTGTTATACTCGAGAGACTTCGCTGAACACAAAAGTGAGTGTTACAAATCAGTAAAACATATCACGACGATGAAATCCCAGTAAAAGTGCAGTTTTTGTGTAAGAAAAATGCAAAGAACAAATAAAAATGCTAACTTTGTACAGCGTTTGTGGCTATGTTGCTACTAAAAAAGACTGGACATACCCCATTTTGACAGTAAAAAACAAGCTTCACACAACAAGGTGAAAACACACAAGGTGTGGGGGTGATATCAGAGGTATAAGTGCGACTCCCCAGTGTTTTAAAAAAACACTCAAAAATCACTTATTAAAATACAAGTACAGATAAAGATAGGAATAAAAAAGAAATAATAAATTTGATACTTATTAATCCTTAGTTGTCATTCATATTTCACCTAAGTAAGAAAGTAGATACATAGGATAATACCGTTTTAACACATAAAGATAAAAAGTGACTGTAGTTGTTTCACTCACACTTTGCAGAGCCACATATAGTAGGCTCTGACTTTTAAAGAAATCCCTTTCTTAATGTCTCCACTCCACCACTCTTCCGGATATGACCGCTGGTGCCAGGATACAGCAGATAAAATAACGCCAAAAAGGTGGGGATATGTGATAAAATTGATTTAATGACATAAGAAATATAAAAACAGGTATGAAAAATAAACAATAGCTGCATATGAACAAGGGGAGCAATCGCTCCTATGAGCCAGGAGGCTCCATTCATGTCTTTATTCGTTTTTATGCTACTTTCTGAATTGACCGACCACACACGCTGAATTTGTGGAACTTTTTTGGGCAGGAGCCTCGTGTGTGGTCGGTAAAATATGACTTCCACACTTTTTGAGAACCCCTAAACCGATCTGGGTGAAATTTGAATATGTTGGTCTCCCAGATTGGGGCTATCAGCAAACATATATGTTTATGGAGATACCTGTTGTATAAAGGGGTGTTCTAAGTTTTGGGAAAATTGTGTGCCCTCTGCCTGGAGATAATTGGGTTATTCCTTAACTTATCTCAAAATCTCCCAGGTAGAGGAACTAAGGGTTTTAGTGTAAATCTGTACTATGATTGGTTGTTCCTTTTGTTTACTGTGGGAGGTCCTCTTGCAGGAGGATCTCCATAAAAGCCAGTGTGGCATCAATAAAACATTATTCCTGTTGTACCCTTCTTGAAGTCTAGCCTCATGCTTGGGGAATATTTTACTTGCTCGGAAGAATCGTCTTGGAAGCTGCATTCATCTACACTATTCCTCTACACCCTAACTGCAGTTATAATCACTTATACTCAGCTATTGGGAAAGGAATAGAAGACCTCAGCACCATAACCACTGCAGGTCTTAACAGGGGTGTTCTTTGGCAGTAATACATAACAGGAGCTGATAATCCATGCCTAAAGTACAATGTGTGTGAAAAATAACACACAAAAAAGACTACACAAAAAGTTGACAAAGACTGGTGGTAGAATTAGTGCATGGAAAGTGTTAAAATACCACCATTTGAAATACTCTAGGGGTCTACTTTTCAAAAATATATGATTTGATGGGGGTAAATTACATTGGATGGCTTCAAAAATATCTAACATAGGACATGGGTGCATGATCAACAGCTGCGAAAATGCGCACCCTCCAAATAAGGTCTTTTAGCCCCCAGAGAACCTGACACACCTGTACATGGGTGGTATCACTGTACTCAGGAGATGTTGCTGAACACATAGTGGGGTGTTCTATGGCAGTAACCCTTAAAGTTCCCTGTACATGCATTCTTAAATTGCTATGTGTGTCAAAAAAATCAATTATTATAAATCTTTTAAAATTGGTGGTAAAATGGTTGCATGAAAAGAGTCAAAATACCCCAAGTTTAATACCTTAGGTTGTCTTAAAAAATATATACATGTGAAGGGTTATTCAGGGATTTCTGACTGATATTAGTGTTACAATGTAACTTGCGTTAATTTTGAAAAAACAAAATGGTTTGTAAATAGCAAAGTGCTACTTGTACTTATTGCCCTATAACTTTAAAAAAAAAAAACCTGAGAACATGTTAACATTGGGTATGTCTAAAGAAAATGTAGAAACTATTTAGCATGAGTGTTTTTTGGCGGTTGTAGATGCGTAACAGATTTTGGGGGTCAAAGTTTGAAAAAGTGTGTTTTTTTTTTTAATTTCCATCGTATTTTATAATATTTTTATAGTAAGTTATATGATATGATGAAAACAATGGTATCTTTAAAAAGACCATTTAATGGCTATAAAATCTGTATATAATATGTGTGGGTACACTAAATAAGTATGAGGAAAATTACAGCTAAACACAAACACCGCAGAAATGTAAAAACAGCCCTGGTCCCAAACGGTAAGGGGTTAAACGGTAAGGAAGATATTCACTAAAGGGAAAATTCATTAAACGGAGTATTCAAACACTTTGTAACCAGCTGAAAACATGAAAAGACCCTTGGAGATATTTGGGGGAAAATTAATTTCAATGACCTATAAATAAGTTCTCTGCATAGTGAAAACAAAAATTACAGCAAAAACTACATAAAAGGTGCATAAAGCTCATTTTCTAACATATTCTACCTACCCATGCCTTATCCCTGTCACCATCTCTTCGTTCAGTATTAAATTATTTTACAGTGGTTTAACAAAGAATAGGGGTCACTGGCTGCACACAGCACAGACTCCCGGGAAGGTAAGTGTAAAGTAGAAATTACATTCTGCCTAAGCCATACCAATTCACACCAAAAATTGGTGGCTGTGATGCTCTAAAAGCCCTCCAATGAGATGAGGTGGTTAGTGTCATGAACGCACCGTACTCCAAGAGTGTGCGTGACATAGTTGTGGTGGTGAAAGAGTTAAAGTTCACTATTTGTCTGCACTAGACTGTAAATAATGTCAAAATCCCCCTTTTAACACCACCCACACTTAAATAATAATATAATTCTTACTATTTTAATGCAGCCAACACCAACACAATTTATAAATGGTGTGCCTTGGTCCCCAAGGTAAATCAATAATAAAACCCACCAAATATTACTTATCACAATATCTATGTAATTGCAAAAAAACTAATTAGTCTCTTTAGGTAACGTGATTCTTAACCAGACAAAGGCAGAACTTAATAAATGAATGTTTATTATGAGCAAAATAGTCACAGTGCATATAAAAATATATGATAAACAAATTATTTACACCAACAACACATAAAAACAAAAAAGATCAAATACAGAAGTCCTAGGGGAGTGGCTTGGCGCCGATCAGGAATGGCGGCTTAAACCTGTAGCTCCGAGACCTGCAGCCATAACAAGCTACATACCGCATCCTCAGAGACCAAATGGGCTGCACCAATGACCCCGTCAACACCAAAGATGCAGGGAGAGGGACCATCCACGACCATCTGCAACTATCTGCATACCCCAGGTATGCCTCGCAACATGAGGCCTCCAACATGGCGCCCTCCTCTCCAGGATCCACGGTGTCGGAAGACAGCCTGCTCACTGACACTGGTTCCTGAGACAGGGAAGGACCCACATCAGACTGGTATGCTCTGTTCACCTCACTCCCAAAGAAGGAGGACCTCCAATCCATAGATAGCTTCCCTGCGCACCTCCCTGTCAGACCTAGAGGGAAGGGTGACAGCTCTGGAATCCGCAGGCCCGGCACTGCAAACCACTCACAATCATGACAGGCGGCTCACAGACCTGCGGCTCCGTGTTGAAGATCTAGACAACAGGAGCCGCAGGAACAATATCATTTTGTACGAAAATGAATGAGCATGTCTAATTTCAGAATTCCTATCTATACACTAAGAATCTACCTGATACCAACGATACTACAAAACTTGGTGTTGCGGCATTGCTTGAGGTTGGGATTTTTATATCTAATCCACATCTTTTTTTTTTCAATTTATTGTGTAGAAAAGGACAGTCTTCTCTTATTCCAGAAGGGAATCCCTGCTATCTGGAAAAAGTTGTTACAAAGTTGTCATGCTAAAGTTCTCTGGTCTCGTGAGCTAAATCGTGTGGATTTTGGCTCCAAAAGGACATATTTCAGTACACCAAAGAATGTATAAGTGGTGGGTTTTCATCTTACAGTCAAGAACGGCAATTAAAATATATACTATTTAATGTGTTTTCATTTTTGTTAAACAACAAAAATATTGTTGCTTAACAAATTGCAAACACAGCGCCATTTAGTGGTAAAAAAAATATATTGCAGATTAGAAACAACCATCAGATATTTCTAAATGTGTTATCGAGCAAGGATAACAAAGCTCTGAGTTACATTGCTCACACCTCTGGGGGACCACGTCGGCATTCTAAATGCAAGTGTCATCCTAATGATTCATATATAAGCTGTACATCGTATGATAAAGGTGGATTTAACATGGACTGGAATAATTAACTACCAGATTCCCATAGATCACAAGGAAGAATAGACACCTTAGATTCAAACACATTTGTAGTAAGGGAATCAAGCCACATTAATGGTCAAAATGGAAAAAAGTAGGGTAACTGAAAATGATTTACAAACCTCCAGGTTTAGAAAATACATATCACCATGCAGGTTACAATGTTTAGGAAACCCTTCATAATATTTTCATGTTTTATGAAGAAGATCTTAACAGTATACCAGTCATAAAAAATATATAGAATATAATGTTACAATTAAATCACTGGATCAACAGATGCACTTTGTGTATTAATGGAATGAATGAGAGGTTGTAAGTGTCACTCTAAGCACCACCACAACTGCCTATCGCACACTTTGCTCTGAGAGGGGCATTGTAAATATTGCTGCAGCTCTAACCCAGCCCCTTTAGAGCCATCAATCAGGTAATCAGTGCACTCAGCTCCAGCTACCCAATATCTGTTTTGTCCAACATATGCTTGTGGCTTGCACACAGTTTGGGATGAGCACTCTCCTGGGAGAGTCATAGACCGCACTATGTGTAAACTGACAGCAGCTGTGGTATGGCTGTTAATGAATTAGAATTAGAGCTATTCTCTTACTCATCCCTGGTTATGAGTAGTCCTGCATTTAGGGGGTAAGCTACATACAGTTGTGCTCAAAAGTTTGCAGAAATTGGTGAAATTTTGACATTTCTTTTGAAAATATGACTTATCATGCAAAAAAGGTATTTTATTGAAGGATAGTTATAATATGTAGCAATTTATTATCACATAGTTGTTTGGCTCCTTTTAAAATCATAATGATAACAGAAATGAACCAAATGGCCCTGATCAAATGTTTACATATACTTCAATGTTTGGTCTTGTTACAGACATACAAGGTGACACACACAGGTTAAAATTACAATTAAAAGTTTTTTTTAAATTGCAATTAGTGTTTTTGTATAAATAATCAATGAGTTTGTTAGCTCTCACGTGGATGCACTGAGCAGGCTTGATACGGAACCATGGGGAGCAGAAAAGAACTGTCAGAAGATCTGCGTAACAACATAATGGAACTTAATAAAGATGGAAAAGGATACAAAAAGATATCAAAAGCTTTGAAAATACCAGTCAATACTGTTTAAACACTTATTAAGAAGTGGAAAATTCAGGGATCTTTTGATACCAACCCAAGGTCAAGTAGACCAAGAAAGATTTAAGCCAAAACTGCAAGAAGAATTGTTTGGGTGTCAGGATTACGAGCACGTAGAATTGTATCACACCTAGAACTAAAAGGTAACGTGTTACCAGGCCTTAGAATGGCCGGCCTTAATGTACCAAAGAATAGTCAGGATACTTGCCGAGGTCAGGGACACAGAATGGGATGCAACGATAAGGGAAAGCCAAAAGTCAGGGATACTAGAATACAGTAAGTCAAACATATCCAAAGTCAATAACCCGAAATAAACACTCAGGAACACACTCTCAGACAACCAGTAAGGGAAACCAATGAGGAAAAGTAAAATTGCATTTAAATAAGTTCCATACAATTTTGATTGGCCAAAATCGGCCTTTGACCCCAGAACGTGCACCCACGTCTCCTTTGTGACGTCACACGCACGCCGACGTCGTCATCAACGTGGGCGGACGTGGGGCTATAATTTGCGTGTATCTGCAGTGGCCAGCGTCCATCAACATGTTGCAGGAGTCAGTTATACAGATGCACGGCCACTGATTGCAAATACCGCAAGGTGAGGAGGAATATGTTACATCGGGAAAAAAAGAAAAACTTCAGGAGAAATACAGGCTGCTCTGGAAAAAGATGATGTGGTTGTTTCAAGGAGCACAATAAGACGATACTTGAACAAAAATGAGCTGCATGGTCGAGTTGACTTCTTTAATACACAAGAGGCCTATTTCTCTCAAATGTTGTTCACAAATCTGTCTAAATCTGTGTTAGTGAGCACTTCTCCTTTGGAGAGATAATCCATCCACCTCACAGGTGTGGCCTATCAAGATGCTGATTAGACAGCATGATTATTGCACAGGTGTACCTTAGGCTGGCCACAATAAAAAGGCCACTCTAAAATGTGCAGTTTTACTGTATTAGGGAAATCCGGGGGGTGTCACACAGTGCAACACATCTCCTCCGCATAGAGCTGATCAGGTTGTTGATTGTGGCCTGTGGAATATTGGTCCACTCCTCTTCAATAGCTGTGCAAAGTTGCTGGATATTGGCAGGACCTGGAACACGCTGTCGTATACGTATCCCAAACATGCTCAAGGGTGACATGTCCGGTGAGTATGCTGGCCATGCAAGAACTGGGATATTTTCCTAAACCACTTAACGTATGTATTTGTCATGCTTCTTTACATTGAAGATTAACACTGTGTATAGGCACTTGCCCTGTTTTGCTGTTGTGTGGCAAAACAGCATGAACTGATAAATAAAGATAAAAAAAAAAAAAAAGAACTGGGATATTTTCAACTTCCAGGAATTGTGTACAGATCCTTGCAACATGGGGCTGTGCATTATCATGCTGCAACATGACGTGATGGTTGTGGATGTATGGCACAACAACGGCCTCATCGCGGTATTTCTGTGCATTCAAAATGCCATCAATAAAATGCACGTGTGTTCATTGTCCATAACATACGCCTGCCCATACCATAACCACACCGCCACCACGGGCCACTCGATCCACATTGTTGACATCAGCAAACCGCTCACCCACATGACGCCATACACGATGTCTGTCATCTGCCCTGTACAGTGAAAACTGGGGTTCATCCGTGAAGAGAACACCTCTCCAGTTCTCCAAGGGTATGCAAACTTTTGAGCACAACTGTAGAACCCATAGACCATAATGAGACAATCCTGATTGGAGATCTTTTCCTGATTTTTCATTTGTGTTATACATATGTATTACCAGTTTAATGGGTTGCTTTAAAAAATAGTTACTAATATCAGCTCAATATTCATCAGTAACAAAAGGAAATAAACTACTTTCCTTATCAACTTTGGAAGGATGCGATATATTTGCCATACCTTACTTTACATATTCAATTTAACCCCTTAGGGACACATAACACGTGTGACATGTCATGATTCCCTTTTATTCCAGAAGTTTGGTCCTTAAGGGGTTAAAGAAGTTACACCTAGAAATTACAGTAGGACACTCTTAAATCATTAAAGTTTCTTTTTTATTTTGTAATGTAGAAATCAAGGATTGAAGACTGAAATTTTTGTAAACGCATATCTAGGTTCTATATGCTGTGGAGAAGAGCACTGCATAAGAACTATTAAATAATGCTCTTTTTGGTTTTCAATTTTGTTTTATACTTGTGAAAAGTGCATTTTAAAAACATGTAATAAGCCAAGGTTTCCTCTTGTAATGTTATTTACAAGCATGAATACACCCCTGGCATTGATTCAACATTAGATAAATAATGTGACATTTAATTTATCATTTGAGATTATATGGGCATTCGATTGCAAGTGTTAGAGGAGGGAAATGAGGTGATATCTCCAGAGATTGTACATAGAGCCAGGAGAAACGTTTACATTCCAATGCTTCTAAAGTTCCTGCTCCTTAAAGGCAATGTAGGTGTGTTATGATGCAGGATGCTACTAAACAGAAACCCAACACTGCAAAGCAGGGCCATCTTTAACGCTGGGTAAACAGGGCAGTTGCCTCGGGCCCAGTGACTTCAGGGGGTCAAAAGAAGATGCCTCGTGGGCGCCGCTACCCTCAAGAATCTTTTCCCCCGCCATTGCCGCCAGCCGGGGGCCCCAAACTAAGTAGGCCCACCGGGTGGCCCATGCACTTAAACTCACCCGGTGGGATTGTTTTTATGGAGGCCTGGTCGGGCACTGTGGCCCTTTAACAGTGGGGGCCCCTTGCTTTTCAGCAGCCGTCTGGGAGGAAGTGACAGCCACAAGTCACTTCCTCCCTTAAAGAGAGAAGTCGTGCAGGAGGGAGCAGAAGGAGCCGCGCAGGAGGGAGGAGGCGGAGGTTGTGAGGAAGGGGGCTCTTCACTCCCAAAAGCCTCAGGAGAAGCCACCCTCCAGAAAAAGGTAGGAAACTGAAGGGTGGGTTTAAAAATATAAATTTTACATGTATGTCTGTCTGTGTGTGTATTTGTGTGTGTCAATATGTCTGACAGTATATGTGTCAGTGTATGTTGTAAGTGTGTATCTGCATGCATGCACTGACAGACGGTGTGCCAGTATATCTGTCACGTAGGGATGCACCAAAATGAAAATTCTGGGCCGAAACAGAAAATTGAGGATGCCCTTGGCCAAAAACCGAAAATGCCCCCGCCCCCCCCCCCCCCCCCCCTATAAAAAAGGGACACAAGTCTCCAGAACAATTACAGCTTATTGAATTTATTCTGGTGAGTAGAATCATTACCTTCAGGCTTTTTGTGGTAAACACAGTCTTTTCAGAGAAAATGCAGTGTTTACATAAGAGCCTAGTGATAACTTCACTGGCCACTCCTTAGATGGCTGTTGGAGATCCTTCCTGGGCCATGGCTGCCTAAAATGCATCCAAACATTCAGTGTCTCCTCCCTCTGCATGCAGACACTGAACTTTCATCATAGAGATTCATTGATTCAATTAATATCTATGAGGATATGCTGATTGGCCAGGGCTGTGTTTGGATTGTGCTGGTTCTGCCCCTGATCTCCCTCTTTGTCAGTCTCAGCCAATCATATGGGGAAGCATTGTGATTGGATCAGGCTCCCACTTCTGCTGATGTCAGCAGGCAGTGGGCATGTCTAAAGGAGGCAGGGACAAAGCAAGCAGCTACAGATTTGAATACAAGTAAGAATTCACTATATTTAGAGAGACATTAGGGGGCATGGGGAGCTAGATGGTGGTTTTAACCCTATATGGTCAGGAATAAATGTTTGTGTTCCTGACCCTATAGTGCACCTTTAATATTAGACTTTTTAAATGAATTTAATTAATCTAAAGCACAAACACACACGCCGTGTATATATATATATATATATATATATATATATATATATACGTTAGTGTGTGTGTGTGTGTGTAAGGGTGCTGTGTGTGTGAGGGCACTGTTAGTGTGTGTGTGTATATGTAAGGGTGTTGTGTGTAAGGGTGCTGTGTGTGAGGGTGTTGTGTGTGTAAGGGTGCTGTGTGTGTAAGGGTGCTGTGTGTGTGTGTTGTGTGTGTGTGTGTGTGTGTGTGTATGTATAAGGTTGCTGTGTGTGTGAGGGTGCTGTGTGTGTAAGGATGCTGTATTTGTGAGGGTGCTGTTAGTGTGTGCTGTGTGTGTATGTGTAAGGGTGATGTTAGTGTGAGGGTGCTGTTAGTGTGTGTGTGTGTTTGCTGTGTGTGTATGTGTAAGGGTGCTGTGTCTGTAAGAGTGATGTGTGTGGGTGCTGTATGTATGAGGGTGCTGTTAGTGTGTGTGTGTGTAGGTGCTGTTTGTGTGTATTGTGTGGGGGTGGGGGGACCGTTTAGTTTTATGAAACTAATAGGAAAAACATCCCTTCTCCTCTAGTGCCCCCCCTTAATGTTCCTCGCGTGTTCCTCTTCCCTCCCTCTTTTTAGTGTTCTTTCCTCCCTCCTCCCTAGTCCCATTGTGTTCTTTCCCCCCTCCTCTCCAGTCCCATAATGTTCCCACCTCCCCTGTCCCATAGTGTTCTTTTCTCCCCCCTCCCCTTTTACATAGTGTTCTTCTCCCCCTCCCCTGTCCCATAGTGTTATTTCCCCCCTCCCCTGTCCCATAGTGTTCTTTCCCCGCTCCCGTCCCATAGTGTTCTCCCACCCATCCCAAGCGCAGTATTCCTGACTTTCATGTTAACATTACTTTCTTATAATCATCTGAATTGTTAATGCAAGCATGTCTGTTAAACGATACACTACAAAAATAAAAAATGTAAAAAATGTGGTGCATCCCTATCTGTCAGTGTATGTATCAGTATGTCTACTAGTATATGTGTCTGTGTTCGTATGTCTGACAGTATATGTGTATGTTTATCTGTATTTAGTCAGTTTGTATTCCTGAGTCAGTTTGTGTGTCAGTGTGTATATCTGTGTATCTGCATGTGTTTCAGTGTTTATCTGTGTGTATAATAATAATGTATAAACACACCCCTATTTTCACACAAACATAATCCATACAAAAACATGCGTACATTGCAACACACCAATACGGCTCAGTGCTAAATACAACTTTGCAAGCATGGGAAAATGGTAGAGCCCCAGCTGTCAAGGCATTGTTGGAGTTGCACGACAGATAGGGATCTACCTTCGGGCCACTCTTGGGGGGCCCAAATAAATTCCAAGGCTATTTCTACTTTAGTCCATCACTGCGTTGGGTTGGTGGGCTTGATTGCATGCCAGGGAGTGAGGGGGCAGGGTCCAGAGGCCCAAGCAAATGCTTGCCCAGGGTCCAATCAATATTAAAGATGGCCCTGCTACAAAGATATTTAAGTTAAACATTACATAATAGGTCATATCAAGTCATTGACAAAAAATGTAAAACATTTTGATCTGTTTCAACATTAACGCGTTTCACATCCTCAATTCACAATTCACTGCATTTTTTTAACATTTACCACACCTTCCTGATAAGTTAAACACATCATTATTATTATTATCGCCATTTATATAGCGCCAACAGATTCCGTAGCGCTTTACAATATTATTAAGGGGGATTTAACTATAAATAGGACAATTACAAAACTTACAGGAACGATAGGTTGAAGAGGGCCCTGCTCAAAAAAGCTTACAGTCTATAGGAGGTGGAGTAGGAAACACATGAGGACAGGAAATAGCAATCAAACAAGGTGGGAGTGAAGCAGAGCTGGAGGAGAGAGTAGAGTGCTGCCCTTTAGGAGAGAGCAAGAGACAGGTATGTGAGGAGAGGTTAGTCTGGGAGGCCATAAACTTTCCTAAAGAGATGGGTTTTAAGGCACTTCTATTTTATTTATTTATTTATTTATTTTTAGCGGGTTATCTCCTTCATTCAGATTTTTTTTTTATTTTTTTTTTGCGGGTAATCAAGATCAACAGGTTACAGCGTGTGCAATAAAGGTATCCATTGGAGATCACATATTTAAACAACAACAGCATCACATGCATACTATAGACCCAGTTTTGTTATTTTCTAGCTGAAATCCCTCATGACTGCACTATCTATTTGACTAATTATGAACTGGAGGTTGTTGGTAGGTTGCTTATGCACCCTCAAGGTTTTCAGGGTATAGGCTATGCCTCAAAGTAGTACCATTCTTAAGGCACTTCTTAAACGATTGAAGACTAGGGGAGATTCTGATGGCGTTAGGCAGGCTATTCCATAGGAAGGGAGCCGCCAGCGAGAAGTCCTGCAAGCATGAGTTGGCTGTACGGGTGCGAGCAGCGGACAGGAGAAGGTCACAGGCAGAGCAGAGAGACCGAGAAGGGGCATACCTATGGGTCTGTGAAGGGATGTAAGAGGGGCTAGAATTGTTCAATGCTTTATAGGTATGGATATAAAAGCATAATTTATATTCAATACAATACTTCTTTCTCAATACCTCTTATTGCACTTCATTTAATGTAAAAAAAAAATCTAAATGTATATTTAATTTTTTTTTAATGATTAATTCATGTAAATAGTAGTGTGTGCATGTGCACTCTGTCTATGGACATTAGTATATAGATGTATTGAGAATGTAACATTTGTTCTGATTCTAAATCAATTTAAAGGCTCTTATTACATGGATCTGCCGGTTTACTAAATATTGCAAGTATATGCTAAATGGTAGCTCGATTGCATTTAATTTTAATTATATAAAGGGACACTGCAGACATTTCTTTACATTGTATTGAAGTTGTCCCTCCATCAGTGTTAAACCATTTTTGAGAAGATTAACAGTGAATGAGGGCCTCTGGCGACCCACAACCCAGCCCCTATTGAAGGCATTGGCTAAGGCATAGATTACATTCTTCCTTCTAGCCATACCAATTCATACCAGCATTGGGCACTGTCTGACACTCTCAGCCATTCACAGTCAACCAATGCAGCCCAGGCTAATGCTTCCTGATTAGCCAAAGCATCACATGACAACCACAATAAATGAGATAAAGCAGTGACAGTGCCTAAAGTGTCCCTTTTATTTATTGTTTGGAATAAGCTTGTGTTAACTCATAAGGTGAAAACATTATTTATGTCGAAAAATGTTAAAATGTTTGATGCTTGCATGAATAATATAGATATGTACACAGTGCCAGCGCGTCCTATAGGCTAAATAGGCGTCCGCCTAGGGCGCTTCTTAAAGAGGGGCACCAGCAGTGGCTTAAGGAGGGGCACCAGCAGTGGCTTTACTGCTTGTCTGGCCGCCCCTCTATTATGTTGGATTGATTACATAGAGCAGGCTGTGGCTGCTGCCGGCCGCATTACCGGGCACTAGGGAGCACTTACTTGTAGACTAGCGCCCGGCTGAACGTCAGTCCGGCATTCAGCTCAGTCTGTAAAGTCAGGACCCTTCTCCCAGCCAAGCACCGGGGCAGCGCAAAGGCTCGCTCCCGCCCCTTGCCCTGTACGTGTCGGCCGCTGGGCGCAATAAAGAAGACAGGAACGAAGAGAAAAGTGCCATGCAGGTAAGAGAGAACTTGCAGTATGTGTCTCATAGAATTTGTGCCAGTCTGTTTCAGTCAGTATGTTTGTGTATGTCAGT